>NC_136429.1:223673456-224025956 GCF_052849685.1 Lactuca virosa | reverse complement strand
AACAAATTAAATATCAAATTATATGGGGAAAATGATTCTAGAGGGTAACTAACTATTGCGTTTGTTCTTATTTGGTCCCTTTCCTTTTTTTTGTACTCAATATATCATCGAACTTGTTGCTTGTGTTCACCATAACCCTTTTGACCGGCTATCACCTGTGATAGCCGGTCAAAAGGGTTATGGTGAACACAAACAACAAGTTCGATTGTATATTGAGTACAAAAAAGGAAAGGAACCAAATGAGAACAAACTCAACAGTTTGTTACCCTCCTGAGTCATTTTCACCAAAAAGTTAAATGAAATTAAAGTTGCAAAAGTATCAAAGACTGCAACCTTCTTTGGCCATAACGTACATGAAGAGCGTTTCGGATGGGTAGCTTTGTTAAAACATGGTCTATGTTATGCTTACTGTGGTTAGCTGTCAACACCTCTCTGGAAAAGGAGATGACTGTGTATGAGAGGTATATTTATCAACATAAACGTTTACCTTAAGGTATATTATGGTGATGTGTCTTCAAAGATGGATGATCTTGTACATATTGATGTTGTATCTTCTCTCGTGAATTCGATCTTAAAGCCAAGTAAACTCAAAAATCACAGCACTTGGGATTTTACTTGTTTGTAGACTTGTCCAGAATCCATGATACGATAAATCATTTGATTGGAAACATAAATGTGGTCATGAAACGCACCTGATTAGTTAAGATTCTCCTAATAAATATTCAAGTGCATTACAAAGTTGTACATGTATGAGTAATGTTCTTTCGTGGGTTATGTTTTGAAGAGAAATAAAAATGAATCTCATAAAGGCATTAATATAAGTAGGAGATGACGTGAGATTTTCTATAAATGAGTAAAGGGAAAATGACTCAGGAGGGTAACCAACTGTTGAGTTTGTCCTCATTTGGTCCATTTACTTTTTTTGTACTAAATATATCATCGAAATGGGCACTCTTGGTCAATCGATCCACGATGACCCAAATCGAATCCACCTCGTGCGGTCCTGGGAAGCTTCGTGATGAAATCCATAGTAATGTCCCCCTACTTCCACATAGGGATATCAAACGGCAGCGTCTTGCCGTGAGGCCTCTGGTGCTCGGCCTTGACCTTCCTACAGGTCAGGCATCTCTCGACGTACCAGGCTATATCCCGCTTCATGCAGGGCCACGAATAATCAGGACGAAGATCCATATACATCTTCGTCGCCACGGGATGAATAGAAAACCTGGATTTGTGCCCCTCCTCCATCAAAATCTGACGCACACCTTCATGATATGGAACGCACACTCTTCGGTGTAGTGTCAACAATCCACGACTATCATAATCGAAGGAGGAAACCTTACCCACAATGCGCTCACTCTTCCGATGTTCCTCCTTCATACCCTCCCGCTGAGCCTCTCGGATCTGCTCCAGAAGCAGAGTCACTACTATCATCCGCAAGAAAATGTCTCTGATCAGGGCTGCCTTGCGGCTCAGAGCATCGGCCACAACATTGGCCTTCCCCGGGTGGTAGAGGATCTCACAGTCATAATCCTTCACCACATCTAGCCACCGACGTTTCCTCATGTTCAGATATGGCTAATCCATGAGGTACCTCAGACTCTTGTGATCCGTGTAAATGGTACAACGGACCCCATAAAGGTAATGTCACCAAATCTTGAGGGCGAAGACGACCCCCCCCCCCAAATCCAAATCATGCGTCGGGTAGTTCGCCTCGTGAGGCTTCAGCTGCCTCGAAGCGTAGGCGAAGACGTGTCCTCTCTGCATCAGTACGACGCCCAAACCCAATATAGACGCATCGCAGTACACTAGAAATTCCTCCACTCCCTCTGGCAGGGCTAGGATCGGTGCCTCGCATAGCCTATGTTTCAATGTCTCAAACGATGCCTGCTTTTCAGGCCCCCAACGAAAGACCACGGCCTTCTTCGTCAACCGGGTCAAGGGTACAACTATCTTGGAGAAGTCCTGAATGAATCTCCGGTAATAGCCTGCCAATCCCAGGAAACTCCGAATCTAAGATGGAGACTTCGGAACCTCCCATCTCATCACGCCCTCTACCTTGGTCGGGTCAACCAAAATGTCGTTCTGGTTGACAAGGTGCCCAAGAAACTGCACCTCGCGCAACCAGAACTCACACTTGGAGAACTTGGCGTACAAGCTCTCCCTTCTCAAGGTATCCAACACCTCTCGCAAGTGCTCCTAGTGCTTCTCCCGTGTCTTCGAATAAACCAAGATGTGATCAATGAAAACTATCACAGACTGATCCATCATTGATCTGCATACGCGGTTCATGAGATCCATGAACGCGGCAGGAGCATTGGTGAGCCCGAAGGGCATCACTACGAACTCGTAGTGGCCATAGCGAGTCCGGAACGCACTCTTCTGCACATCCTCATCTCTGACCCTCATCTGATGGTAGCCTGAACGTAAATCTATCTTGGAAAACCAAGATGCCCCTTGTAGCTGGTCGAAGAGATCATCATGTTGGATTAGTGTGTAAGCCCATAACTATTTTGGGATGTACTTGACCCGATTGCGAGCATGGTCCTTTTGGGTTGCCTTCATCATAGCAACTGATAGGATGAATTAAGGAGAGAGGAGATTAATTATGATTTATTAATTTATTATATGAATAATATATTAAAAGAGAAATCATATTGTTTAATTAATATTAGTCAAGAATTAATAAGAATTAATTTTGTGGCTAAAAGAGATTAATTAAATAAAGGGGACTGATTGTGTAATTATAAGTGATTGCATGAATTGGGCTAATGGACACCATAGAAATTGGAGTGGACGAAATCTATGGGGAAACCCATTAGAATTCGTCCAAGGCTTCTAAAGAGGGAGTCAATGGACTGCTTAGGGCCTAAGCAGTCAAATTAGGGTTTCCTAGTTGAAAACCCTAATAGCCTACCTATATAAAGAACTCCTAAGGCTACAAAAACGTGACTAACTCCTTGAGAGAACCCTAGAACGTTTTTGTGCCTCCTCCTTATCCTTCTTCTTCATCCTAGTTGCTCATGGTGTTTGTGACTCCATTAGAGGTGCAACATTTGAGGCACTCAGCTTTCAGAAGTAAAGAACAAGAGGATTTGAGATTGTTATTGCTATATAACAATCAAGGTAAGATCTGAACTTTATTATCATGTTAATACAGATTATCATATGTTAGATCTAGGGTTTACATGCTTTAGATGATTATTGCATGTTCATTAGATAAACTAGATCCAAAGCTTTAGGGTTTGCATGTACACCATAGGAATGATGTTGTAGCACCCGGTTCCCGGTATGAATTCCATTCGAGTATTATTCATTTTTGGCCTAGAACTCGGCGAGTTGGTGGCCAACTCGACGAGTAGGAGCGACTTGGACCCGGGAGTTTAATGACCTACTCGACGAGTCGGAAGCCAGACTCGACGAGTAGGCCCTGTCTGGACAAAACCCTAATCTAAGGGTTTGCACCCTGTTTAAGCATCTCATTCAGCCACCCTTCTTCCCTATTGCTTCCAGAAACCCCCTTAGCAAACCCTAACTGTGTGTGTGAAGATCTAAAGGCATTTGTGGTGATTTTTGGTGATTTTGATCACAAGGAAGAAGGAAGCTCCTATAGGGATCAAGAGAACACCAAGGGAGTTCAAGTTTGTGCATCATTTGCAGTTCCCAGAAGGTATAAAGTCGACACCTTGCTTGTTCATTTGCTAGATCCCTTTTTGGGGAGAATTAGGGCTTTTATAAGACAATCTTGGTAACCAACCATGATTGCAAGCATGGTTGGGGGTTGAGGCTTCAGATCTAGGTCCATGAAGGAGTTACAAGGCAGAAAAGGGATGCTTTTGCACCCATGGAAGCCCCCATGCAACTTAAGAGTCTCTTTTAGAGCCTTTTTGGCTCAAAGTCCCATGCATGCACGTAAAGTTCATAACTTTACATGCTAGATCGAGTTTAGGCACCTAGATCTATCATTTGGACAAGAGTTGTACACCAGAAATCGAAGAAATAGACTTGGATAGTATCGACTCGGCGAGTCGTTCTTGGGACTCGGCGAGTCCGAGGTTAGACTCCCCTTTTCTGTTATGTTTCAAAGAGACCCAGTTGAGTGTTAGAAAGGTTTTAGAGGGTCCAGGGGAGTGACCCAAACGTATTGGAATAAACCATAGTCCTGGAGTTCATAGGACTCGGCGAGTGCATGAGCCGCTCGGCGAGTCCAAGGCAATCTCCCAACGTTCGAAGATGAACTCGACGAGTTGTTTATACAACTCGGCGAGTCAAGGGAAGACTTTTTCATAGGATGGGGATGAACTCGACGAGTTGTTCATACAACTCGGCGAGTCGGATGAAGGTTCATTCGAGGTTGTTTTAGAAGGAGAACTCGTCGAGTCGTTGCTAAACTCGACGAGTAGCAGCGTGAAGAAGTTCAGATGAAAGGATAGGGACTCGACGAGTTGGCGGCCCAACTCGGGGAGTCAGGTCAACTGGAAGTTGACTTTGACTTTGACTTACTCAGGGGTAAAATAGTCATTTTACCCTAAGAGTAGTTATCAGTGTCTGATTAAGTGTTTTATGGATTTATAGCCGGAGGATCGCCGGAGCAGCAGTCAGACATTTGCCGATCAGCTTTTCAGCAGTCAGCCTTACGAGGTGAGTTACCTTCCAGTAGAAGTGGGTCTACGGCACCAAGGCCGGCCCACTAGGAGATGTTTAGCTGAGATCATTGTCTTTGTGATAATTGTCTGGTCGACTATTGGTTGATATGCGAGTATGCTAGTTTGCTTGATATGTGGCTATGCTAGTTGTTGTGTTATGATAGTTGGTATCAGTAGAAGGGGACTAGTCCCCTATTCGGTTGATAGGACCAATAGGTAGGTCGGACACCCCAAATGTGTCTGACAGTATGATAGAGATATGACATTATGTGTTAGAAGTTGGGGGTGAAATAGTCCCTGAGTCCGGTCAAAAGACCGAAGGGTAGGTCGGCACCCTAGAATAGCCTGACATGGGTAGGTCAGCACCCCAGAATTGCTTGACATGGGTAGGTCAGCACCCCAGAATGGCTTGACATGGGTAGGTCAGCACCCCAGAATGGCTTGACATGGGCAGGGCGGGCGCCCCAGAATGGCCCGACAATATATATATGCTATGTGATTGTATGGTATGTGGTATGATGGGGGAACTCACTAAGCTTTGTGCTTACAGTTTCAGTTTTGGTTTCAGGTACCTCTTCGTCTAAGGGGAAGGAGCCGGCAGTGTAGCAGTGCATCACACACACACATGATTTCCGTATGGAGTTTTCTGGGATTGTACTCTGATTGATTTTACTTTGACATTATGATTTTCAGACACATTGTTATATTTTTGTTTGCAAATGATATGGCATGGGAATTGTTTTGGTAAACTATGTTGAGAATTACTTAAATAAAAATGAAAAATTTGGGCTTGGAAATTGGGATGTTACAAGTTGGTATCAGAGCCCTGGTTTGAGGGATTCGGACACACCCTCGGGAGTGCCTGGACTCAAACCGAGGGATTTAAAAGATTTTTACAAAGAAAATGGTTTTCTAAAATCTGAGTAAAAGGGTTTTGAGTAAGAACAGGGTGTGTGATGCGTGCGACCAGCCGAGCTCAAGTAAGTTTTCCCCAAGATACCCATACTTGTTATGTTATGTTATATGATATACGATTTTGAGATCTGCATGCTAGATTAGGGCTAAGGATCTAGGAGGATGCCTTGAATGCCTGATGTATGATTCTGAGAACTGCATGCTAGACTAGGGCTAAGGATCTAGGAGGATGCCTTGAATGCCTGTTGTATGAGCTGTATGCTAGGACAGTATAGTCAGCAGTAGGATAGCCTGGTTAGTTATGCTTGATGTGGTTACTCGATGCATGAATGTTGCTTGCTTTGTGCTGTAGGGGTCCTGACTAGCTTTAACTAACTAGTGAGCGGATATGTAACAGTATCCGCAAGCTAGTTAGGGAAGGGTAGTAGGGACTCCTAGTGCAGCTGATGGCGGAGAGTAGGTCGAAGAGTGCCCTAGGGAAGCCTAGGATGAGATTTGTTGGAAAGGGATATTGGCTAAGGGACTTGGTGAAGTCGAGACAGTTCTTGAGGAAAGTACGGATAAATGTGGAAGGTAGTATGCGCCCGTACTACTGGAAGCAGAGGATCCGTACTCGAAACAAGGAAGGTTGAGACAGAACCGGGAAACTTGGAGAGTGTGTTAGACCTCTTGAGAGTATGTATGATCCTGACAATTATGCATTTATTTTCAGTATGGTGACCACGCGACATGGAGCAGGAGGTTCCGGATCAGGATCAGGATCAGGCTCGGGTGCAGGATCCGAGCAGGTTGATGATGGGTTGCGCGAGTTCATCACGTCTGAGATCACGAGAGGCATCCTTGAGTCGACCCCAGTCATTTTCGGGTCGATCAAGGAGGGGATTGTTGAGCTGATGGAGGATCGCCTTCGGGCATTTAGCCAGACGAGTACGCACACACTTTCCTTCAAGGACTTCCGAGGGAGTGGTGCGCCGGATTATCATGGGGTGAAAGACCCCATTGCATTTAGCCAGACGAGTACGCGCACACTTTCCTTCAAGGACTTCCGAAGGAGTGGTGTGCCGGATTATCATGGGGTGAAAGACCCAATTGCTTCCAGGAGATGGATCGCAGACATTGAGTCTGTGCAGTTGACGAGCTTTTGACCGGAAGGGTCGAAGGTCCGCTTTGCTGCGGGATGGTTGAGGGATAGAGCTAGAGACTGGTGGGAGTCGGTTGGTGACTCTTTGGGAGCCCCAACCGTCGAGGCTATGACATGGTCAGATTTCGTGACCAGATTCAAGGCTGATTTTGCGTCGGCTGTAGAGCTTCAGCAGTTGGCCAGAGAGTTTTTGGATATGAGGTAGACTACGGAGACTGTGGCGGAGATCACCGCCAAGTTCCGGGAGAGAGCATTGATTGTACCCCATTATGCGGGGGATGAGGAGATGCGGAAAACCCGCTACCATGATATGTTGATGGCTGATATTCAGGATCATGTCAGCTATTCAGCCTGCCCGACCCTGGAGTCCATGATTGCCAGGGCGCGGGAGAGGGAGCTCGATTTAGAGCACGTCAGGAAGAGGAAAGCAGAGATAGAGCAGGTGACAGGGGTTTCGGGGAAGAAACCCAAGGGATCCGACGTTAGGAAAGCAGAGATAGAGCACGTCAGGATTTAATGATAGGAGAGATGCCTTTATATGCCTATTGTTTGAGCTTTTAGAATTGCATGCTAGTATGGATTTCAGATGATCAGATAGAATGGCCTGATTAGGTGATGCACCGATTAGACTTTCCAATGCCCGAATGTTGCTTGCTTTGTGCTTTGTGGGACTCATATTGATGTGAGCTAATCATTTCATGAATATGTTAAGATGCATGCTCTGGAGGTTAAATAATCTCAGAGTGATTGGTTTGGCCCTTCTGCGCAACTGTCGTCTGAGTCTAACCGTTGTGGGGTTGGGTCTTTTATTCGAAGAATTATCTAAGATTTATGGCATGTGATTGTATTCATGAGGTAGTTAGTTGACATTGTTAGGAGTTCTACAAAAGTTGATGGCAGGGTGAGGAACCTAAGAGAGCCTAGGAAGTGTTTTAGCTTGTTGGGTGCGCTGTTTAACGAGTGCTTGGAGTACCATTTTGAGAAGGTGAATTAGAGGATTAGAGATGATTCTTGAGGATAGTATGGATAGGTGTGGAAGGTAGTATTGGGCCCGTATTACTGAAAGCATAGGGTCTATACTCGAATTGGGGAACGTCAGGAGGATTCTAAGAAGCCGGTAGAAGGGTGATATGTAGATTTCTGATTAGTGGGTAAATTGTGATGGATTAATGATAACATTTTGATTATGAGATGACATGATGGTTTTGCTTAACATGAATTTCGATGTATGGACGAGAAGCGGAGACCTCTGAGATTGGTACGGGCAACGCAGGATTACGTGACTGGATTACCACTAAGGTTTCACATATTTTACTGGAAGAGTTGCCCGCTATCATTGATTGGATCACTGACAGGACGATTGTCAAATTCGAGGAGCGGACCATAATCTTACGTGTTGCAAGAAATGTTGCCGAGGTTGCTAGAGAAGGAAATATTGACGTGGAGGCACGACAAGGAAAGAGAAGGTGGACATATGATTCGGAACAATTAGAGAGAGGTGGAGAGTTCGATACAGCTGAATGGGGTGCTGGAAGTCATGGGAACTATGATATGTATGGAAAGTGTTGGGGAACTCATGGGTTTGCTTGTCACAAGTTTAGGTGTTTCAATTGTAGAGAAAGAGGGCATATGCACTGAGATTGTAAGAAGGATCAAATATGTTTTCATTGTCAATAGTCGGTTCATTTCAAATTCGTTTGTCCTACATGGGTGGCGGAGGGAGTGCAGACCCCAACACCTATCGTCTTGTAGGAGGTCAAGGTCAAGCCTCAAGAAATCATTGGTAGTATTTTGAGCCCCATTAATGTAATGATATTTCCATCTAGAATAAGCATGTTCTTGGCTAGTGTTGTATCGACGGATTAAAAATCTTTTTGCGATGTAAGATTGTTAGAACTATATTGGAATTTCTGCAAATTATAATGGGTTGGGGTACAGTCATCACGGTACCTCATAAATTAGTGGTGTGTAGATCACTATTTTTAGGTTCGAAGCAATGACGTTGGAAAGTTTCTAATAACCCCATCTAAGGTTCAGGGTTCCTTTATGATTTCCTAAGTTATCGTTCAAAGAATTTTTATGTGACATTTTGCATACAAAAAATCATGTTGAAAGGTAGCTGGTTGAGCCGGTTATAGGCGTCGACTCAAGAGGCGACAATCAGTGTTAGTATGAACCCTATGTAGGAGTGAGTTGAGTGTTTCTCTTGGAGGACCAATAGTTGGGTTGATTTTGACGCCTTGAGTGCTTTAGGACAAAAAAGAATTTGTAATGTAAGTACGTTAACTGTTTTTAGAATTCGAGATGGTTGAGATCTATCGTGGTTGAAGGATATAAGGGATTGGTTAGAACACAAATTTAGGGTGAGTTGTTGTCAGATTAAAGCTTTCAAGGATGTGCGTATGGCCCTCACATCGGAAGCTCCTAGAGAAAGATCTCATTGTAGTCATATGTCCCCTCTTGGGACAACAAAGTCAGAGTTCAGAAGTGAGGGTAATGGATTGGTCGCATGGATTTATTCAACTGTTGGGTTTGTCAAGAGTATTCGAATTATATATATATATATATATATATATATATATATATATATATATATATATATATATATATATATATATATATATATATATATATGTATCTTGTCGAGCTTCGGAGTGTGTTGATCTTCGGAAGGTGATTTTTTTATTAGTGACCCGTTCATTCTAAAAAAGGGGTTTATTCGTCCTTCGTCATTAGTTGAAGCTACTCAAGGATTTGGAATGGTATCAAGGAAAGGTGCTTTTGGGTGCAACAATGTTTTCCCTGCAAGAGTAGCAAAGTGTATGATCCGGTTCGAGAAGTGGATACCCTAGGCTATTGGTAGTGGAATCATAGCTCTTGTGAGCTTAGAAGGATAATAGTGGAGTAGTAAGGTTGCAAGATGGTTCGGAAATCCATCGATTGTGAGATTGACAGAGTGTAGTTAAATCCAAGTGGGGGAGCACCGTTTGGATTTTTAAGAATAGTTTTAGGTGCGGAACAAGGAGGAGTTCCAGACCCTAGTCAAGTGGAGAGATGGTTTAAGTGTCAGTTTGGATTGAAGTTTACACAAGAATGGGGAATTCATGATCTATCACCGATTAGGTGGCGCATCAGTAGGGGTGCATGGCAGATATGTGTTTAGATTCATGTTGAAATTTGCATTAGAGCCTCTCTACCTATTCTTGTCTGATGAAGGCTCTAAGGTTCGAAGCATGAACCAAACGCTTGTTGGGAATTCAGAAGATTGGATTTTCGTCATGTTTTTAAATGAGGTGTAGTCGGAGGAGGTTTCGAATCTTGATTGATTAGGGTATGGTAAATGGATGTCAATGTTGATAGGCTATTATGGAAATGTTGTAAGACGACAGGGTAGCCATATCATACACAAGGTTGATAGGCTGTTATGGAAGTGTTGTAAGTCTATTATGGAGCCGTAGAATTCATTTGGTTGGCAGTGATAGAAATGTTGTAAGACTGTAGGGTGGCCGTAGTATTCACTAGGTTGTCAGATAGTGATAGAAGTGTTGTAAGACTTCGAGGTGACCGTACCATTCACTAGGCTGTCAGGTAGTGGTAGAAGTTTTGTAGGACTGTGGGGTGACCCATAACATTCACCTGGGCCATGAGCAGTTGTGAGGTTGTGGTGAATCTACGATTTGGCTTGTAGTTTTCTCTAGGAAGAGTTAGACCCTGGCATGATGGGTTATGAGACTATGGGAGAACCACAATATTCATGGGATTGAGGAAGTTTGTAGGCCAATCTGGGGCCGATTGTGATGTAAGACCACAATGGCGTGTAGTATCCATTTAGAGCAAAGTAGATTATGTTGCATAGGTGTAATGGTTGGTTAAGTTATCTTTAGTTGGATAAGAAGGTTTGTTGGAGACATTATGGAAAGCATGCTAGGATAGCTCTTGCCAGATAGACCCACATTTGGATTCACGTGGTGCGATTGTGCGTGAGCCTATCAGCCTCAACAATCGGTTCGAAATCCGATATTTCGATTAATTGGAAGTTATGTATGAGGCCAGGGAGGTCTATATCAGAAATGTAATTATGGGATAACAAGATAAGCCTAAGATGATACAAATGATTTGTTGGATTAGGTGTCTAAGCCCATAACTATTTTGGTATGTACTTGACCCGATTATGAGCATGGTCCTTTTGGATTGCCTTCACCATAGCAACTGATAGGATGAATTAAGGAGAAAGAGGATTAATTATGATTTATTAATATATTATAAGAATAATATATTAAAAGAGAAATCATATTGTTTAATTAATATTAGTCAATAATTAATTAAGAATTAATTTTGTGGCTAAAAGAGATTAATTAAATAAAGGGGACTGATATTGCAATTATATGATAGTTGCAAATTGGGCTATGGATTCCTAATGGAAAGGGCAATGGACGAAATCTATGGGAAGCCCATATGATTTTCGTCCAAGGGCTTTCTAGAGGGACTCCATGGGTTGCTTAAGGCCTAAGCAGAGAATTAGGGTTTTCACCTGAAACCCTAGCAGCCCTCACAACTATATAAGGACCCCTAAGGCTCCCAAAAACGTGGCTAACCTTCTAAGAGAAACCCTTGGACGTTTTTGGTGCCTCCTCCCTCTCTCCTTGTTCATCTTGTTGCTTATGGTGTTTGTGAGTCCATTAGAGGTGCAACACTTGAGGCACTAAGCTTTCAGAAGTTAAGATAAAAAAGGATTGTGATTGTTATTGCTACATAACAATCAAGGTAAACTTTCTAACCCTAATCATATGTGATTTTCAGATTTGTATGCTTAGTCAGTTAGGGTTTATTGCTTTGGTATTCAATGTTGTATGTTTACTTAGAAAAATTTAGATCAAAGCAATTAGGGTTGCATGAACACCATCGGAATGATGTTTTACTCATAACCCAACATGATTGAGACTCGTGTTGGGAGTCACTTTGTTATCGAGTGAAAGGTTTTCGACAGCGATGAATGGTCACAGATTCTGTTTCCTAGTGGAATCAACAAGATAATCCAGGGTCACAAGGTTTACTTTTGGTTTGGGTTACCAAGTGGAGTCATATTTCTAGTGATTCAGAATGGTGTTGTATGTCGGGAAGACAGACAAGGTACTGGATATCTAGTTTTGAGCTAAGTAGTGATGATTGTTCTTTATTAGTTAAGGTTAGTAGGGGCAAGGATTCAATCGTTGTCGGTATATGGGTCCTGCGAAGGTTGGGTTCGATTATTATATTGGAAGGTGAACGCATGTTAGAGTCGACTTTTATTAGGGTTCTGGAAGAATTGACCTAATCGTCTATGGTGTCATGAATGTAGTAAGGAGTGATTTTGAGGATGAAATCTAATTTAAGTGGAGGAGAGTTGTAACACCCGTGTTCCAGATTGGTTAAGATTATTTGCATCAAGGACCAAAAGATGGAGTTTTAGAGGAAACTCTATGCCACGAAGTGGCCAAGGAACAGCACGATGCGACAACGGTTAATTGGTTGCATGACCTTTTGGACCACCACAACATGGCCAAGGAAGGCCACGATGTGGTAGCTAATCAGGCCCAAGCTCATGACTCTTTTAGGGTTCCCTTCGTATTTAAACCCCTCTAAACCCATTTTAGGGTTCATCATCAACCTCTAAACCTCCTTTCATATTAGAAAACCCTAGCCTTCGTCCATTGCTTGATTCTTGGTCTTTTGGGGAACTTTCTTGGCTTGAAGAATAATAGAAGGAGAAGGAGGAGGTGATCTTCTGGTGAAGCTTGAAAGGAATCAACATTATCATCACCTCATATTGTCTTCGAACCATTTGTAAGTCCTCAAGCTTGCATCTTGATGATTCTTTGGTTGTAGATCTAGCTTTATTATCTTATTTTGGTCCATAAGTGATGTTTGGTTGCTTTGAAGTTATAAAGGTTGCAACTTTATGACTCCCTCGAGTCCAATGAGCAATATATCGTATAGATGTAAACTTTGGGTTGGGATTCTTAGCCTTGCATGAGTTTTGGTCACTTTTGACTCACATTTGACCTAAGATGGATTTTAGACATGTATTGGAAATACATGTCTATAAAGCTTCCACCTTTATGATAGATCTAGCATTAGAAACCCTTCTGGAGTGGTTGGGTTATGGAATTTTTTGGATTAAGAGTTTAAAGGTTAAGACCTTACGGGTTTTGGATTTATTTAGACATACGGTTTGAGATCTTTATCCCTTTGGGCGTCTTAATGGATAAATTTGGAAACTTTATCCATTTAGACCATAGTATGGACTAGATTTGAGGTTTGGAGCTCTTGGAATTGAGGAAGGTAGCTTAATGCATTAAGTTGTTGCAAACCCAGTGACCACGATGTGGCGACTGGGAATTTCCCGTATGTTTGGTTGGGCGAAGGCTGCGAAGTGGCCAAGGAAGGCCACGATGTGGCGGTTGGCTAAAGTCAACTTTGACCGTTGACTTTTGGCATGGGTTGACTTTTGATCAAATTTCTATTTTTAGAAGGTAGACTTAGGGTTTGCATTGTATGGGTTGGGAGAGGTGTTTAACACCTATATTTTGCGGTGAGGGATGTTAGATATACACGACGTGACATTGAGCTGGGTTTTAGTCGATTTTGTGATTCAGGTGAGCCTCTTCACTATACTCGTGGGTCGAAGGCACCAATATCGACCACCCACTAGATTATGTTTGTAGGATGATAGTGGTCTTTGTGACACTTACTGTTATGTATGTATGTGTTTGTTGTCTTTGTGACTCTTGCTGATATGATTGTATGCTTAGCTGTAAGGGTGAAATAGACCCATTACCGGTTGAAAGAGACCGAAAGGGGTGAAATAGACCCAATTTCATTTTGAACTATTATGTATGTATGGTATGGGGTATCATGGGGAAACTCATTAAACTTTTTGCTTATAGTTTTATGTTTATGGTTTCAGGTACTTACAGTTCGATAGGGAAGGGCCAGCATGATCGTACCACATCCACCAGCATTCCGTATTTTATGACATGATCTGTACTCTGATAACTATTTTATGCATTATCACGTTTTGATAAGTTTTTGAAATGAATGAATGATGTTTTCGATGTTTTTAAAAATGAAATTTTTACTTAGAAAATTTTGGAACGTTACATTACTCTTACTCTTATACAATATAATATTCGTAGATATTTTAAATTAGGTTTCTCTTAAACTTTCTCTAATAACTCATCAGTCATTTATCTCTATCATAATTGTACCTCAATTAAGTTGTACCTTGACTCATCATGTCTGTAACACCTAAATTTTCAAAACAATTTTTCACATTTTATAAAACACGTTTTCATTCATAATCGTTATAAAAACACCATTGTATCACATAACATCACCTCCCAAGATCATAATAAAATCTCCCCGCGTGTGTACTGATCAAGCCGACGCCTTCCCGCGATCCTCGCTGGTACCTGAGACACATAACACAACACTGTAAGCATAAATGCCTAGTGAGTTCCCCAAAATACCACACATAACACATATTAGCCATTCGAGGCTATAACTCTGTTTGACACTCTGGTCAAAGTGTCTCTGTGGGACCCCCCAGTCCCATAACTCTGTGGGCCCTCTGGCCCTAACTCTATGGGTCCTCTGACCCTAACTCTGTGGACCTTCCGGTCCTAACTCTGAAAACTCTGTAACATACATAGCATATAACACATAGAAATCACATCATGCAAAAGCATACACAATACTCTGTCTCATAGCTCTAATTACCACTCTAGGTAAAGTATAGTGAGAAGACTCACCTCGGTTAACTCGGTAAAGCTCGAACTCTGTAAAGTCGGGTCTAGCCTCCGCCTAATCATATGAAATAAACACTCTGAATCAATACATCTCTCAAGGCTAGACTATTCCTTCTCTTAGTACTCTCAGAAGGGTAAAAGACCATTTTACCCCTCTCATGGCTCAAAGACCCTAAAGTTGACCAAACCCTAAAAGTCAATAAAGGTCAACAGTCAAACTTTGACCCGACTCGCCGAGTGCACTTGGGCGACTCGGCGAGTCTACACGTGCCCACTATCTTTCTGATCTCGCATGACACGTCGAGTCTTTCCCCTTACTCGACGGGTGACACCTGGCATGAATCGCAGGGCCACCCCGACTCAACTCGCCGAGTCTGTTCATGGACTCGGCGAGTTCCGCCTTGAACTCCAGTCCTCTAATTCCTCCGACTCACTGAGTCAACCCTATGCTCCACGAGTCGTCACAGATTGCGAGTCGCGGGGCTACCCGACTCTACTCGTCGAGTCCGTTCATGGACTCGGCGAGTTCATTCCATGCACATCCTCAAACAACTTCCTGAGGTTAGATCCAGTCCTCTAACCAATAGATCTATCATTCCCAAACCCAATAACCACGTAAAGTTTCCATCTTGATGCACATACAACATCTATTTGATCATATATGATGATTTAGCCCCAAATACCATAACTCAAGGTCATAGCCTCCATTGTTATTCAAAAAGCTTAATGAATAAGGCTCTCTGGACCTCTATGGATCCAGATCCAAAGCCTCCTCATCATAAGGGACTATTTGGGCTTCAAATCTAAGCAACAAAGGGTCTAAGAAACCCTAAATCCATATGATCATCATAAGAACAGAAGGGGAGTCGAATTACTACCTCAAATGTGAAGATCTTAGCTCCAAATCCACAGAATAACAATCTCCTATGCTTCCTCTTGGCTAGTACCTCCTTCTTCTTGCTAAATAACACTCCCAAGGTCAAAAAAATGGCTTCCTTCCTCTCCCAAAACGCTCAAGCACTCTAGGGTTTCTCTCTATGACTGGTGACCTCAAATGGCGGCCATAAGGGCCTTTAAATAGTCCCCAAACCCGAGAAATTAGGGTTTCATTAAACAGCATGGACTCGTCGAGTCCACGTATGGACTCGCCGAATCCAGTCATTAACCCGGATGGAGATTCGCGACTCTACTCGACGAGTCTGAGCGCCTACTCGCCGAGTCTCTCTCCAAAACTCAATAAAATACATAATTTAAAATACCTGGGAATCCGGATGTTACAATTCTCCCCCACTAGAATCAGACTTCGCCCTCGAAGTCTCACTCCACAAATAACTCTGGATACTGCTCGCGCATCTCTAACTCCGGCTCCCAGGTCATTTCAGAACCCTTCCGATGTTGCCACTGGACTTGAACCAATGGCACCTCCTTGTTTCTCAAAGTCTTGATCCTTTGATCCACAATCGCAACCGGTCTTTCAACATAATTCAGGCTCGCATCCACCTGAATGTCCTCTAACGAAACCACTGCCGACTCATCAGCGATACACTTCCTCAACTGAGACACGTGGAAGGTATCGTGAATCTGGCTCAACTCCGTAGGTAGCTCCAAACGATACGCTACCCTGCCCACCCTGGCAGTCACCCTGAAAGGACCAATATACCGAGGTCCCAACTTACCCTTCTTCCTGAATCGGATCACCCCCTTCCAAGGAGATACCTTTAGGAGTACTAAGTCACCAACCTGGAACTCAAGCCCCGAGCGACGTCTGTCCGCATAACTCTTCTGGCGGCTCTGAGCGGTCAACAACCTCTGTCTGACCTGCTGAATCTGCTCAGTCGTCTGAAGTACTATCTCTGTACTACCCATCACACGCTGCCCGACCTCACCTCAGCAAATAGGAGTCCGACACCTCCTCCCATACAACAGCTCAAAGGGTGGCATACCGATGCTCGAATGATGGTTGTTGTTATAGGAAAACTCAGCCAAGGGCAAGTATGTGTCCCAACTCCCTCCGAAATCCAACACACATGCCCGAAGCATGTCCTCGAGCGTCTGAATCGTCCGCTCACTCTGCCGATCTGTCTGGGGGTGGTATGCGGTACTAAAATGTAGCCTCGTACCCAACTCCTCATGAAACGTCTTCCAGAATCTGGAAGTGAAACGCACATCTCGATCTGAGACGATCGAGATCGGCACTCCATGCCGTGATACTACCTCCCTCACGTACAACTCTGCCAACCTCTCAGCGGAGGAGCTCTCACTGATAGCAAGGAAGTGAGCGCTCTTCGTCAACCTGTCCACAATCACCCAAATTGCATCGACGCCCCTTGCAGTCCTTGGCAATTTGGTGATAAAATCCATGGTAATCTGTTCCCACTTCCACTCGGGAACCTCCAACGGCTGCAACTTACCTTGCGGCCTCTGGTGCTCGGCCTTAACCCTGCGACAGGTCAAGCACCTCTCAACAACCCATGCTACATCCCTCTTCATACAGGGCCACCAATAATCTCTTCTCAGGTCCAAATACATCTTAGTGGCCCCGGGATGGATCGAAAACCTCGATCGGTGTGCCTCCTCCATCAATATGGTACGTGCCCCGCCCACAAATGGCACCCAGATCCGACCCTGGAAGGTCATAAGCCCTCTGCTATCGGTAACAAACTCCGATACATATCCGATAACCCGCTCTCTCTTGCGGTTCTCCGGTCTCACGGCCTCAGCCTGGGCCCCTCGGATGGTGTCCAACACCGGAGTCATCACTGTCAATCTCATACAAACGTCCCGTATCGGGGCGCTCTCCGCCCTACGACTCAGGGCATCGGCTACAACGTTAGCCTTGCCCGGGTGGTACAGGATCTCACAATCGTAATCCTTTACCACGTCCAACCATCTCCTCTGGCGCATATTCAGGTTGGGTTGATCCATCAAGTACTTCAAGCTCTTGTGGTCCGTGTATATGGTACATCGAACCCCATACAGATAGTGACGCCAGATCTTGAGGACGAACACTACAGTCCCCAACTCCATATCGTGGGTGGGATACCTTGTCTCGTGAGGCTTCAGCTGCCTCGATGCGTATGCTATCACATGCCCTCTCTGCATCAGCACCGCTCCCAGCCCCGATATCGATGCGTCACAATACACCACAAAGTCCTCCATCCCCTCCGGAAGGGCTAACACTGGGGCTTCGCACAGTCTCTGGCGAAGTGTCTCGAAGGAGGCCTGCTGCTCTGGTCCCCATGAAAAAGTAACACCCTTCCGGGTCAACCTGGTGAGTGGCACGGCGATCTTGGAGAAATCCCTGATAAATCTCCGATAATAGCCAGCCAACCCTAAGAAACTCCTGATCTCGGTGGGGGATCTCGGCACCTCCCAACTCATAACCGCCTCAATCTTGGCCGGGTCGACAAATATCCCATTCTGGTTAACGAGGTGCCCTAGGAACTGGACCTCTCGTAACCATAAATCACACTTGGAGAATTTGGCATAAAGCCTCTCCGATCTCAAAACTCCAAGTAACTCTCTCAAATGCTCCTCATGCTGCTCTCTGGATCTCGAATACACCAGTATATCATCGATGAACACGATCACCGAATGGTCCAACATCGGTCTGCATACTCTGTTCATGAGATCCATGAACGCCGTCGGTGCATTGGTGAGCCCGAAAGGCATCACCACGAACTCGTAATGCCCGTAACGAGTCCTGAACGCTGTCTTCTGGATATCCTCATCTCGTACTCTCATCTGATGATATCCAGACCTCAAGTCGATCTTGGACAACCAAGACGCTCCATGCAACTGATCGAATAAATCGTCGATCCTCGGTAAGGGGTAACGGTTCTTGACCGTCAGTTTGTTCAACTCCCGGTAATCAATGCACATCCGGTGTGAACCATCCTTTTTCTTGACAAAAAGGATCGGCGCTCCCCACGGCGAGCTACTCGGCCGTATAAACCCCTTCCCCAGCAGCTCCCGAAGCTGCGAGGATAACTCCTGCATCTCTGGTGGCGCAAGGCGATAGGGTGCCTTGGCGATAGGCGCTGCCCTCGGAACCAAATCAATACGGAACTCTACCTGCCTCTCGGGAGGCACACCCGACAACTCCTCGGGGAAAACATCTGGGAACTCGCGCACTATCGGGACCTCATCGATCGACCTCGGCCTCTTTGCATCTACTCTCGTATCCACCACATAAGCCACAAACCCACTACAGCCCTGCTGTAAACTCTGCCTCGCTCTAGCGGCCGAACAAAATGCTGACCCAGAACGGGAACCCTCGCCGTACACCGTAAGTACTCCCCCACTGGGGTCTCGTATCGTCATCAACTGTCGCTCACAGTCAATCACAGCTCCGAAACGGCTCAACCAATCCATGCCCACTATGACACATACGTCCCCCATAGCAATCGGGACTAGATCTATCGGAAACTCGACACCGAAGATCTCGAGTACACATCCTCGAATCACATCAGTAGCATACAACGCTCGCTCGTCAGCTATGGAAACTCGTAGAGGTCGACTCAACGCCTCATGCTGGGTACTGATGTGCTGACTAAACGCTAGTGACACAAAAGACCGACTCGCACCCGAGTCAAATAACACCAAGGCAGGTACAGAACACACAAGAAATGTACCTACGCATATCACAATATAAGCATAACACTACAAACTCAAAATAAACAGAGGAAAGAATACATGCCAGCTACCACATCGGGTGCTGCGCGGACCTCCTCCGTTGTCAACTGGAAGGCTCTCCCGCGAGCCTTCGGCGCCTCAGCCTTCGCCGGCCGACTCTCTGTAGCTCGAACAGCAGCAGGAGCAGATCCCTGAGAAGCTCCCTGAGCTGACCCTCGTAACTGTGGACACTCGGCCTTCCGGTGTCCGGTCTGGTTGCAGTGAAAACAGACTGCAAACCCCTTGGGGCAATCCTTGGCCATATGCCCCTCCTTGCCACATTTGTAGCAAGACCCTGCTTTGCACACTCCATCATGACTCTTGCCGCACTTGCCACAAGTACGGCCCCTCTGGCTCCCTGATCTCGAATCGGCAGGCTTGGCCCGCTTGGCTGCCGGCTGAGACTGTGCCGGTCGCCGATCCCTCCCCTGAGACTCCGCCTCTTCCCTAGCCTGAGTCTCCAGCTCTATCTCCCTCTTCCGGGTATTTGCCTGAAGCTCGGAAAATGTCCGGTACGTCGAGTTCGCCACGAACTCTCGTATATCCCTCCTCAAAATGCTCAGATATCGGCTCATACGTGCCTGCTCGGAGGACACGTGCTCTGGGCAGAACATCGCCCGCTCATGGAACATCCTGGTGATCACTGTAACAAACTCTGTACCCTGCTTGAGGGTCAAAAACTCCTGGGCCAAACGCTCCCTCTCCACCTGGGGAACGTACTCTTCTCGAAACATAGCAGTGAACCTCTCCCAGGTCACTGCAACAAGCTCAGTAGGCGAATAGTGCGCCGTCACAAACTTCCACCAGTCCTTCGCTCCCAAGCGAAGCTGGTTCAACGTGAACCGGACTCTAAAATGCTCTGGAGATGAGCAAGTAAAGAAACACCCCTCAATGTCTGATATCCACCTCATCGCTGCAATCGGGTCCTGGGTCCCATCAAACTCCGGTGGTTTTGTGTTGCTGAACTCACGAAACAGCAACGCATCACCACCCTGCGACCTAGTCGCAGCTATAGCTGCAGTGGCCGCAGCAACCGCAGCCTCAGAAAGAGCAGCGTATCTCTCGTCAAATGTCTCTATCAGTGTGGTCTTGATAGACCCGAACACCTCTGGTATCTCTGCCCTGATGGCTGCAGCCACCTCCTCATGAATGATCCTACGGATCTCCTCATCACTAGTACCGCTGCTCTCTGGTGTGTGGCGTGTCCCAACCATGATGTCTCTGAAATACAACATAATAAATATCAGGGACTCGCTCGAGTATACTCGCACTCGATAACTCCACCCTACTTGCTCCTTAGTACCCAATGGATTCTTACTTAGGGTGCGCACTGCTCCGGTGTCTTCAGTAGTACGGGCCCTATACTACCGTCCACACCGCATCAGCATCCACTCTAAGTCCTCCTCCTTGGATCCCAAGTCCCAAGTACTCTACTCTCTTTAACCATATGCTACTCACTAGCAGCTCTCTCATAAACTCCTCGCTGCTATCTAAACACTCTCAAGTATCCCTAGCAGCAAAACTCCTAGACTAAGGCATCACATATCAGGCCACTCTAGTCCTAATAAGAATACCTAGTCTACTCTAGCATGCATAGCATAACTCATCATATATCATAACATAATATATCTCATAACACTAATTACAAGGGTATTTTGGGAAATCACCGTTCGGGCGCTGGCTGATCGTACACACGGCTCTGCTCTGTTTGTCTCAAAACTCTTTTTACTCTTTTAAAAAGTTTTTAGTCATCAAAATTTCTCTCAAATCCTCAGTTTGAGTTCAGATACGCCCGAAGATGAATCCGAATCCCTCAAACCAAGGCTCTGATACCAACTTGTAACACCCAAATTTTCAAAACAATTTTTCACATTTTATAAAACACGTTTTCATTCATAATCGTTATAAAAACACCATTGTATCACATAACATCATCTCCCAAGATCATAATAAAATTTCCCCGCGTGTGTACTGATCAAGCCGGCGCCTTCCCGCGATCCTCGCTGGTACCTGAGACACATAACACAACACTGTAAGCATAAATGCCTAGTGAGTTCCCCAAAATACCACACATAACACATATTAGCCACTCGAGGCTATAACTCTGTTTGACACTCTGGTCAAAGTGTCTCTGTGGGACCCCCCAGTCCCATAACTCTGTGGGCCCTCTGGCCCTAACTCTATGGGTCCTCTGACCCTAACTCTGTGGACCTTCCGGTCCTAACTCTGAAAACTCTGTAACATACATAGCATATAACACATAGAAATCCCATCATGCAAAAGCATACACAATACTCTGTCTCATAGCTCTAATTACCACTCTAGGTAAAGTATAGTGAGAAGACTCACCTCGGTTAACTCGGTAAAGCTCGAACTCTGTAAAGTCGGGTCTAGACTCCGCCTAATCATATGAAATAAACACTCTGAATCAATACATCTCTCAAGGCTAGACTATTCCTTCTCTTAGTACTCTCAGAAGGGTAAAAGACCATTTTACCCCTCTCATGGCTCAAAGACCCTAAAGTTGACCAAACCCTAAAAGTCAATAAAGGTCAACAGTCAAACTTTGACCAGACTCGCCGAGTGCACTTGGGCGACTCGGCGAGTCTACACGTGCCCACTATCTTTCTGATCTCGCATGACACGTCGAGTCTTTCCCCTTACTCGACGGGTGACACCTGGCATGAATCGCGGGGCCACCCCGACTCAACTCGCCGAGTCTGTTCATGGACTCGGCGAGTTCCGCCTTGAACTCCAGTCCTCTAATTCCTCCGACTCACTGAGTCAACCCTATGCTCCACGAGTCGTCACAGATTGCGAGTCGCGGGGCTACCCGACTCTACTCGTCGAGTCCGTTCATGGACTCGACGAGTTCATTCCATGCACATCCTCAAACAACTTCCTGAGGTCAGGTCCAGTCCTCTAACCAATAGATCTATCATTCCCAAACCCAATAACCACGTAAAGTTTCCATCTTGATGCACATACAACATTTATTTGATCATATATGATGATTTAGCCCCAAATACCATAACTCAAGGTCATAGCCTCCATTGTTATTCAAAAAGCTTAATGAATAAGGCTCTCTGGACCTCTATGGATCCAGATCCAAAGCCTCCTCATCATAAGGGACTATTTGGGCTTCAAATCTAAGCAACAAAGGGTCTAAGAAACCCTAAATCCATATGATCATCATAAGAACAGAAGGGGAGTCGAATTACTACCTCAAATGTGAAGATCTTAGCTCCAAATCCACAGAATAGCAATCTCCTATGCTTCCTCTTGGCTAGTACCTCCTTCTTCTTGCTAAACAACACTCCCAAGGTCAAAAAAATGGCTTCCTTCCTCTCCCAAAACGCTCAAGCACTCTAGGGTTTCTCTCTATGACTGGTGACCTCAAATGGCGGCCATAAGGGCCTTTAAATAGTCCCCAAACCCGAGAAATTAGGGTTTCATTAAACAGCGTGGACTCGCCGAGTCCACGTATGGACTTGCCGAGTCCAGTCATTAACCCGGATGGAGATTCGCGACTCTACTCGGCGAGTCTGAGCGCCTACTCGCCGAGTCTCTCTCCAAAACTCAATAAAATACATAATTTAAGATACCTGGGAATCCGGATGTTACAATGTTGATTACCATAATCCTATTACAATATGTTTAAAACTCTCACTCTTTTTTATAATGTAAAAATTTTATATGTATCTCAAACAAACATGTTTATAATTCTCCAACTTTGTTCGTTAAAGACCATTATGCTATTAAAAGCATATTGATTGCTAAAGCAATTGTCGAAATCTCAAGGATAATCTTAATGTATGTTCTCTCTCTAACTCTAACCATCTCTACTGATAGTATTTTACTTACTACCAGTCACAACTCTTAACTCTTTTAACTGGTACTATTCCTCTTTCTACTTTTCACAATCGACAATAGCATTTAGTTATTCTCAACTATAGTATTTCTTACTTTTCACAATCGCCTATAACATTTAGTTATTCTCAATTATAATATTTCTCTTACTATTAGCTATAATTTTTTTATCTATGATTTCTTAATCCTCTTAACTCATCATCTAATTATCATGAAAGGCATAACTCATACTTTTTCTTTAAAATGGCTCAATACAATATTTCTTTTATAATACTCATAATAATACAAAAGATATTAATCGAATGCACTCTTAACTCTTAACTCAACTTTGTATCATATAATAATCAAAGAACTCACGATTCTTAATAATGATATCAATCATCTAATGATATCATATTCTCGTCAACTATCTCACACAAGTTTTAACTCATTTCTCTTTATATTCAACCAAAAGCTCGTCAAGGAATGTTCCTTGAGAGAGAAACTTAAATGTCATGAAGTCAATGGGAGTCGTATTGATCTTGAGCTCGTTAAGGATGTGATGTAATGATTTGAGATTTTGCGATGCTTTTTCTTTATAACTTTCGTTTTTAAACTACGGTTTACAAACAAAGGGTTTTTTCCTTGAATATATCTTTATGAAAATGTGTGTTTATTCTAGTTTAAAAATGAAAATATTCTGAAAATTAGGACGTTACAAAATTTAAGTTTTGTTCCAATCAATTTAACACATCCCTAAGGCTATGACTTTCACCTACATACATACAAGTTTGTACATACACATATACATACGTTCATGTTTGCATACATTATACACACATATACATTATACATTCAAGTTTGTGTATGCACACAATATACACACATACACTCCATATTGCATACAATACATATACACATATATAGTTTCTTGTTTTCATATATACAAATAGACATAATATACACGTATACATACAAAATCTCATATATATATATATATATATATATATATATATATATATATATATATATATACATACATTTATTGTAAATATATACATTATACGTACCAAATTTCAAAAATTAGATTATATAGAACCTGTTGGTAGCCATAGAAGGGTGGTGGCGGTACTCCGGTAGCAGTGGTGATGAAATTATGGAAACAACAAATAAACAGTGGAACAAGCTGAAGAAATCACGAAATTGGTATAAAATCTGGTATGTTGGTCACCAGGGAGAAGAGAAAGAGAAAGAGAAAATAAGAAGAAGAAGCATCTATAGTTTTGTTGCTATTATGGTGGTTGTCGTTAATGAGTTTTGTTGGCGCCGATATTGTGGTGGTTGCCTATGATGAGTTTTGTTGTCGCCGGTAGTGGAGGTGGTTGCTAGTGGTCTTTGTTGGTGAAAATCTGACGAAACCGCTAAAATCAATATCAAATCGTTGTAGAAAGGTTAGAGAGAAAAGGGTTGCAGATAAGGGAAGTATTGAATTGAAGGGGATTAATCAGTGACAAATTTTAGCGACGACGATACATAATTAGCGGCGACATGTATGAGGTAACTTTTCGCAGGCCATTTTTAGCATTAACGGCGACATCTTTGGCCGCTATTAATGTCGTTGCTATTGGTATTATAAGACACATGTCTCTAACCATTGGATCTATCCAACATATCAACGGTTAGGATTACAACATGAGAGTTCAATGACATGATGTAGGCAATAGTGGCGACGCCATTAGCAGCGACATCAAACACATGTTTTGTGTCACTGATAAGGATGATTGTCGTCGCTAATAGTTGTTGCTTGAACTTCGAGCAATTATGGTGAAATTAGGTTTGCCTAAAATCGATTGAAGACGAGGGAAGCAATAATATTACTTAATTAATTAAACTTTGATTTCAACTATGGGAAGTGAGAATGAATTTTCAATAGAAGGAATAGAAAAGGGGCTTGATTTCAATTTTCAACAGGGAAGGAAGCTAGGTTTTCGCTGAAGGAAACGGAAATAAGGAATTGAAATTTTTTGATAGAGGGAAGGAACTTTTCAGTCTTCAACATGTTATATAAAGGTGAAAATTATTCATCATTTTATATATGTTTTTTTGTGTTCAATGAATAATTATAAATTAGAATTGTTTTTGTTTTCGTTAAATCGCATTATCTATGCTTAAACAAATAAAATCACTATTCAAATGCAACAAAATGATAGCACTAAGGAACAGGAAGCATGATCGAATTCAAAAAGACACGGTCTAAAAGTCGATGTCTTTTTTAGGACTGTTCATTATTCGGATAAAACCGAATTGTCCAATTGGACAATTTGGATTGAACTATTTAGTTCGGATTTTTGAATTTTTGGATGAGTTTCTAGTAAAACCGAATAATTATTTTGGATTTCGGATTGGTTACGGTTTATAAAATTAAAACCGAAGAGTCCAAAAAAACCGAATAAGAGTTTATTATTTACTTATATATATATATATATATATATATATATATATATATATATATATATATATATATATATATATATATATATATATATATAGAGAGAGAGAGAGAGAGAGAGAGAGAGACGAGGGTTCAATTGAGAAAAAAAAAGGTTGAGAATGGGGGAATCATTCTCAGCCACACATTTATTTTGCCGCAAAACACTTAGGCGTACCGTCGGAAATGGATAACGGATAAACATGTGTTTTCCAACGAAACATGTTTCCTTAAACGATGTTAATCATTACCTTAATATATACAAAAACATATTTTTTTCGTTTTTTTTATTTTTAGAAAGCCATTATTATCGAAAAATTATTTTAAATATATCAAAATTCATAATTTTTTATTCTCTATAAATAGACATCCATATTGATATACTTTTAAGATAAAATAAAAAATTTATTTTTTTTAGAGTTTCAACTCTCGTTATTCATAAGTGAATAAAAAAATCTATCAGATTTTTATTACAGTATATTCGTTATTCACTTATGAATAAAACGTATGCGTAACTTTTTTTATAGTTTAAGTACCGTTCATATATGAATATGACACGCAATAAAGTTTTCTTACTTAAAATATATTTTTTTACATCATCTTTTATCATATATTATATTTATATATGAATAAAACGTGTATTAGTTGTCGTCATATTTTATATTCATATATGAATAAAACATTTATCAGATTTTTGTTACAGTTAATTTGTTATTCATATATGAATAAGTAGTATAAATGATACTTAAACTGTAAAAAAAATTAATTATATATTTTTGTTCATAAGTGAATAACGAATGTACTGTAGCAAAAATCTGATGCATTTTTATTCATTTATGAATAACGATAGCTGAAAATATAAAAAAAAATAAATTTTTTATTTTATCTTAAAAGTATATCAATATGGATGTCTATTTGTAGAGAATAAAAATCATAAATTTTGGTATATTTAAAATCATTTTTCGATATAAATAGCTTCTTAAAAATTAAAAAAACAAAAAAAAACTATGTTTTTGTATATATTAATGTAATGATTAGCATAGTTTAAGGAAACATGTTTTGTTGGAAACACATGTGTATTCCTTATCCATTTCCGCTGGTACAACAAAGGCTTTTGCGGCAAAAATAAATGAGTGGCTGAGAACGATTCCCTAATTCTCAACTTTTTTTATTTTCTCAATTGAACTTACCTATATATATATATATATATATATATATATATATATATATATATATTTGTTTCAAGTATACATGTTTTAGTTATTTATTAATTTGCTAAATTGTATTTTTAAATAGATTAGAAAGTATTATCCAATAAAATACTTCAATGTATACTTTTCAATAGCTTTTTATCTATAAAATATTGAATTATAATAAATTTTTTAATAGTTGTTCATAATTTTAATTCTCACCAAAAAAATTATTTTAAAGTTGATTAATATTATGTTATATATATTTTTAAATGTCTCGCTTCTTGAAAACCGAATTGTAAAAACGATCCAACTGAATTATAATTTGAATGGTTTGGATCAGATTTGAATTTAGTTTGGACTCTTCGGATTCACGTTTTGAAAACCGAAATTAATTTGGATTCACCTGATTTTATCGGATCATACCGATCCATCCAAACGAACACCCCTAGTCTTTTTGGTGCAACTATTATTTTTTTTATAATTCACCCCTAACTTTTTTTTTAATTATAATTTGACCCAAATTCTAGTTTGTTTAGCTAGACCAGCGGGCAAACCTTTAAAGTTTTTTAAGAAAGGTTATTTCTATAATATTTTTATTTAGGAATTTTCTATATTTGTTTTTTTGAATAAATTTTTTTTTTTCATATGCACAGGGTATCAACCCAAGTAACAAATGAAATATCAATTTATATGAACAAATTAAAGAAAATGTAACTTTATACTTTCAAAAAAAAATTTAACATAAAAGTATAAAACACCAAAACTCAAAACCAATATAAGCAAACCTATACACATTCCAGAAAATTATATTGTTTTATTTAGCTTAGCATATGCATTTATTAAAATCTGGTTATTAAATACTAAAATACAGCATTGTTTTTGCCTGCAACAGTTCAATGAAACGCCGATCACTTGCAAAGGGAAGCTAGTATACGACGTGGCGGCTTTAGTAGTGGTCGTCGGCCATGAAGAACCATCAAATTACTAATAAGCAGAATATCGCCTTTCTTCCAAGGTATGGCAACGCATTCTTCTTCCAGGATCTTCCTGTAGTCTTCCACAGCATCATCAGACACAGGGTCGCCATTACCGATCTCGACAAAAAACGATTTTCCCGCAGGGCCACTATAAGTAGTTGTAATAGGGTTGAACCATGTTTTCCGGCGACTCTCTTTGTCAAACCTGATAGCTGGCAGTGGGCCTGTTGTAGCTTTTGCAGCATTCCCAATCCATTCAATCTTTATTCCAAGCTTTGCTGCCCTGTCAATGGAGGAATCTCTTGAGCCATGCATGTTTGGATAAAGTTCGTGAACGTGTATTATAATTATATTATGGGGTTTAATATAAATTGTGAAGAAAACAAACAAACCTTTCTGCAGCAACATTTTTGTCGTCGGTGTTGAATTTTGACTTCCAATTACGACTGATGACGGATGATGGATCGTCTTCATCCGTGATTACCTCTGTATACGTCAATCCATGCTCTTCTAGTACTGCAACCAACTCTGGGTGCTTCTCTTTCATCTTTTCGTATAAGATATGGCTCAAAACTATCGGAGTTTCTCCCCCTTTTCCTGGTTCTTCATCACAAAAGAAAAATACCTTGGTGGGGAAATCAGGAGCCTGTACATGCATGCACATGAAAGCACTGAGTTGCGATTAGAAAAACCCCTGTGCTAATAAACTTAATGAAACCACAAGTTGTTAAACATGTGCAAAAGCTTTGAGCTGAACTCGTACGTACACAATGATGCAGAATTAACAGAAATTGACAAGCTAGCTAATTAGGTAAGCCAATTGTTATCATGAAAAACGAGATTGATAGAATTGAGAAATTTACGTAAGACATCTCGTGATGGAAAGGAATTCCCATATGGGGAGGAGATTCATTTGCGGTGTAAACCCGGCCAACCACCTTCGTCCGAGGGGCTATGCCGCCTAAGTAGGGAATTTCAGCGTAGGAGAAAGCTTCCACAACGTGGTTGAAGTCGGAAGGTGAGGCAACAGGGAAGCCTCGGAAGAGAATAGCGCCGCTTTTCTGGAGAAGAGACTCCAGCCATGGCTTGTGAGTTCTGATAGCTTCTTCAAAATCATGGAGTTCTACTGCAGTAGAATCATTGGTATGGTTTGGCGATAACACCGCCGGGAAAAGAAGACCGTTGTCCAGAGGTTTTTGCTGAGGTAGCTCTATATCTCGGAAGAATTTTCCGGTAGCCATTTGGATTGCTTTTCAACTGTCGTCGATGAATAAGAAGACGATGAGTAATTCTGACTCCATGGACTATATTCACGGGGTAGATATATCGCCCTTCTCTAGGGGCTTATAGGTTATAGCTTGAATAATTTGTTGTGTTTACATTAATGATTGCAACATTAATGATTGCAGCAGAAGTCCCACATATACACGACGAATGCGACTTTCTTAAAAGTGATATTAAATTGATCATTTATTTTATTAGGATAGAGTTTGTGCGGTTGGGCGTGCCATCCGTCGGCATGCTTAGGTGGACGATGGTTTCCTCTGAGATTACCGTTCTTGACCGTGATATGGTTTGGCAGTAGGCAACTCTTTACCGATAATCGTTTTTTTCTATCCGGCAAATATATTAAAAGGCCAATGAGAAGGTGCTAGAAGGCTAAAAAGTAATTAATGCATATAAGAAGGGAAATGAGAAGGAAATAGAACGTCCAAGATTACATCCAACCACCAAAAAAAAACAAAAATACGCGATTGTTTACTACTCCATGTCTTGATCGCCGATTATCCAAATGGAAATATGTTCCAATCAACCCATTTGATTGCGGGGTTCGCACTCATGTGCTTTATCCATAGGTAGACCATGGATTGAATGTTATCCGCAACCATAGTTGGTGAAATACACAGCTTCTTGAAAATTCGTTCGTTTCTTGCTTTTCAGATCCACCACAGCGTTTCGTAGCAAATGCATATCATCAGTTTCCGTTTCTTCGGGCAATGCCCCATGTGTCAGCATAATTTATTACTTCCCCTACAGATTCGAAGTGAAACGTGTCAACAATACACCACCTAAAGATCCAAGTCCACACCGTGCTTGCAAAGGGACAAATAATTAGTATGTGATTTGCATTCTCGTCCTGACAATAGCTACAGTCACTCGAATCTACATGTATCCCACGTTTTATCAGTGTTGAAGCTGATGGAATTCTTCCCAAGTTTTCCCTCCACACGAAACCGAGAATTTTTATAGGTATTTCATGATTCCAATTGATAACAATTGAGTTAACTGGTGGTAACAGTTGATCCAGATATTGTCGCATGACATCAACATGGTAAATGTCATCGGGTGATAATGGGCATAACCATTTGTCAGGAGAGTTCGAAAGTTGGTACATGCCAATTTTGGAGGCAATGCCAATAAGTTCCCTCATCTGAATGTTATTTTTGGGCCATGATTTCCAGTCCCACATGGGTCCGCCCAAAGATATTCTATCAGCGATTGAACATCTTATGTTCCTTTCCAAACAAAATAGATTAGGGAAAGAGGTTTTTAATGGTTCGGTCCCCAACTAATCATCTAACCAGAATAGTGTATCCTTGCCATTGTTGACCTGCCTCTTCATCATGCTTCTAATCGGTTTACCCATTCCTTCTAGTACCTCTTTAATGCCATCAATGTTTTTCCAGGGGCCTGTGATTGTTTTTTAGCAATGCTTAGGGCATGTTTGCGGTTCAAATTATGAATACCTTGAATAATTCGACTCCAGTTTGCATTTGGATCATAGTGGAATCTCCACCACCATTTTACAATTAACGAAATATTTAGTGTCCGTAGTGATCCTACTCCAAGACCACCCCTATCTTTTGGAGCAATGACCTTCTCCCATGCCACCCATTTGATTTTTTTTTCGGTCTCCCCCCATAGAAATTTCCTCCGATTTTTTTCTAGTGTGTTGATGACTCCAATGGGTGCTACAAATATCGAGAAGTAGTAAGTGGGTAGGTTACCTAGGACCGATTTGATGAGCGTTAATCTTCCACCGAAGGATAGAGTTTTGGCTTTCCATGAGGATAACTTAGCTTGGAATCGATCAATAATCGGCTGCCAATTTCTCTTGAGATTCATGTTTGCTCCCACGGGTACTCCAAGAAAATTGAATGGTAAGGAGGTCGGTTCACACCCGAGTGGAAGTGCCCATCGGACTGCTTCTTGCATATTTGCCCCGACACCAATCACTTATGATTTATGGAAATTTACATTTACACCAGAGGAAATGTAGAAACATCTAAGTATTCTCGCCAAATTTTTTACGTTGCTCCTAGACCATTCCCCAACAAAGAGTGTGTCGTCTGCATAAAAGAAATGAGAGACTAAAACATTCATGTGAGGGATCTTAATGCCCTGGAAAATCTCTTTTTCACAAGCCGTCTTCATAGCTATGTTGAGACCTTCCATGGCTATGATAAACAAAAATGGTGAAAGCGGGTCCCCTTGTCGTACTCCTTTTTCTATTGAGAATTCTTCTGTTAGGGCTCCGTTCACTAGAACCGATGCTCTAGATGACGATAGACAACCTCTAATCAACCACCTCCATTTCTTTCCGTATCCCATTTAAGTAAGAACAAAATCAAGATACTCCCAATTGACAGAATCAAACACTTTGTCAAAATCTAATTTTAAAAGTAACATCTTCTTCTTTATGCTTTTGGCCCAAGAACATAATTCATTGACCAAGAGTCTCATAATGCGTAAATCCTGTGTGTGTGAAGCGCTGCTACCGTCCCGGCTCCTTCCCCTTCAATGAAAAGGTACCTGAAAACAAAACTGAAAACTGTAAGCACAAAGCTTAGTGAGTTCCCCTATCATACCAAATACCATATAACAAACATACTGCCAGACAATTTTGGGGTGTCTGACCTACTCATGTCAAGCCATTCTGGGGTGCTCGACCTACCCTGCCAGGCAATTCTGGGGTGCCTGACCTACCCATGTCAAGCCATTCTGGGGTGCTCGACCTACCCTTCGGTCCTTACGACCATGACACGGGGACTGTTCCCCCTACTACCACTATCACATATCATCATAACTTTCTAGCACATAAAACATATCACGGAGTAGCAAACCTAGATAATTATCACAGAGACAATCATCTAACAAACAACTCCTACTAATGGGCCGGCATTGTGGCTGTAGACCCACTCCTACTGGAAGTTAACTCACCTCGTAAAGCTGAGTATCGAATCTCACGGGAAGTAATCTCTAACAGCTGCTCCGATGATTCCCGGCTATCATAATCATAATAACACTCAATCAGAATCTATAACACTACTTAGGGTAAAATGACCATTTACCATCTTGGCCTAACTTGAACCATTCCTAAGGCCCAATTCTAACTTATTATACCCAGTGCACCCATGGCCCATCAAAGGCTCCCTAAGGGCCCACTAATGGCCCAATTTTCTGAATTGAGCCATATTCCTCAAATGAGCCCATTACAATTCCAAAAGTCCTTAGCCCAAATAATAATTTCAAAAGGCCCAACATGGCCAAATAGGTCCAATACTCTACTTCCAAATTCCCAGGCCCAGAAATATACTCCATAGTGGGCCACGGGGCCCAATAGTCCAGGCCCAGTCCTCTATGGCCCAAAAGCCTAATGTAGCCACTCTGCATGCGTACGCGGGGTGTACCTGGCACGTACGCCCATCGTACGCTGGCCTTGACCAAAAACAGGAAGGTGACCCAGTACGCGCAGCGTACCAGGGTGTACGCTTAGCATACTGGCCAGCTTTCTTGGGACTTCATTTGTGACTTAATCCATTAAGTCTTCACATCCAAAATGTAGATCCAGGTTTTTTAAGACCTCTTAATCCATAAAGTCACAAACTTTATGTGCTTGCATGCATGGTTGGGGGTCAAAACATGATTTTGGTCCTTTAACAAGCTTTAAGACCATCAAACACTTGCATGGTTGTGGCTTAATCATCAAGGTCCGATTTTTGTGACTCTTAGTGCCTCTAAGAGCCCAAAAGGACAACTCTTATGGTCTGAAATCATCAAGATGCAAGAAGCCTCAACAATGGAGTCCAAAAGTGGCATAAAACACCCCAACATCAAATCTAAACATTAAATGATCAATTTTGAAGCTTGATACCTCAAATAGGTCAGAAATGGTGCTACTCTCATGGATCTACAAGCTCCTTTTGAATCCTTGCTCCTTCTTCAAGCTTCTTTCTCTTCAAAAACACCAAGGCTACACCAAGATGCACTCGAATGGCTTCCAAATCACAAGAACACACAAATATGGGTTAGGGTTTTCATGGTGGCTGCCTAGAGGTGAGAGGGAGGTTGGACTAAAGGCATAAGTTCCTTTATATAGGGATCAAACCCTAAAATTTAGGGTTTTAGAAACTGCATAGGTACGATGGGCGTACTCTTGGTACGCTGGGCGTACCAGCATGGCTTCCGCGTTCCAATTCCTTGAGTACGTTGAGCGTACATGGCAAGGTATGCTCGGTGCACGTGCTTCCTCAACCCAAACACAAGGGCCCAAAGGTCCAATCCCAAACCTTATTAAACTAATAACCGTATACAAATAAAATATTAGTACCTTATAAATCCCGAAGTCTGCTGCTGCTGTCGGGAATAACTCGGGGTAATGCTCCCTCATCTCGTCTTCTGGATCCCACGTCCATTCCAAGCCCTTGCGGTGCTTCCACTACACCTTCACCAACTCTACTTCCATGTTCCTTAGCGCCTTTGTCTTCCTATCTAGAATAGCTATTGGCCGCTCAATGTAGTTCAGGCTGTCGTCCACCTGGATATCCTCCAGAGGCACCAATGCAGAGTCGTCTACCAGGCACTTTTGCAGCTGGGAGACGTGAAAGGTACTGTGAGTCTGGCTAAGCTCGGCTGACAGATCCATCCTATACGCCACCTTGTCCACCCGGGCTGCAACCTTGAAAGGAGCGATGTACCTGGGGCCTAACTTGCCCCGCTTCCTGAATCGGATGACACCTTTCCAAGGTGACACCTTCAGGAGAACCATATCCCCGACCTAGAATTCCAGGTCCGAACGACGCTTGTCGGCATAACTTTTCTGCCAAATCTGAGCAGTCTGAAGCCTGCTCCGGACCTGATGGATCCTCTCCGTTGTCTTGAATACCACTTCGGTACTCCCCATGACCTTCTGCCCGACCTCACCCGAACATATCGGGGTTCTGTACTTCCTCCCGTACAAGATCTCGAAGGGAGGACGGTCAATACTCGTGTGATAGCTATTATTGTAGGAAAACTCTGCCAAGGGAAGGTATGTATCCCAACTACCAACGAAGACTAAAACGCATGCCCGCAGCATATCTTCTAAGGCCTGGATGGTCCGCTCGCTCTGGCCATCCGTCTATGGGTGAAAAGCAGTGCTAAAGTGCAGACGAGTACCCAACTAGTCATGGAACTACTTCCAGAATCTGGAAGTGAATCGCACGTCTCGATTAGAAATCACAGAAACTGGCACTCTGTGTCGAGCTACTACTTCTCGGATGTAAATATCAGCCAGCTTCTTGGCCAAAATGATCTCCTGGATCGGAATGAAATGGGCACTCTTGGTCAATCGATCCACGATGACCCAAATCGAATCCACCTCGTGGGGTCTTGGGAAGCTTCGTGATGAAATCCATAGTAATGTCCCTCTAATTCCACATAGGGATATCAAACGGCTGCGTCTTGCCGTGAGGCCTCTGGTGCTCGGCCTTGACCTTCCTACAGGTCAGGCATCTCTCGACGTACCAGGCTATATCCCGCTTCATGCAGGGCCACCAATAATCAGGACGAAGATCCATATACATCTTCGTCGCCCCTGGATGAATAGAAAACCTGGATTTGTGCGCCTCCTCCATCAAAATCTGACGCACACCTTCATGATATGGAACCCACACTCTTCGGTGTAGTGTCAACAACCCACGGCTATCATAATCGAAGGAGGAAACCTTACCCACAATACGCTCACTCTTCCGATGTTCCTCCTTCATACCCTCCCGCTGAGCCTCTCGGATCTGCTCCAAAAGCAGAGTCACTACTATCATCCGCAAGCAAATGTCTCTGATGGGGGCTGCCTTGCGGCTCAGAGCATCGGCCACAACATTGGCCTTCCCCGGCTGGTAGAGGATCTCACAGTCGTAATCCTTCACCACATCTAGCCACCGACGTTGCGTCATGTTCAGATATGGCTAATCCATGAGGTACCTCAGACTCTTGTGATCCGTCTAAATGATACAACGGACCCCATAAAGGTAATGTCACCAAATCTTCAGGGCGAAGACAACCCCCCCCCCCAACTCCAAATCATGGGTCGGGTAGTTCGCCTCGTGAGGCTTCAGCTGCCTCGAAGCGTAGGCGATGATGTGTCCTCTCTGCATCAGTACTGTGCCCAAACCCGATATCGATGCATCGCAGTACACTAGAAATTCCTCCACTCCCTCTGGCAGGGCGAGGATCAGTGCCTCGCATAGCCTCTGTCTCAATGTCTCAAACGATGCCTGCTGTTCAGGCCCCCAGTGAAAGACCACGGCCTTCTTCGTCAACCGGGTCAAGGGTACGACTATCTTGGAGAAGTCCTGAATGAATCTCCGGTAATAGCCTGCCAATCCCAGGAAACTCCGAATCTAAGATGGAGACTTCGGAACCTCCCATCTCATCACGGCCTTTACCTTGTCCGGTTCAACCAAAATGTCGTTCTGGTTGACAAGGTGCCCAAGAAACTGCACCTCGCGCAACCAGAACTCACACTTGGAGAACTTGGCGTACAAGCTCTCCCTCCTCAAGGTATCCAACACCTCTCGGAAGTGCTCCTAGTGCTGCTCCCGTGTCTTCGAATAAACCAAGATGTCATCAATGAAAACTATCACAGACTGATCCATCATCGATTTGCATATGCGGTTCATGAGATCCATGAACGCGAGAGGAGCATTGGTGAGCCCGAAGGGCATCACTACGAACTCGTAGTGGCCATAGCGAGTCCAGAACGCAGTCTTCTGCACATCCTCGTCTCTGACCCTCATCTGATGGTAGCCTGAACGTAAATCTATCTTGGAAAACCAAGATGCCCCTTGTAGCTGGTCGAAGAGATCATCATGTTGGATTAGTGTGTAAGCCCATAACTATTTTGGGATGTACTTGACCCGATTGCGAGCATGGTCCTTTTGGGTTGCCTTCATCATAGCAACTGATAGGATGAATTAAGGAGAGAGGAGATTAATTATGATTTATTAATTTATTATATGAATAATATATTAAAATAGAAATCATATTGTTTAATTAATATTAGTCAAGAATTAATAAGAATTAATTTTGTGGCTAAAAGAGATTAATTAAATAAAGGGGACTGATTGTGTAATTATAAGATAATTGCATGAATTGGGCTAATGGACTCCATAGAAATTGGAGTGGACGAAATCTATGGGGAAACCCATTAGAATTCGTCCAAGGCATCTAAAGAAGGAGTTAATGGACTGCTTAGGGCCTAAGCAGTCAAATTAGGGTTTCCTAGTTGAAAACCCTAATAGCCTACCTATATAAAGAACTCCTAAGGCTCCAAAAACGTGACTAACTCCTTGAGAGAACCCTAGAACGTTTTTGTGCCTCCTCCTTCTCCTTCTTCTTCATCCTAGTTTCTCATGGTGTTTGTGACTCCATTAGAGGTGCAACATTTGAGGCACTCAGCTTTCAGAAGTCAAGAACAAGAGGATTTGAGATTGTTATTACTATATAATAATCAAGGTAAGATCTGAACTTTATTATCATGTTAATACAGATTATCATATGTTAGATCTAGGGTTTATATGCTTTGGATGATTATTGCATGTTCATTAGATAAACTAGATCCAAAGCTTTAGGGTTTTCATGTACACCATAGGAATGATGTATTGCTCAAAACCCATCACATTAATCCTCGGGAGTGGGTAACGGTTCTTCACCGTTACCTTGTTCAGCTCCCGATAATCTATACACATCCGATGTGACCCGTCCTTCTTCTTCACAAATAGGATCGTGTCTCCCCAAGGCGAACTGATCGGCCTAATGAATCCCTTGTCTAACAGCTCCTGCAGCTATGTAGACAACTCCTGCATCTCGGGAGGATCCAACCGATACGGTGCCTTGGCTATCGGTACCGCACAGGGGACTAGGTCGATCCGAAACTCTACCTGTCTCTCCGGAGGTATCCTAGGCAGCTCCTCTGGAAATATATCTGGGTACTCTTGCACCACTGGTACATCACCCATGGTCGTGTTACCCGCTCCCCAGGTATCCATAACATTGGCGACGTACCATGTGCAACCCTACTAAAGGTAGCGCCTAGCCCTCGCTGCTGAGCACAAAGTTGGTCCTCGCTGTGGCCTCTCGCCCTGAATCACCAACTCTCCCCCACTTGGGGTCCTGATACGCACCAGTTGCTAGGCACAGTTGATCACTGCCCCTATTAGGGCTCAACCAGTCCATGCCTATGATAACCTTGTTCCCTCATAAAGGAATGAGAACCAAATCCACGAGATAACGTTCGTCATATAACCTCAACACGCAGTCTCTGAAAACCTCTGATGCTCTGACAGATCGGTCTTCAGCAATCTCGACCTCTAAAGGGTAATCTAACATCCCCGAACACTCAGATAACCTTTTGATAAGCGCGAGAGAAACAAACGATCGGGTAGCCTCCGAATCGAATAACACCTGTACTGGGATACCGTTCACATGGAACGATCCTAAACATAATACATAAACACAATACATAAATATCATAATCGACATTAAATAAGAGTTAGGGAGAAGAAAACATACCTGTCACCACATCAGGTGTGGCACGCGCCTCCTCGGCGGTCAGCTGGAAGGCTGGGCTCCTCACCACCGGAGCATCGGTCTTGCCCTGTCGGCCATCTGTAATCTGCAGGGTCGGAGGAGCTGGCGCTGCTGCTGTCAATCTCGAGCAGTTGACCTTTTTATGGCCCATCTTATTGCAATGAAAGCAAATCAGGTCTGATGTCTGGAGAGTGGAAGTAGGGGCGGTACAATCCCTGCCCAAGTGCCCAGTCTTGCCGCACTTGTAGCAACCTGATGATCCCAATCTACAAACCCCCTCATGCGGCCTGCCGCATTTCCTATAGCGGCTCTGGCCCGGCTAGCCCTTCGACCTAGTGTCGGATCCATTGGGTTTCTTTCCCGAAACCCCAATATCCCGCTCAGTCTCCGCCTTCCTCTTCCGCATGTGCTCAATGTCAATATCCCTCTCCCTCGCCCTCGCGATCATGTCATCCAATGTCGGTCATGCCGAGTAGCTGACATGTTTCTGAATGTCAGCTCTCAACATGTCGTGGTAGTGGGTCTTCCGCATCTCCTCATCCCCTACATACTGAGATACCAGTAAGGACCTCTCCCTGAACTTGGCGGTAATCTCCGCCACTGACTCCGTCGTTTGCATCATATCAAGAAACTCTCTGGCCAGCTGCTGAAGCTCCACATCCGGTGCAAACTCAGCCCTAAACCTGGTCACAAAGTCTGACCAAGTCATGGCCTCAACGGCTGGGGCTCCTAAAGAATCACTGACCGCTTCCCACCAATCTCGAGATCGGTCTCTCAAGCACCCTGCAGCATACCGGACCTTCGACCCCTCAGGGCAGAAGCTCGTTAACTGAGCAGACTCCATGTCTACGATCCACCTCCTGGAAACAATGGAGTCCTTCACCCCCCGTGGAAGTCTGGCGCACCACATCCCCTGAAGTCCTTGAAGGAGAGTGTGTGTGTCCCTGACTGAATGACAGCCATGTCGCTCCAAAATGCCCTGAGGCGATCCTCCATCAGCTCAATAATCCCTTCCTTGAACGACTCGAAAATCAACGGGGTCGACTCAAGGATGCCTCTTGTGATCTCTGAAGCAATGAACTCGCGTAGTCCCTCATTAACTGGCTCGGCACCTGATCCCGAACCTGATCCTAAACCTGATCCTGACCTTGATCCTCCTGCTTCGTGACACGTAATCACCACCATTCGGAAACAAAACACGTAATTGTCAGGGTCACACATAATCTCGAGAGGTCTCACACATTCTACAAGTTCCTTGGGTCTATCTCAGCCCTCCTTGACTTAAGTACGGATCCTATGCTTTCAGTAGTACGGGCCCATACTACCTTCCACATCTATCCGTACTTTCCTCCAGGATTGCCTTGACTTCACCAGGTCCCTTCTTCTATTACTGCTCTCCACACTAATCTCATCCTAGGCTTACCCTAGGGTAACTCTCCGACCTATTCTCCGCAATCAGCTGCATAAGGAATTTCTGCTACCTTTACCTAACTAGCTTGCGAATACCATTACATATCACTAAGACCAGATAATTCTTCGAATGAGAAATCCTACTCTACAACAGTTGGACTCAAACAAGAGCTGCACAATAGGGCTAGACCTAACCTTCTGAAATTATTTAGTCCTCGCAATATGTAACTTAACGCATTCATTTACTAGTTAGCTAAAGATAACTAGAACTCCTAAAAGCACAAAGCAAGCAACATTCAAGCATTGAGTAACCATACTAAGCATATCCTATTCAGGCCATAATATTACTAACTAAACAGTTCTAGCATGTAACTCAGTAAGCACATATAGCAGGTGCGTAAGGCATCTTCCTAGATCTTTAGCCCTAATCTAGCATGCAGTTCTCATACATATACAGTAGGCATATAAGGCATCATTCCCAGATCCTTAGCCCTAATATAGCATGCAGTTCTCATAATCATATCATAACATAACATGTATGGGTATCTTGGGGAAAACTTACTTGAGCTCGGCCGGTTGCACGCATCACACACCTTGTTCTTTCTCAAAACCTTTTTATTATGTTAAATTTTAGAAAAAAATATTTTCTTGTAAAAATCTTTTAAACCCTCGATTTGAGTCCAGACACCCCCGAAGGTGCGTCCGAATCCCTCAAACCAAGGCTCTGATACCAACTTTTAACATCCCAAATTTCAAGACCAAAATTTTTGTTTTTAATTAAGCAAACTATAACATAGTTTACTGAAGAACATCATCGATTCATATCATTTCATAAAACATAGTCACGTGTCTCAAAACCATATCATAAAATAGTAATAATGTCAAAGTACAATCCCAAGAGTCTCATAATGCGGAAATCCTGTGTGTGTGTATGGTGCTCTGCTACCGTACCGACTCCTTCCCCTTCGATGAATAGGTACCTGAAAACAAAACTGAAAACTGTAAGCACAAAGCTTAGTGAGTTCCCCCATCATACCACATACCATATAACAAACATACTGCCATGCAATTCTGGGGGTGCCTGACCTACCCATGTCAAGCCATTCTGGGGTGCTCGACCTACCCTACCAGGCAATTCTGGGGTGCCTGACCTACCCATGTCAAGCCATTCTGGGGGTGCCTGACCTACCCATGTCAAGCAATTCTGGGGTGCCTGGCCTACCCATGTCAAGCCATGACACGGGGACTATCCCCCCTACTAACACTATTACATATCATCATAACTTTCTAGCACATAAAACATATCAGGTAGTAGCAAACCTAGATAATTATCACAGAGACAATCATCTAACAAACAACTCCTACTAGTGGGTCGGCATTGTGGCCATAGACCCACTTCTATTGGAAGGTACCTCACCTCGTAAAGCTGAGTGTCGAATCTCACGGGAAGTAATCTCTAACAGCTGCTCCGATGACTCCCGGCTATCATAATCATAATAACACCCAATCATAATCTATAACACTACTTAGGGTAAAATGACCATTTTACCCCCTTGGCCTAACTTGAACCATTCCTAAGACCCAATTCTAACTTATTATACCCACTGCACCCATGGCCCATCAATGGCTCCCTGAGGGCCCAATAATGGCCCAATTTTCTGAATTGGGCCATATTCCTCAAATGAGCCCATTACAAGTCCAAAAGTCCTTAGCCCAAATAATAATTTCAAAAGGCCCAACATGACCCAATAGGTCCAATACTCTACTTCTAAATTCCCAGGCCCAGAACTATACTCCATAGTGGGCCACGAGACCAATAGTCCAGGACCAGTCCTCTAAGGCCCAAAAGCCCAATGTAGCCACTCTGCATGTGTACGCGTGGCGTACCTGGCACGTACGTCCCGCGTACGCTGGCCTTGACCAAGAACGGGAAGCTCACCTAGTACACGCAGTGTACCTGGGTGTACGCTTAGCGTACTGGCCAGCTTTCTTGGGACTTTATTTGTGACTTAATCCATTAAGTCTTCACGTCCAAAATGTAGATCCAGGTCTTTTAAGACCTCCTAATCCATAAATTCACAAGCTTTATGTGCTTGCATGCATGGTTGGGGGTCAAAACATGATTTTGGTCCTTTAACAAGCTTTAAGACCATCAAACACTTTCATGGTTGTGGCTTAACCATCAAGGTCCGATTTTTGTGACTCTTAGTGCCTCTAAGAGCCCAAAAGGACAGATCTTATGGTCTAAAATCTTCAAGATGCAAGAAGCCTCAACAATGGAGTCCAAAAGTGGCATAAAACACCCCAACATCAAATCTAAACATGAAATGATCAAGTTTGAAGCTTGATACCTTAAATGGGTCATAAATGGTGCTACTCTCCTGCATCTACAAGCTCTTTTTGAATCCTTGCTCCTTCTTCAAGCTCCTTTCTCTTCCAAAGAACCAAGGCTACACCAAGATGCACTCAAATGGCTTCCAAATCACAAGAACACACGAATATGGGTTAGGGTTTTCGTGGTGGCTGCCTAGAAGTGAGAGGGAGGCTGGACTAAAGGCATCAAGTATCAAATAAACAAACCAGGCTCTGATACCAGTGATGGGTTTTCAGCATTCTAACACTCCTATGGTGTACATGCAACCCTAGAAACCTTGGATCTATGTTTGACTAAGATACATGCAAATAATTATTTTTCCAAGGTTCTTATCCTAACTAGCACGGCATGGGGTACTTGAATCAAATAAAACTAGTAGAATTACTTACCTTGTAGTAGTAGTTGATTGCTTGGAGTTTGAGAGCCTAGCACCAATAATGCGGATGCCTCAAATGGAAGTCACAAATCACCACAAACTTGGAAACTTGAGAGAATAGTCACAAACTTCTTGAAATCGGCCCTCTTAGTTTACACACATCAACTAGTGCAATTTCAAGAACCAAAGCCTCCTTTATATAGTGTGGTGGATTAGGGTTACATCCATGTAAACCCTAATACCCATGTCTTTTCATTTCCATGAGATCCATGGGTTAAAGCTCCATGGAGTATCCATGGACTTTCCATGCAAGCCTAGCCCATTCCAAATAAACATTAGCTCACACTATATAAATACAAGAGCCCATATTTAATTAGTCATACTTTTGATCTCTAAATTAATTCTAAATTAATTATAGATCAACACTAATTAAATAATATGATTTTATATTAATATATTAGAACTTATAATATATTAATAAATCATAACTTATACTATTCTCAAAAGATTATTCGGAAATTGTTCGGGTGAAGTGCAACCCAAATGGACCATGCCGGGTCGGGTCAAGTACATACCAAATATAGTTATGGACTTAGACACTATCTCCAACAGTCTCCCACTTGGATAAGTCTAATAACTATAGTTGCAAGTATGACTTCAGGAACCGATCAACAATCGTAGCTCTTAAAACTCTGTTGAACTATGAAGCGCCATTTTAGATAAGTGATCATATAATCCTCTGTTCTAGATATCAGCCGGACAAATACATGGAACATGGTCTTGCTTATTGTCCAGCATTTGTTTCCCGATTTCTGATTTGTTTGACATAGAACTTAACTGAACACATCAATTTAGTTCTGACCGGGCCCGGTACATAGGTCAAAACAAAATCATCGAGGGGCCCAGATATCGCTTCTAATCCTAGAAGGAACAGATAAACTTCGACTCATATGTTTGCTCTACTACTTGTTGAACTACACATAAAGGCACAGTTTATAACATCGAGTTACCAATGCGTTTTCGTGCAATCAATGCATAACCAACTCATAGGCAACAAATCATATCTCTAGGTTTGAAGACTTATATGATATTACCGTCTCACGATCACTCGAGATAAATTCCATGAAGTGATACAAGTGAGCGTGGGTTGAATCCAATACTCAGAACTTATGAGCACTCATGAGTGTTGTAGCCCCGCTTTGTCTAACATCTTAGACCTCTACAAGCCAACCCATGACAGTCTTGATTCATATCTACTTCCAACATATGACCGACTGTGGAGAGTTTGAATAATATGATATAAACCATAACATAATTATTCTGGAAGTCAAAACATGCAAAAAGAAATAATAGTAAACGATTGACAAAAGATAGCAACACTTTACTCATAAATAACAGCTTTTATTTATCATCAAATGTCAATTACATTTTACAAATTTCAAGATTATCTAACTACTAAAACTAATATCATCCTTCAGCCCTATGCTCCGAGCATGCTGGAGATGCTTAGCCCGAGTCAGTCCCTTCGTGAGGGGATCTGCTAGGTTCTCATCCGATGATACCTTCTTTGCCACGAGGATTCCTTCTTCTATTCGATGTCTGATGAAGTGATATTTTCTGTCAATGTGTCTGGATCTCCCATGATCTCTTGGTTCCTTGGCTAAGGCAACCGCACTATTGCTGTCACAGAAAATCTCCATTGGCTCCTTTATAGCTGGTACAACTCCAAGGTCTCCGATGAAGTTCTTTAGCCATATAGCCTCCTTTGCTGCCTCGCTTACTACTATATACTCTGATTCACAAGTGGAATCAGCCACTGTCTCCTACTTGGAACTTTTCCAAGTAATTGCCCCTCCATTTAGAGTAAAGACCCAGCCCGACTGAGAGCGGGAATTATCCCTGTCAGTCTGAAAGCTAGCATCACTGTACCCTACAACTCTCAAGTCCTCACTGCCACCGAGGGTAAGGACCCAGTCCTTAGTCCTCCATAGGTACTTGAGGATATTCTTTACCGCAGTCCAGTGTGCCTTGCCAGGGTTCCCCTGATACCTGCTAACCATGCTCAAAGCAAAGGCTACATCAGGTCGAGTACACGTCATAGCATACATGATCGATCCTACAGCTGAAGCATAAGGTATTCGACTCATTTCTGCTATCTCAGCCTCAGTACTAGGGCTTTGTGTCTTACTCAATCTGGCGTTACTCTGGATGGGTAACTCTCCTTTCTTGGAGTTATGCATGTTGAACCTTTTCAACACTTTGTCCACAAAGGTGCTTTGACTAAGTCCAATTAGTCTTTTACTCCTGTTTCTCAAAATCCTTATCCCTAGGATATAGGCAGCTTCTCCAAGGTCCTTCATAGCGAAACACTTCCCAATCCAGGACTTTACTTCCTGCAGGGTTGGGATGTCATTTCCTATGAGTAGTATGTCATCCACATACAGTACCAAAAAGCTGACTATACTCCCACTAGCCTTGATATAGACACAAGATTCATCTTCACTCCTTGAAAAGCCAAATTCTTTGACTTTCTCATCAAAGCAAAGATTCCATCTGCGAGGTGCCTGTTTTAATCCATAAATGGATTTCTCGAGCTTACACACTCTACTGGGGTACTCTGTACTGACAAAACCCTCTCGCTGAACCATGTAAACATCTTCAGCCAACTTTCCATTAAGGAAAGCGGTTTTGACATCCATTTTCCATATTTCATAAACATGAAATGCAGCAATGGCTAACAGAACCATAATAGACTTAATCTTGGCACTGGTGAAAAGGTCTCATCATAATCAACTCCCGGAGTTTGAGAATAACCCTTTGCAACCAGTCGTGCCTTATAAGTGTGTACATTACCATCCATGTCGGTCTTCTTCTTGAAGATCCATTTGCACCCAACTATCTTACGAGCAGGTACATTGTCAACCAAGTTCCAAACTTGATTGTCATACATGGACTCTATCTCGCTATCCATAGCCTCTTTCCATTTAGCAGCCTCAGGGCCTGCCATGGCTTCCGTGTAGCTGTTAGGCTCATCCAGATTTACCAGTGTGTTATCACTGATAAGTGTCTCCCCTTCTGTAGTAATATGAAAACCATAATAATGCTCAGGTGCATTCCTAACTCTGGTGGAACGCCTCAGAGGTATAGATTCTTCAGTCGGCTCAACAGGAGTTTCCTCCTCAGGTTGAGGGCTAGGGTTTGAGGTCCCTTCACCACTTGACTCTTGAATTTCCTCAAGGTCAATTTGCCTCCCACTGTCTCCTTGGCTCATGAATTCTCTCTCTCTCGAAAGAATCCTCTTCTTGCTACAAAGACCACATTATCATTGGGTCTGTAGAAGATGCAACCAAAGGATTTCTGTGGGTAGCCGATGAAAATACACCTTTCGCTTCGGGGTTCGAGCTTATCGTGAGTCTCGCGTCTCACGAAAGCCTCGCAACCCCAAATCTTGATGTGGTCTAGATTGGGAACTTTTCCAGTCCACACCTCGTGAGGTGTTTTGGCAACCTTCTTTGTAGGGACTAGATTAAGGATATGGGCGGCAGTCTCTAAGGCATACCCCCAAAATGAGATTGGTAGCGAAGCTCGACTCATCATGGAACGAACCATGTCCAACAAGGTCCGATTGCGCCTCTCAGCTACACCATTCAACTGTGGTGTCCTAGGAGGTGTCAATTGTGAGACAATCCCACATTCCTTAAGATAGTCAAGGAACTCAGAACTAAGATACTCACCACCACGATCGGATCGAAGCATCTTAATGTTCCTGCCCAACTGATTCTCCACTTCTTGCTTAAACTCTTTGAATTTCTCAAAGGTTTCTGACTTATGCTTGATTAGGTAGACATATCCATATCTACTAAAATCATCAGTAAAAGTCACATAGAACCGATTAGCATCTCTTGTGGCGGTTCTGAAGGGTCCACACACATCCGTGTGTATGAGGTCCAACAAACCTTCACCCCTACCACAAGTGCCAGTAAAATGTGACTTTGTCATTTTACCAAGCAAACAAGATTCACAACTATCATCTGACTTTAGGTCAAATGACTCCAAGACTCCATCCTTTTGGAGTTGGCCTATGCGTTTCTTGCTTACATGTCTAAGACGACAATGCCATAAGGATGCTTTATCTAAGCTAGTGGAAGAGTTAATACACAATACATTATTTCCTAGATTATCTACAACGGATACAGTTTCATACACGCCATCACAAGGTAATGCTTTAAAATAAAGAACATTATTAAAGAAAGCATCAATACTACCATTATTATTATCAAAATAAAAGGTAAAACCTTGTTTATACAATGCATGAAAGGAAATAACATTTCTTGCCATTTCTGGCGAATAATAACATTTATTCAAATCTAATGTAAACCCACTATTTAGCACTAAGGAATAAACTCCTATCTTGGTGACAGGTGAAGCTTTCCTGTTTCCCATGATCAAGTTTATCTTTCCCTGCTCCACATTCTCACTTCTTTTTAGTCCCTGCAAATCACAACATATGTGAATACCACAACCTGTATTAAGGACCCAAGACTTAGAATGAGGTGAGTTATTAGACAGTATAGTGTATATACCTGCATGGTTGGGTTTTACTTTCCCATCCTTTAAATCTTGCTGGTACTTTGGGCAGTTTCGCTTCCAGTGCGACTTTTCATGACAATAGAAGCATTCAGCCTCATTAGGGTTAGCAGAAGGAGTGACAAAACCTTTCTTGGTTTTGCTTGAAGAGGAGCCTTCAAGGGTCTTACCCTTGGTACCCTTAGAAGGGTTCTTTCTCTTCTTCCCTTTGCCATGCCCGATTGCCAAGACATTGGCCGCAGTTGGAGTAGGAGTAGGAGTAGTAACAACCGACTTACCCTTTAGACCACTTTCGGCGGTCTTCAAGAGTCCTTGAAGTTTGCTGAGGGTGACTTCTTCCTTGTTCATGTGATATGTTATGCGGAATTGATCATAACATGATGGCAAGGAGTGCAAAATGATGTCTATTGCTAACTCCTCAGGGAAGTTCACATTCAGCTTCAGTAAACGGTCCACATACCTTTGCATTTTCTGCATGTGGCCCGTGATGGGTTCACCATCCTTCATTCGGGTTGTTATCATGGATGAGATTATTTCATATCGCTCTTGACGAGCACTTTGATGGTAGCGGTCCATCAAGTCCTGGTGCATCTCAAAAGGATAATAGTCCTCATAGGACTTTTGGAGCTCGGCTGTCATGGTGGCCATCATGATGCATGCCACTTTTGTAGCATCTCTTTCATGTACCTCATATTCAGCAAGCTCTTCAGGAGTAGCAGTTGGCTCGGGTACCTTCAGCTCCTTGTCGAGAACATATTCTTTGTTCTCATACCGAGTGACCATCCTGATGTTTCTGGTCCAATCTGTAAAGTTTGACCCATCAAATATGACTCTCCCACAAAGATTCATGAGAGAGAAGGAGCTAGTAGGGTTTGAGCCAGAAGCATTGTTATTGGAAGACATCTAAAAAGAAGAGGGAATAGATTAGATTAGATATCGAGATAGTCCTTAACAAAACACCCAAATGTAATATTAAGGCTAGGACCCAACACAATATTTTATAACTTAGAAGAGGGATGCCGTAATCTAAGCTATAAGATATTTGAAGGTAGGTGAATGACGATTCACCAATTTCCACCATGAAAAACGAAATATTTAATTAGGTTTTAATTGGTTTAGAAACTCCTAGATTCTTTGAGATTCATTGAACATTATTCAATGGCATGTTTCAATCTCGAGTGTGCCCTTCAAGTTTTGTGACTGGGATGCCGAGGATCACAAAACAAGGTGTGAAGTAACCATGCAAATTACTTGGTACCCTTAATGTATTACCCCTCAATCGATGTGCCGGTTAACCACACACGCTCCATCGATACTATGATAAACATTAAGTCACCCTTTACCTACCTTGTTAAGTTCAAGTTAGTGTGCCGGTTAACCACACACGCTCCACTAACGACTTAAACAAAGTGTAAAGTGTAATTTCATGGATTAGCACCTTATTCACATTTTCCTAAAATAACTAAGATTGGGAATTCAATAAAGTTTAGTTACTTTAGTATTATCATTATACTTTTAATGAAAATTTATAAGTCCTTGTCCTACCCGTTTGGCTAACGACCCTCCACCGATCAAGGAAGCGGTGGGTGAGAGTGGACACCCATTAAGTTGTCATTTTATAGGCAACAACCTTATACCCCCCTTATAGACCGGCTTCGTGAATTAGGCGTACTAGCGGTAAGACGACTTGATCTTATACATATATAAATATTATTAAACTTATAATATTATAAAGTATAAGGGTTGAATTTTAACTTTTAAAATTCTAGGGGTTGGAACTAAAGTTTTTAATATGACTTTACATGTTCCAAAACTTGAGGGCAAGTTTTGTAAACTTTTAAAACATTTCATTTCTCATAACTTATGAGTTAATGGTTATTAAAAATGAAGACTCTTCAGTTTTTTGTAACCTATGTGTTCTTTTAATGGTTATTTATAAATGTGACTTTTGGTTATCCATAACTTAAGAACTAGTTATGGACTCCATTAAAACACATAAAGATCAAGAATTAATCTAATCAATTATTAGCACATAATTTCTATGATCTTCTAAACTCATATGTTTATGAATGTTCATATCAAAAATTTCAAGAATCGTAAGTACATATACAAAACTTGAAATTTTGATACGAGCTTTTGAACAAAACTTCGTGTTCATCATAAGACGTTGCTTAATCGTTTGGTAACAACTTATCATGAAAGAAGAAAGAAGAAGAAAGATGATGAAGTAATTGAAGGAATTCGTCTTGATCAATGCATATATGGTGATAATGTTCTTGCTTCTTACCCGGATGTTCTTGATGTTCAAGAAAAAGGAGTTCAAGTTGATTTTAATGATGAAAAGTTTTTTGCTCGATTGGAGTTCAAACCGATGATATTTTGTGTTCTTGTGATTCGTTTGAAGGAATGATACCTTATCGGAAGCCGGTGATCGAAGAAATTCACAAGTATCAAACTCCAAAAGATTTGATTCAAACTCAAAATGTTCAAGTTGTGGAAAGTGGGTTTGTTCATGAGATCAAGTCTTCAAGATGCAAAAAGATGAGAAAGAAAAAGAATAAGAAGATTAATCGGAAGAACAAGCGGGTTTACTCACAAAAATCGTTAAATGTTGTGAAGCCAAAATCCGTGAAGCAAATTTGGGTTCCAAAGCAACAATCTCCAAGTGTTGCATTGAATTTGAAGTCAAAAGCCAAAAGTGTTGGTGGTTCTTTTGAAGATGTTCATGGATCGTTGAAGAACACGAAGAACACGAAGAACGAGTTGTACATCTCGCATAATGGGTGGTACAATGTTCAAATTGGAGATTTTCTCGTTCCAACAAAAGAACCAAGATCTTCTAAATTTGATTCGTTCGTTGCAAACGGGTCTCGATTCGTCAAAAAGGTATCTCAAATTCTCAAATGGATTCCAAAACGTCCATGATTTCGATTCGTATAATTTTTCGTTTTTGATCGATTTGCCTCATTGGATCTAATCCGTTCAAACCCCTTTGAAGATCCAATTAATTTTTTTTTAGATCAAACTTCAAAATTAAAATCATTTTCCCAAAAACGAATGTTACTGTTCATATCCAATTTCATATTATGAGCCCAAAAATTCTTGATCCGATATCTTAAAAACTTGAGCCGAAAAATCATTAAATCAATTTCAATTTAGTATTCTCTTTTGCTCGTCATCACATACCGTCGTACACACTGAAGCTCATAAATCGATTTTTGATCTTAATTTCCTTGCATTTTATTTTCGTTTATGAAAATCGATCAATGTTATTCATGATTCTGACCTTGTGAATCGACTTTATTTGATTTCGTTATCATCAGTCGATTATGATCAAGTTGTAGTTTAGAAAAGTATCGATTTGTGTATATCGATTGATGAATTCGTCAAGTCAAAACCAAAATGTCAAAATATGTGTTCTTTGATGTTGAATGATCGATGCTGAGATTAATTGATTTCGAAGATACTTATTGAAAGATTTAGATATACTCGATGTCTTGGATCGACTAATTGGATAGATCGATTGAATTTCAAAAGTCAAAGAAAGTTTGAGAATGAACAAGCTATGGTTTTGATTTCGTTATCGACTTGATAGTCAAAGATGGGTTGAAAAAGTCAAAATCGATTAAGGTTCATGTGTAATAGCGAAGTCAGATATGTCGATTGTCGATTGTTGATTTGGAATTGAGTATTGGAGTCGACACTCGATGTCACTTGATGTTGAATCGATAGTTTGGAATTCATTTATTGGAGTCGATTAATTTTGATGTCGACTGGAATGAAAGCTAAGGAAGATTCGTTACAGGTTGATGGTCGTTGCTTGAAAACGAATTAGGGAATGAATTGGGTCCTTGAATGCAAAGCGAAGGCTGTGATTTTGGAATCGAAGTGTGATGTTGTTGTGATTTTGGGTCCCCGTTTCTTAAAAGCGAAGTCTCGCTTTTGGCATAAGATTTTTCGATTTGGAGTTTTTCTATCGATGATTTGAAGCGAAGAGGTTGTACGAGTTCAAGAATTGATGAAAGTCACGAATTGATCATTTGACTAGTATGTTGGTTGGGATTCGATGATTTGGAGTCACGAACGATATGTAAGAATGAAGGTAGTTGGGTCACAAGCAAATAGGTGTAGTAATCGGCTATTGAGTAGTGAGTAGTGATGTGCGAAGACCTGATTGTTGAGTAACGAAAAATCTGATTTTAGACTTGGATGAAAGTCGACGTCTTTGGAATTGATGATTACTGGTTTGTGTTTGGGAAGTCGATTGAGAGTGAGGCCCTGTAAGTAATGAAGAACTGGAATCGGAATATTTTGGAGTCGGGTATTAAGGTTCGAATGGTTGATTTGCCTCACTGAACTAACGAAGAGGAGAGAGAAAGTTTCGTGCGTGCCTGAAGGTTTCGTACGAAGGGACAAAATTGATTTCGTACGAAGGGAAGAACTTGGTGCCTGAGATTTTCGTACGAAGCGTTTGTAAGAAACGTACGAAGCGATCGACCTGTATAACGTGAATTGGGGAAGAAAACAAAATGTTTCAAATTGGGTCCCTGAACTTTCGAAAACATGGCACATTAACTCCATAAGGACTTATTTTCGAAATTTTGGATGTCTTGTGAAGATGTTTCGAAAATTGCACCTGAAGTTTCGACATTTTGGCAGTTTATACCCACAGTCGAAAATAGTGTTATAAAGTTGAGAAAATGAAGATTTTTCATTTCTGGTCCCTGCAGTTTGTGTGAATTTACGCTTTATGCCCAGTTTCGCAAATGGGGTAAAGTTTCGCATATTTGGCTGTTTTTGGCGCAATGGGTCCCTGCAAGTTTCAGAAAGTGACGATTTCTACCCAGTTTTTGAAAAATCTTGCAACTTTCACCCAAAAAGTCAAAAAATTTCATAAATTGGAAAAAAATTTGTGGTTTTTTCATGATTGTTTTTCCGTGCAAGATTTTTGGTGATTCATTTTTGGTACACATCAAGGGGGAGTATTGTATTGTTCATTCCTCGAGCGCTTCTCGCCTTTAGTGGGTTTTATAATCATTTTTTGATTATAAAAAGGGGGAGAATGATGGGTATTCGAAGCGGGTTTCTCGGATATTCGTTTGCGGATTTGAAGACCGGTGTTACTTCGAGGGGGAGTTTGGTCTTGATCGCGCTAGCTCGTTGGAGATTGAAGCCAGACATCCAATCCTAACTTTGAGGGGGAGTTTGGTCATGATCGTGCTAGTTCGTTGGAGACTGAAGCCGAGACATCCAATCCTAACTTTGAGGGGGAGAATGTTAGGGTGCAAAGTTACTCTTGGATGTAGTGTTTTAGGCTTTCCCTTTTGTATGTGTAAATGGGTTGAGTCTTTCCTATAAATAGGAAGTGAGTGACTCCCATTATGTAAGGAACCATTTGGAGTGTTAGACTAGAGAGAGAAATTGTGTACAAACCCATTTGTATATCCTTTCTAGATCTAATATGAGCTTACAAAGATTTATTTACTCCTTGTGTTGTTGATTTTACTTGATGATTCACCAGATCTTTCATATTCCGCACATGCCATCATAATCAACACCACTACACTTCGATTTTCAAGTTTTTTTTTTTTTTTTTTTTTTTTTTTTTTTTTTTTTTTTTTGCATCAAGTATCAAATAAACAAACCAGGCTCTAATACCACCGATGGGTTTTCAGCATTCTAACACTCCAATGGTGTACATGCAACCCTAGAAACCTTGGATCTATATTTGACTAAGATACATGCAAATAATTATTTTTCCAAGGTTCTTATCCTAACTAGCATGGCATGGGGTACTTGAATCAAATAAAACTAGTAGAATTACTTACCTTGTAGTAGTAGTTGATTGCTTGGAGTTTGAGAGCCTAATACCAATAATGTGGATGCCTCAAATGGAAGTCACAAATCACCACAAACTTGGAAACTTGAGAGAATAGTCACAAACTTCTTGAAATCGGCCCTCTTAGTTTACACACATCAACTAGTGCAATTTCAAGAACCAAAGCCTCCTTTATATAGTGTGGTGGATTAGGGTTACATCCATGTAAACCCTAATACCCATGTCTTTTCATTTCCATGAGATCCATGGGTTAAAGCTCCATGGAGTATCCATGGACTTTCCATGCAAGCCTAGCCCATTCCAAATAAACATTAGCTCACACTATATAAATACAAGAGCCCATATTTAATTAGTCATACTTTTGATCTCTAAATTAATTCTAAATTAATTATAGATCAACACTAATTAAATAATATGATTTTATATTAATATATTAGAACTTATAATATATTAATAAATCATAACTTATACTATTCTCAAAAGATTATTCGGAAATTGTTCGGGTGAAGTGCAAAACCCAAATGGACCATGCCGGATCGGGTCAAGTACATACCAAATATAGTTATGGAATTAGACACTATCTCCAACACCTTTATATAGGGATTAAACCCTAAAATTTAGGGTTTTAGAACTTGCATACGTACGCTGGGCGTACTCTTGGTACGCTGGGCGTACCAGTATGGCTTCCGCGTTCCAGTTCCTTAAGCACATTGAGCGTACATAGCAAGGTACGCTCCGCGTACGTGCTTCCTCAGCCAAAACACAAGGGCCCAAAGGTCAAAGACCAAATCTTATTAAACTAATAACCTTATACAAATAAAAGATTAGTACCTTATAAATCCTGGATGTTACAAATACCACCAACCTTTTTAAGTCTGGTAGCGGGTATCTTTGCAATGATTTTATACTTGCAACCAATGAGGTTGATTGGCCTGAATTCACTTATTGTAAGGGGGTCCTTAACTTTGGGAATAAGCGTGATGAAGGACGAGTTACAGCCTTGGGCGATCTTCCCAGTTTGTTCAAAGTATTTTAAGAAGGTGAATATGTCCTTAGTAAATAAACCCCATTGATTTTTTATGAATTTGAAGGTGTAACCGCCTTTTCGCTCCAACAGGCCCAAACTGCTGATCTTACTTCTTCCATCGAGAATGGGGCTTCAATATTTAAGCTAACATCAAGGGGAAGGAGACGAAATTTATTACTGATTAGTTTAGGGTGTGTCTTCCATTTTTCTTGGAATCTAAGCTTGAAGAATTGTAACGCCTCATTTTTTATGGCTCCCACCTCAGTGTTCCATACACCATTTATCATAAGACCATCAATATTGTTTTTATGGTTTTTATTGTTCACGTATCCGAGGAAGAAGCTGGAATTTTCATCACCATCTGCAGTCCATCGAATCCGATATTTCTGCTTTAGGTCTATAACCGCCAACCTTTCAAGTTCTTTGATTTTTTGATACCCATCTTTCCTTTCAGCCAACTCCACATCTGTGAGATTCCTTTCTTCTGATGTAATGTCTATTTGGTCAAACTTGCATTTTAAATTTTGCAACTCTGATACTTCTCCAACGTGATTGGAGTTCCGCCACTTCTTAATGTTATTCTTAAGATATTTAAACTTAGTTGCAAGATAGATATCAAGAGTCGCATAATCTTTAAAGTTTAACCATGTCCTTTCCACCACAGTGTCAAAGCCATCTGATAGATATCAGGAGTCGCATAATCTTTAAAGTTTAAAGCATCCAACCGTTAAAGAAACAGAATGGTCCAGGGCCGAAATCACGATGTGATGTAGAGAGAAGAATGGTGCAGTGATCAAATAGATCCCTTGGGAGTGCAGTAACAGATGTAGAGGGGAAAGAGTTAATGAAATTCGGGCAAACTAAGAACTTGTCTAGTTTGCTGAGTTTCAATTCTGATTGTCAAAGGTAAGTGAACCGGTGCCCACCCATCCTTAAGTCGCGTAGGTCTGCATCATGAATGAATTGGTTGAACCCCGCAGCACTTGATTGGCAGAACTGTGAGTTAATTCTTTCATCCAGTCTTCTGACAACATTGAAATCTCCAAATACGATCCAAGTTTTGGGTTTTTCATTTTTGACTGTTTGGAGATCATGCCACAGTTTCAAATTTTCTGGTAATGCTTGTCGCCCATAGATGTTTGCAAAGACCACCAAACCTTGGATCCCCTTCCAGTGACCAATGTTGATTGTTGAATAGTTTATAGTCCCAGATATTGAGCATTCCGCCTGATCTTCCAGTTTCATGGACCCCATCAAATCCAGAGTTGTTAGAGTCTCAGCAGCCCCTAACGTCTATGTTGTCTGCGTTTACTAGTTGTGTCTCCTGTAATCCCATAAATGATATTTGATGCTTGTGTTTTAATCTCATAGCCCATGATATTTTTGGTTCCTCCCCGATTCCTCTTATATTTAAGGATATTCACATTCATTGGAGACCATTCGTGCACCAATTTCACCACATACTTCTTGGAGTATGGGGTTCCCAACATCAATCTGGAACCCCAACTCTTGACCAATCTCACTGGTACGAGCTGCTTCACAGGAGGTGGATGTACAGTCACTCTGATCGACAATATTAACATTTACTTGCGGGGCATTCATAGTTTTGTTCAGGTCAAAGAATGGCTTCTAGCTAACCCCATCATGACTCTTTCCCCAACGTGAGAGATTATAGGTGCTGATGAATGTGTACCTGTCGCCATTGTGTCTCCACCTATCTGATCTTCGAAATCCCCCATTGATGTAATGAACTGTGTTGAGAAACGCGAGGCATTGTGATCAGTCCTACGCCTTTTTAGTGTAGAACCTCCGAGACCAAATTCATTTTTTCTTGGGCTTGGCTTATGTTTGGAGCTGGGCTAGACTGTATATTCGATGTGAATGGGCCAAAGCACCCAGATAATACGAGCCCATCAGGGATACCAATAGATTGGATATGTTCGCATAAGGGTAACTACCAATGAATGATTACCGTTGGGATTTAATGTAGCTTCTTCCCCATGTGTCTTTTCAAATTCTGATTCGTAGCGGTTTTTCCCAGGAAGCGTTTGATCTTCCATCGCCGGACCATCGTTCACCGGGTCGATCATCATCCGGTCATTTTGGATCATCCCTTCGCCTGAGTTTTGTTCTTTGAGTTCCGGTGTTTCTACCTGGATGTTGTGGTTATTGATTTCTCCTTCTTCTAGATCCGTGTCTTCGCCAGGTTCCCATGTGTCGGAAATACCTTCTTCATCCTCCACGTCTTCTTCCGATTCAAAAGGATTCATGTTGTTATCAAATTGGAAAGGGAACCAATCTTCATCAAATTCAGTAATACCCAAATTGAGGATATTCCCACCAATTGATACCAATAATTCTTCATTAGTTCTGTGTCTGCACTCTGTTAGAATGTCAATCTTAGCACAATACATATCCACTCTGTTGTGCACTTCATCGTATGGGGCAATGGTCTTCCCAAATGCCCTAGTAATAGAGGCCGACGATTCTGATCCATGCCACCCTTTCAAATGTCTTGCTATGGTATTTTTCCCCAGGCACGACCCATTTCATGTACTCTCGCCAACTGTCTTCATTGTCAATGAAATCTTTAACCCCCATTCAAATACAAGAAGAACTTTTAATCCTCCTATGTATTTGATCTCAAGGTTTGAAAGACCTTTTAATTCAAGAAGGGTTCGAAAGTGACCTAAATGTGAAAGTGTCAGTGCCTCGCCAATCAGTGTGCTCTTCCTTAGGTAGTTATACATAGTTTGATCCGGTTACAAAGTAATTATTGGCTTCCGGGGCATTGACGTCGGCGGTGGAGGAGGGTGAGGCTGTGCTCCAGGTCTTGTTACCTTGGCGAAGGTTCTTTTGTCATAGAAACCGGTAGAGTGATTTACGCCATTGGAACGTCTTCGACGGGATGTTTCAGTAATTTTCATCGCCGGTGATGTTTTCCTTCTGTATTTCTCTAAGTTAACCAATAGTCTTCTTCCGTGGTGGGTAGCCTCTTCTCCCTTTTCAATCTAACAATACTTACCTATAAGCATTTCCCTAATAATTAAGTCATAATTACCTATAATCTTTTAGTAATTATAAAATAATAGTAATAAATAGTTTATATATATATATATATATATATATATATATATATATATATATATATATTGAACAGTGAGTAAAAAATATATTAGCATAAAAAAGAACTTAAGTGAGAAGCTCAAGTCAAGATACAAACGAGTTTAAAGAGGGGGGGCATACACCAAGCAAACCAATCCAAATTATTATACTTAGACCTACATCTGATCCAATTAAAAGTGCTAACACGAATATTGTCTGCCACCATCATGACCGCTTGCCTAACATTTCTGAAAATCAATGCATTGCGCGCCTTCCAAATCATCCAAAGAGTAGAATAAATAATCGACAGGGTCAGTTTCTTCTTGATTTATCCACCTGATATCAATTTGAACATCTCCATCAGATGCAACTACGAAGAAGGTTGCTCACCAATTAAACCAGATCAGCCATGCCCACATATCGGAATAAAATTTGCAAGAGAAGAAGACATACGCAATGCTTTCTACATCAGAGCCACAGAAGGGACGGAGCACAAAGATGAGGCTAATACTTCTTTTGATTAAATTATGATTGATGTGCACAAAAGTACCCACTAATTTTATAATTTATAACCTAACTAACTTAACTAACTAAAATGCACCTAGGCAGTGTACCTAGTCGAATTATAGAATAGTTGGGTAAGTCGGGTGTCGATCACAGGGAACGGTGTTAACTAATTAATCTACTTACTACTAAATTAATCTAATTATTAACAGCTTAAAAGGGTTTTTATCTGATTTTACAAGATCAGACGAACTTTACTCAAACTCAATCAATTATTAAAAACACTCATGTTTAGTTCGAATCCACTTCTTCCTTACGGTTAGCTAATAATTATGGATTATCAAGTTGGTCACCAAATATTATATTATTAGCAATTTAAGTCTAAATTTACTAATATTTGACTAATTTATGTAAAACTATGCATGGTCACACACAATCAAACACATAACCAGTTATAGATTATAGGTATGCTATGTAAGTTCTATTATGCAAACACAATTATGGTCATAATTTATGTTCTCCAGCACAACTAAATTTATTTACTTTAATTACTATCTAAGATTTTGGTCGATCCTAGCTCTAGCAATTTAGTGTTCACTAATTCACCAGGTTAACAAGTTCATGCAGTTTAATGTTCACTAACTACACAGAACATGCATTCAAGCAACTAAAGAAACAAATATCAACATGCTAGGTAGTAACAAATCGAAGACAAGCAAATTACCAACTAACAAATCCCATAGTCATTAAGCTAAACCATATATCAGAAGCTTCATCTAGCTAAACAAGAGTTGCTAGATTCAGCTACTCATAGTAGCAAATAAACAAACACAAATCAAAGTATAAGACATGTTCAAGTATCAACAATTAAACTAATTATGAACCTCTACTCTTTTGGTGTTGAAAACCTTTTTCCAAGACTTTTCTTCTGCTGAAATTCGTCTTCTGAAACCCTTTTCTCCTCCCCAAAAGTCTTCTAAGTCGTAATGAGCAAGAGAATTTATAATATCTAATTTTTCCGAGTTCACGTCGTGAACCATAAGGATTCACGTCGTGAATGCGAGTTTTCCGTATTCGACAATGACTCTTTCACCCGGATGCATATCTTCTAGAATTCTCCACTCACGTCGTGAATCCTGAACCATTCACGTTGTGAGTACGTCAATTGCTGAATTTTCCATCCTTCTTCCCTTCAAGCCTCCAAAGTTCCAAATATTGTCAATTTCAGTCCCTATCTTCGAGAATGCTTCTATTTTGGCTGCAAATAACAATTTAGCCTTATAAGTACCATTATTTTATGCAAATAACCAAATTATTAGTAAAAATGTAAATAAATATTGCCTAAAAATATGTATAAATATAGCAATATCAAAATACCCCACACTTGTGCTTTGCTTGCCCTCAAGCAAATCTAATTATTTTACACTTAAGCCTTCATCACCAACATCACATAGAACGATCAAACTTAAACTCAGCCATTATGCCAAGACCTCAACGCATGCATTTGTGTCTAAAATTTTTCCTAAGTAACCCCCCTCAATTCTAAATACTCACAATCCTCATAAACACTCGCCCACTTCTTTTGAACAACGCTCATTTTATGCAACCCTCCGAATCCATCCGCAGAAAACTTTCTAACCTCAAGGTATTTTTGTAAAGCCACCCAAGCATACATAGACTAGAGAATTACAACTTTTAGAAGATACCACAATATGGAGCTCTTGAATTCTTCACTTCTTGATACTTTGATCTTTGATTTCTTTGAATTCACCAACTTTTATGTTTGATTTTGATATCTTCAACTTTTGAAACTTTAGAATTTCAGATCTTTGATCTGCATACTTTGACACTTTTCTGCTCCAAAAATTCTTCAATTTTTCACTTTTTTGTAATTTCTCTGTCTTTTTTTTTACATGTACTCACTTTTTTATATCACTCAAAAACCTACATGCTTAAGCAGGGGCGCTTAACTTCAACCTTTATTGGTTAAGGATATTAATTTTCCTGGATACATTTCAAGTACAGGCTGCTAAACATATTGCATCCCTCAAACTAAGCGAGGTTGTGTTTTTGTCTCATGATTTTACTAGAATAAAGGATGCCACAAATGCACTATAACGTGTATCGACTCAACTAAACATTTGATCTCTTATCAGATCATCCCAATGCAACACTAGCAACTTAAGTTCAAATTATTATTATTACTAGAAATTTTATTTAGATTATTATTATTTTTTCTTCTAAAATTTTTGAATTTTCTAATATCTAGCAGTTTACTTTTAGCAATCTAAGCAATTACTTTTTCTACCTCCTACCCCACACTTATTACATACAATACCCTTATTGTATGCATAAACTAAATTAAAAGTAATAAAAAATGAGAAAAAGGAACAGACTCCCCTGGGATAGTGGCGTGATCGAACTCCATAAGTGTGGACAAAATGCGCATCTCGAATGTGGAACTTCTTTGAAATATGAACGTAGATCTTGATCATTGTAATAAGCGTCAATAAAATATGGAATCGAGACTTCAAACTTCAACAAAGGTGGTGTAATTATCCAAGCAAGAAGAATAATTTGGGAAAGCATACGTCACATTAAATGATAAAGAAACCGAGCCAAAATAATCTTCATAACAATCCCAAGAAGAAAAGTGGTGACCCATGTAGTAAAATGCATCAATGGGCTTCATCTTTGTGGATATACATGATTCACGTCGTTAATTGTAAGAAGGACCACGACGTGAAATCGAAAAAACGTGGAAAGTAGAAACCCGCGAAAACTTGACTCACGACATGAATTTTAGGGAGTCACGACGTGAGTACTAGACATACAGAAAACTGTTCTGTCTTCACCTCTCAACTTCAAACAAATGTCTTAATTGATTAAGATGTTGCTAATATATGATTTTATGACTCTTCTCTACACTTATCCTCTCTTTTGACTCACCCCACACTTAGTTAAAATTATGGGTCTTGACTCTTAACTTCTTAGACACTAACGACACTGGTCTTAGACGAACACGACTCTTGACCTTCCTTTCCGAGACTCCATAGCAAATTTGAAATAAATCCACCAAAAGACAACTAAAACTAACATAATAATTTAAAAGTCTTACAAACCATAACAAGTTCAAAACCACAAAAATCTAAACCAAATAAAATTAAAATAAAAACTAAATAGGAAATCAATCGTCATCTTCTTCATCACGTGTTCCACTTGGACCGGCTCCATCTCCTCCTTGACCTCGATACTCACTCCACCTGGGGAAAATTGGGTAATGATTCCCCAAGTGAGGAGGTTGCTCAACATGGAAATGCCGGATCATATTTTCCATTGTACCCCAATCCAATTCACGCTTAACGAAAGTTGATTAAAATAACCTGTCATATCATCCCCAAAATTGGGTCCTCCAATGGGTGCTTGTTGGTGAACCGGTTGTCCTCGTTCACCTCTCCCTCTCACATTCCTTCGCCTTGGCCGTGGTTGTGGCTGCTGCTTGGGTTGTGCACCAGGCTGCTCACCACCATCACCCTCATCATCAGTACGAACAATCCCCCAATAGGTCCCGTAATTCTGAACAACCCTCATTGTCTCCAAGTATCCCATTGTGAACTCGTTACCCTCCATGCAAGTCAACGAGCGGGTAATGGCGGGAACGATTAAGCCATAAGAATGGGCCAGTCGAGTGATAAAATGGCCACCACATATAGGGCTTCCGGGGCGGGAACTCGTAGCAGAATCCGCTAAGTAGCGGGCCAGAAAATAAGGAATGTTGCAACACACGCCCGGCTGTAAAATGCACCATAAAAAGAACAAATTTTGCTTCGTGACCTTATCCCCATGGCGTTTATGATTGATGGAGAAAGTGATGAATTTGTGTATCAAACGGTGAATGGGGGATCTTATGCTGCTTTCGGGTGATACTCCGGAATTGAATATTCCGGATGCAATGTTGTTCCACAATTCGATCCCCGAGGCCCCACTTTCATAGTCTCGAGCCGCCTCCCTCAAAAACATAGTAAATTCTGGAGTCATAGTTTCCTGGGCCGTGTATAACCCCATCCTCCAGGAAAACTCAAGCAAGCTGCACTCACGATATTCACCCCCAAGTCTAAAAACTAAGGCTTGTGGGAATGTAGGGTCGTGGACATTCTCATGGAATACCACCGTTGCAAAGAATTCCACACACAATTCCTTATATACCCTTTCTTGGATACCGAATAGATTAAACCAGCCCTTGCAAGTAAACGAAAACCCATTTCCCAAAAAGATTTTTGTGAGAAATGGAGACAGCCTATCAAAGATTCCAACCTCCCTCATCCTTGGCAAATTGATTGTTGGGGCAACAACAAATTCCCTGTTGTACAACCCCCCTAGCCTGTTATTGCAACGTGTGAAAATGTCTCGTGGCAAGGTGGTTGGAAAAGCATAAAATGGGTGCAAACGTGCCACCCCTGTCGGAACTTCTCTTCTGGGAGCCATTTCTGCAAGAATAATCATAAAACACAGCCAACAAAAATATCCCAAAATATTAGAATTAAAGAGAACAGGAAATGTCAAGTCCCAGGATTCACGTCGTGAATTCCTACAAATTCACGTCGTGAGTTCGTAATCGAAGTCAGAATCGGTAAAGGCAGAAATCAAATCGAGCCAACAATGTCAATGGGGTTTACTACTAGGGAAATTTCAAACTCATTACAAACACATGCAGCAAGAAACTCACAGATTTAGGGTCTCGATTTTTAAGATTCAAGTGAAATGCAAACCCTAATCCCTAAATCTAGCAAATAAGTTAACAATAAACGATGTGAAGGAGATTATATTACCTGGAATGGTAAATTACGTAAGCACAATAAGAAAATGAGGAATGCCGGCCGCAATCGCGTAGAGGGGGGACCAGAAGACTCGTTCACTTCGTGAGGGATAAACAAATGAATTAGGTCAATTGGATTCTGTCTTTATTCAGTGGTCCCGTGTGTTTCAAGATTCACGTCGTGAGTCCGATCTGGGATATAGAATTGGGCCAATTAATTATTTCCAATATGGACTAAAATGAGAAATTGGGCCATTAGGACTTTAACATGGAGTGGATTGGACTAATAATGTTCTAAGGAATATATTGTCCGTTTCAACCTGGACTCACGTCGTGAATCATAATGATTCACGTCGTGAATATTGTCTGATCATGAAATTAATTATAAACTCCAAATTTGTCTATTAACTAGATTTTTTAATTATTACCATTTAATTTTTAGGGACCCCACACTCAGTGTTATATTATGTATAAAGTGATTTGGATGATATGATCGATTTCACTAAAACTAAAAATGCAAAAACTAAAGAAGAAAAAGAAAAACGCAAACCAAACTCGGGTTGCCTCCCGAGAAGCGCTTCTATTTGAGGAGTCTTGAGCTGGACCCCGTGCCTCCTACATTGAATCATCATAAGAGACCACCACCTGGATCTTTTGCTCCTTGAAACGTCTCTTGTAAGCTTGAACTCGACGAATATACGCCTTTTTAGAATTCTCCTTTTTAACCTTGACTTCGTCTCCCTCGAGCTTGCGTTTTGTCCCTTTAGTCTCTAATTTGTCTTCACACTTAAGCTCCATAGTATCCTTCTCTTCCTTCACCACTGGACTAGTCACCTTTGATGTAACTTCTTCTTCATCACTCGACATTTCATCATTTTCCTCGCTTATCAAAGATGTTGGTTTTGTATAGGCAATGACTTCAACGAAAAATGGAACAGATGCTCTTGGTTTAGTGCGTTTGACTTGTTGAATTGTATTGATTTCTTCTTCCATAAGCTTTTCTAATTCTACAAGCTCATCATCATCTTCATCAATGTTGAACACTTCACCTTTAACATCATATCCTTGAAATCCATCTTGTATTCCAAAATCTTCCTTATCATCACCAACCCTTAGTGTAAGCTTAGATTATCGAACATCAACTAGAGCTCCAACAGTATTTAGCAACGGGCGACCAAGAATGATTGGGATATTTGCATCCTCTTTCATATCCATAATTACAAAATCAACTGGAAAAACAAACTTTCCAATTTTAACAAGGATGTCTTCTATAATTCCTTTTGGATGCGTCAGCGAACGATTGGCCATGTGGATGGTCATTTTTGTTGCCTTCATTTTCTGAATATTTAGTTTTTGGTAAAACGAAAAAGGCATCAAATTTATGCTAGCCCCGGAATCGGTTAAAGCATAAGTCTTCAAATTGTTACCAAACTCACATGGAAGAGTGAGGCGTCCGGGATCTCCCATCTTCTTAGGTAACTCTCCCAATATAGCCCTTGAACTTTGCTCACTAAGAATCACTTGAGAATTCTTCTATAATTCATGTCGAGTGTCTATTAGATCTTGTAGGAACTTCGCGTATTCTGGAATTTGTGAAAGTGAATCAATAAAAGGAGTATTAATAGGAATACCCTTTATTTGTTGAATAAACTCCATATGTTCCCTTTCCAGTGGACTAAGATGTGCTCGAGACGGGAATGGAAAAGGCGGTTTATAAGCTGGAACAGATACGAAATTTTTCTGTTCAGACCGGGCCCACGTCGTGAGCATATCGGGCTCACGACGTGAGTCTGGTGTTTCAGCAATGTCTTTATTTTCGAGGTTCAGCTTCTTCGGCTTCCGATCGAGCTGCTTTGGTTCCACTTATAGTGCCTCCAAAAACTCAGAGATTTCCTCTTCTTCAGTATCAATAGCCATAACATGAGGTTGAGCTTTCTTTTCGGGAAGTTGTGAAGATAATTTGTTAGTCACCAAAGTAGTGAGTTGACCGACTTGGACTTCTAGATTATTGATTGATGCTTGATGATTTCTTAATGAAGCTTGCTGGTCAATCATCATTTTGTGTTGTTCTTTCATCATATTCATGTGTTCCTTTAGCGCTGCATCTGTATCATCATGCCTTTTCTCGGATGCTTCCATAAATCGGGTCAACATGTTTTCCAAGTCTACTTTCTTTTCAGTTGGTGGTTGCTCTTTTTGATAGAATCCTCGGCCTGTCTGCTTAAATTTCTCTTCCTTTTGCTTCTTGTATTCATCATATGGCAGCCACTCTTTCTTTGGCTTTCTCCAATCATCATCATACTTATCCCCACTCGAGTATCAAACTTGAGCCTTCTTGTTCCCATGTTCATCCAAATTGCATTCTTTAGTCAAGTGTTGTCCACTGCATCTTTCACATCCAACCCTTATTGCATGAATTGATTGGTCCATTTGGGTCAATCTCCGGTCCATAGTATTCAGCATCGCCATCAGAGCAGCCATCTCTTCAGATTGTGCACCTCCACTGCCTTTTACTCCATCTTGTCTTGGGTTGTGGTACCCACGAGAGTGTCTTGCAAATTCTTCAATTAACTCCTTGACCTCCCTTGGATTATTCTTTATCAATGGCCCTTGAGATTCAAGGAGTTGTCTTGTCATAACATTGACTCCATCATAGAAAATAGACATCTCTTGTTGGATGTTTAGGTCATGTTGAGGACAATTCCTTAACAACCCCTTGTAGTGTTCCCAAGCTTCGTATAATGACTCCCCCGATTGTTGCTCAAAGTTGGCTATTGCCTTCTTGAGTTTAGCTATCTTGGAAGGTGGGCAAAACTGGTCTAGAAATATTTCACGCATTTGAGCCCAAGTAGTGATTGTACCAGGAGGAAGTGCTTTCAGCCAGTCTTTTGCAGCTCCTTTGAAAGTGACTGGTAGCATCCTTAGTAAGATGGTGTCTCGGTTAACATTCGGGACATTGAAATAGTCAGCAATGTCGTTGACTTCATCTAGATGCTTAAATGCATCCTCATGATCCTTCCCATAAAATGGGATATCCTTTAGCGCAGTGAGGATATGTCCCTTCAGCTCGAATGTGGCAGTGGCAGGTATCACTGGTTGTACTAAACCTGGACCAACATCTTCTCGAATTCGCTTCTTATAAGCTCCCATGGAAATTTCTTCAATGTTTTCCATCTCGTTTCTTGGCTCGTTCTCGGGTTCACTCGTATAAAGTCCAAACTTGATTTCAGATTCGTATTCGGATTCGTTTGGGATTGGTATTTGATCGATGCTCTCAACTTTGCTCTTGTCCTTTGAAGATGAACTTGACTCTCCCGTTTTCTTCCCCGACTTCTTTAAGAACACTGACTTGAGTTCTTGTAAGGGTGTCTTCTTTGCTGTTTGATCTTCCCCTACGTTCTTCTCTTTCTGTAACGCTCGTGTTTCTGGGCTAGGCATTAATGTTGTTGTAATAGTCTAGGTTAACCTTTGTAACTCATTTTGAAATAATAAGAATGTGTTATTTGAGTATTATGTGTTTTATGCTTAATTATGTGGCTTAATTGAATTAAGAATAAAAATAAGCGTAAAAATAAAATGTTAGATAAAGCCGAGATTGATGCATGAAGGCGTAGGGATTGTGACGAGGTTTCCGAATATATAAAGAATGCTGAAATCCGAGTTATAACGAAGAAGTTATGACATGTCGAAGTTTCGTGACGGAACCGGCACGACGCTGAAGGACGTAAAATATAAATTTAAGATAGAGCGATATCTAGCCTTAGTGATCTAAACGGAAGTTGTATAATACGTTAAACTGAGAGTGTGCATAAAAAGAACGTCTAAATCTGACTTCGTATGAGGAAGTTATGATTTTTCTAAGTTTCGACTTAGCAGTATGCAACCCGAAACTCGAATATGAGATCGAGTGATTTCTAGCCGAAACAATCTAAACGAGAATCGAAGATCTCGTCAATAGTAGTGCAACAGTAAAAAGACAGACGAAAACGGACGTCGGATGAAGAAGTTATGATTTTATAACGAAGTTTTCCTGTCCCGGCCTACTAAAAATACTATAATAAAAAATACATTCAAAATTCGCCGACGGAGTCTAAATGAAAGTTGTAGATCATAATCTCACCTACGCGTGGATATAAAGAACGTCGAAAACGAAGCTCGTATGCGAAAGTTATGAATTTTTGAAGATCGTGGCACGCATACCAAAGCTTATCCGAAGGGTACGCCCCGCGTAACCTTTGAGTACGCCCAGCGTATCACGGTGCATGAACCGCCTCGGACTCGAGTGCTCCGATGACGTAAGCGATGACGAAATCCAAAGAGTACGCCCAGCATACTAGATGTACGCCCAGCGTACTCCGAAATTACGCCCAGTGTAAATCGAGTTTCAGCACCCTATAAATAGAATGCGATGGCAGCCGATTCCTTTGCTCATTTTCTCTCCTCTCTCTCCCATTTTCATCGATTTTTGTGCAAGAGATACCCCAAAGCCCCGGTATCATTCTCGAGCCCCGAAGCAAGTCCCGAAGCCCCGAAGATCCCGAGAAGCGAAGTTTCCGAGCCGAAACTCTGTCCGCGAGAAGCCCGGTTTTCAAGGAAAACATCCCGGTTTTTATCGGAAAAGATTATTTTAAGAGACGAGGTGTTGTCCGATCATTTTCTTATCAAGTGAGTGTATATTCGTTTTCTTCTAACACATAAATACGAAGTATTCTTTATGAAATACGTGCTAAGTGTTTATATATTATTTGTATTATTTGAGCTAGTTGTTGAACGGATGTTTTGTACAGGTTTTAAGCTGTATATAAATGTATATATTTTATCTACTAATATGTTGGGTAGAACATGGGTAGACAGTTCTTATATGATGAAATAAAATGATGAGAGGCCTCGTTGTTGTTGCTGATTCAGTCATCTAGCGGAGTTTAGATGACGACCGCGGATTTTTCTAGACGGTCCAGTGGAACGCTAGCAGGCTCATTACCTGTAGGTGTTAATGAACTTGGGTGTTCATTTGTTGTACTCCACCCCCCCCCCCATGGTTGCCTTATTTGACATAAATTGTTGGGAAACCCCCAAAGCAGTGTTGTCGCCCCGATGAAAATCCTTAGGCTAGGTCCCTTGTGATAGTTGTTTTAGGGACATAAAGTGAGGATAACGGGAATGGGTAATTCGGTTATTGTTGATTGACAAAATTAATATAATCATTTATTGTGGGTTGAAAACCCTATATGCTCACCAGGCTCCCAAGCCTGACCCACTCAGTTTTTCTTTGTATTACAGGTAGTGGCACGAGAGCATAAGTTGGATGACATTGTCAAGATATTTTTGGATTATAGACCAGTAGTTATATGTAACTGTGTAAGGTCTATGTTTTATTGTTTATGCTTTTGTATCTGTATCGGAACATGACATCCCGAGTTTTGATATATAATGAAAATACATTTCTTTAAGAAATGCTTTGATAAACCTTATTTTACCATGTAATGTTTTTAGGGACAAATTCCGCAACCCTTTTAAATTAATGGATTTACTCTGAAATTATTTTAAAAGCATAAATGAAACCGGTCTTTTCTGGCCGTGATTTTGGGGATGTCACAGTTGATATCAAAGCATTAGTTTAAGCTAACTAGGAATTTGTAGGATTTCTAGACTTAAAGTTAGAATGCTAAGCGATGATTGTGGGATGCGAGCACTAGTTTATTTTAGGAAAATTGCCTAAAATGCTTTTATGTGCTAAATGTTATATGTTTGCCATATATGATATTATTTGTTCGGATTTATGGTCTGTTGCCGACCGGATCTGGAAACCTTATGTGTTTAGGATTCTAAGCGTGTGTCGACGGTAGAACTAGCATGTAAACGTTTCGGAGTGATTTGGATAATTATCTATCGTGAAGGAGGATCTAAATTCACCTTGTTCGGTGTATAGATCAACGATGGCAAGAACAAGAAGTGGCGCTGGAAACACAAACGAAAACAGGAATCAACCACCTGTAATCGAGCAAATACCCGTTGTAGCAGCAGCACCTGAGCCGATAACAATGGCTGGTGTGCAATTGATGATTCAGACGATGTTGGATCGTCAGATGGAAGAAACTAGACGTCTGCTTCGACAAAATCATGAAGAACTTTCAATCCAAGTTGAAGAGTCCGAAGTGAATGGAGGGCCGTCGGAAGGAGGTAACTTCAGTGGGACTGTTGGTCAAGCCAACCCACCAATTGTTAGACAGAATAACCACGATGGAGGGAATGATGGCCTTGGATGCAAGTACAAAGATTTCCTGACTTGCAAACCATCGACCTTCATTGGAAAGGAAGATCCGATCGGAGTTATGGATTGGATCTCAGAAACGGAGTTGGCCTTTATGACATGCGGTTGTAAGGGAAAACTACAAACCATATATGCAGTACGTCAGTTCAGGGGTGGCGCTGTTTGTTGGTGGAACACTCTGGGAAAGACCCTAAGCCCTAATGAGCCACTGCAACTGACTTGGGCAGAGTTCTTGGTGCAATTCAACCGCAAGTTCTGCTCGGCCCAAAATCTGCTAGAATTGGAGAACAAGTTTCTGACATTAACAAAAGGCAGCATGACGGTTGATGAATACACCAATGCATTTACATACAAGATGGAGTTTTCTTTGCGCATCGTCCCAGATGAGCTAACAAAAGTTGACCGGTACGCAAAGGGACTCCCATGGGAGTACGCGGTGCCAATACGTCAGGCACCTACTCTAGAGGCAGCTATTTGGGCTGCCAAGTCTGTTGAGGACATGATAAAGGGAAGAACCGCCATCAAAGTTGAAGTTGGTGAAAAGAGAAAGTTCGAAGGAACTTCATGTTCCAGCAAGAAAAGCAAATTTTCAAATTCTGATTCGAAAAAGTTTGGAGGAGGAAAAGGAGGCGAATCGAAATGGTGTGAGAAGTGCAAAAAAAAGCACTCTGGGAAATGTAGCGAGGATGTGACCTGCTACAAGTGTGGAAAGACGGGGCATTATGCCAATGAGTGTCCGTCCAACAAGAGAGTGTGCTTTGGGTGTAATGAGGAGGGGCACATTTTGAAAGACTGTCCGAGAAAGAAGGGGGCAGAAAAACCCAACATTCCACCAAAACCGAAGGCGAGAGCCTTTCAGATGACACTTGAAGCTGCGAAAGATGAAGCTGATCTCGCTTCAGGTACCTTTCTCGTAAACAAATTGCCTGCCCAAATTTTATTTGATTCTAGAGCCAACTACTCCTTTATTTCACATGAATTTGGTAGAAAACTAGCTTTGCCTGTTGATAGACTAGATAATGCTTTATTAGTCGAAGTTGCTAGTGGCAAGTTTGTACCTGTTAGCCATCGTATGAAAAACATCTTAACCGACCTGAATGGGAATAAATTCCACGAGGAATTGTTGCCTATCGAACTTAACGGCTTCGACATCGTGTTGGGAATGGATTGGCTTAGCGCCAATGATGCCGGAATATTGTGCCGAAAGAAGATAGTAAAAGTAAACCCGCCAGGGAAAGAGTCATTTATGGTGTATGGAAACAAACACAGAGTGAATTCGGGGATCATTTCTCTAATGAAAGCCAGAAAGTGTTTGGCCAAAGGATGTACATCATATTTGGCATTCGTGATTGACGCAAAGAAGGAGAAAAAGGAGATGAAAAGCATTCCTGTTGTGTGTGAGTATCCGGAAGTATTTCCCGAAGATCTTCCTGGATTACCACCTGATCGACAAGTAGAATTTCGTATCGACTTGTTACCAGGAACGACGCCAATAGCAAAAGCACCGTATCGACTAGCACCAACAGAGATGAAAGAGCTTATGACACAACTTCAGGAGTTAGTGGACAAAGGTTTTATCGACCTAGTTCATCACCCTGGGGAGCCCCGGTGTTATTTGTAAAGAAAAAGGACGGGAGTATGAGGATGTGCATTGACTACAGAGAGCTGAATAAGGCATAGATGAAGAATAGATATCCGTTGCCAAGGATTGACGACCTGTTCGATCAACTACAAGGTTCAAGTTATTTTTCAAAAATCGACCTAAGGTCAGGATATCATCAGCTGAAGGTGAGAGAGCAGGATATCGAGAAGACTGCATTCAGAACACGATATGGACACTACGAGTTTTTGGTTATGTCGTTTGGACTAACCAATGCTCCAGCATCATTCATGGATTTAATGAACAGAGTTTGTAATCCGTTCCTTGATAAATCTGTGATAGTGTTCATAGATGACATTCTGATTTATTCGAAAAGCCAAGAGGAGCATGGCAGACACTTGCGAGAAGTGTTGGAAGTCTTCAAGAAGGAGAAGTTGTATGCTAAGTTCTCCAAATGTGATTTTTGGATCCGAGAAGTCCAATTCTTGGGTCACGTGTTCAACCAAGAAGGGATAATGGTTGATCCAACAAAGATTGAAGCTGTAATGAAGTGGGAACAACCAAAAAGTCCCACGGAGGTCCGAAGCTTTTTGGGATTAGCCGGATACTACCGAAGGTTTATCCAAGGCTTTTCTTCGATCGCCACTCCATTAACAGCTTTGACTCACAAAGGAGCTACTTATGCTTGGAGTGATAAACACAAAGAGGCATTCGAGTTGCTAAAGAAGAAGCTATGTGAAGCACCGATTCTTTCTCTACCCGATGGAGTTGAAGACTTCGCTGTCTATAGCGATGTGTCTGGTGTCGGGTTGGGTTGTGTTTTGACTCAAAGAGAAAATTTGATAGCATATGCGTCTCGACAGCTGAAAGAGCATGAGAAGAACTACCCGACTCATGATTTGGAGTTGGCAGCGGTAGTATTTGCTCTGAAAATATGGAGGCATTACCTCTATGGCTCGAAGTGCAAACTTTTCACTGATCATAAGAGTCTCCAATATCTCTTTAATCAGAAGGAATTGAATATGAGGCAAAGACGCTGGCTAGAATTACTTAAGGACTACGACTGTGAGATACTTTACCACCCCGGTAAAGCCAATGTTGTTGCTGATGCTCTCAGTCAAAAAGTCAATCTTGAAAGAAAAAGGCCAAGAGCGTTGAGAATAGAAGTTGTCTCGACAATTGTGGAGAGTATAAAGAAGTGTTGGATAAGGTGTCTAAGTCCATAACTATTTCTGGTATGTACTTGACCCGACCCGACATGGTCCATTTGGGTTGCATGGCACCATGCAATTGGATAAACTAAAATGAGAGAAATAACACTTATGGTTTATTAATATATTATAAGTTCTAATATATTAATAATATTATTTAATTAGTTTGATCAAGAATTAATTTAGAATTAATTAAGTGATCAAAAGATAACTAATTAAATATATGGGTAGATTATGTAAATCTTCCATATCTTATATAGTGGGCTAAGAGGCTCCATGGATTATCAAGTTGGGTTCCACCCATAGGATGCTCCATGGGAGTTACAAACCCATGGGTCATGGAAATGAAGAGTCATGACACATTAGGGTTTACATGGTGTAACCCTAGATGTGTCAACACTATATAAGAAACTCATTCTCCACCAAAATAGGCTACACTAAGAAACAAGAGGGCTAGAGCCGATTTTGCAAGTGTAAGATTCTCTCAAAGTTTACTCCTTTGCATTTGGTGTTGTGTGAAGCATTTGAGGCATCACACTTGGGGTGCTAGGCTCACAAGGTTTCAAGGATCATAATCAACAACAAGGTAAGTTATTCTATCTTTCATTCAAGTTAAAAATGTTCCCCATGTATGCTAGATAGGAATATAACCTTGGAATTCAACTTTGCATGATTATTAGACAAACATAGATCCAAGGTTATTAGGGTTGCATGTACACTTAGGAAGTGTTAGAATGCTCAAAATCCATCAGTGGTATCAGAGCCTAGGTTTGTTTGTTGTTTTTTTTGTGTGCAAACAGCTTGAAAAAAAATCGTTTTCCTGTTTTCTGCTCGTATGAAAGTTTGCACATTTGTTGCTGGAAATGGACTAGAAACATTACCCTAAATTGTTTTGATGTTTTAAAGCTTGTTTTAGATGGTGTAATGTTTATGCTAATCCATTTACAATGGCAATTATTAAAATTACAAGTTTTTTTAAGTGTAATTTTTTGATTCTTGAAAGTGTTCATATTCATGTTCTTGAACTTATGAAGATTAGATGATCATAGGAATTGTTTGTAACCTTCATGGTAGTTTAATTCATGATCATAATGTGTTTTAATGGAGTCCATAACTTGTCCTCAAGTTATGGAAAACCAAAAGTCTCACTTTTATTAAAGCCATTAAAAGAACACAAGAGTTATAAAAATGAAGAGTCTTCATTTTTATTACTCAATTAATTCATAAGTTATAAGAAATGAAAAGTTTTGGAAGTTTACAAAACTTGCCCTCAAGTTTTGGAACATGTAAAGTCTTGATTAAAACTTTAGTTCCAACCCTTAGAATTTTAAAAGTTAAAATTCAACCCTTATACTTTATAATATTATAAGTTACTAATATATATATATATATATATATATATATATATATATATATGTATAACGTCAAGTCGTCTTACCGCTAGTACGCCTCATTCACGAAGCCGGTCTATAAGGGGGGTATAAGGTTGTTGCTTATAAAATGGCAACTTAATGGGTGTCCACTCTCACCCACCGCTTCCTTGATCGGTGGAGGGTCGTTAGCCGAACGGGTAAGACAAGGACTTATAAATTCTCATTAAAAGTATGATGAATATTATAAAGTAACTAAATGCTTTTATTAAATTCCCAATCTTAGTTACTTTAGGAAAATGTGAATAAGGTGCTAATCCATGAAATTACACTTTACACTTTGTTTAAGTTGTTGGTGGAGCGTGTGTGGTTAACCGGCACACTAACTTGGACTTAACAAGGTAGGTAAAGGGTGACTTAAGGTTTACCATAGCATCGGTGGAGCGTGTGTGGTTTACCGGCACATCGATTGAGTGATAAACCTTGAGGGTACCAAGTGATTTGCATGGTTACTTGACACCTCGTTTTGTGATCCTCGGTATCCCAGTCACAAAACTTGGAGGGCACACTCGAGATTGAAACATGCCTTTGAAAAGTTCATTGAATCTCAAAATAATCTAGGAATTTCTAAGAACCAATTAAAAACCTAATATTTATATTTCGTTTTTCATGGTGGAAATTGGTGAATCGTCATTCACCTACCTTTCAAATATGTTATAGCTTGGATTACGGCATACCTCTTCTAAGTTATAATATATTGTGATTGGATCCTAGCCTTAATATTACATTTGGGTGTTTTATTAAGGACTCTCTTAATATCTAAACTAATCTTGTTCTCTTCTTTCAGATGTCTTCAAACAATGTTGCTTCTGGCTCTAATCCTAATGGCTCCTTTACCCTTATGAATTTGTGTGGGAAAGTCACTTTTGATGGATCCAACTTCAATGAATGGATCAGAAACATCAGGATGATTACCCGCTACGAGGACAAAGAATATGTCCTTGACAAGGAGCTTAAGGAGATTGATGAGACCACTGCAACTCCCCAGGAGATCGCTGACTTCCGGGCACATGAAAGGGATGCTACAAAAGTGGCATGCATCATGTTGGCCACCATGACAGCGGAACTCCAAAAGTCCTATGAGGACTTCTACCCTTTTGAAATGCACCAAGATCTGATGGAAAGATACCATCAAAGTGCACGACAAGAGAGGTATGAAATCATATGCTCTATCATAACAACCATGATGAAGGACGGGGAATCCGTCACGAGCCACATGCAGAAAATGCAAAGGTATGTGGATCGGTTGCTGAAGCTTAATGTGAACTTCCCTGAGAAGCTTGCAATAGATATCATTTTGCACTCCTTACCATCGTGCTATGATCAATTCCGCATGACATATCACATGAATAAGGAAGAGGTCACACTCAGCAAACTTCAGGGACTCCTCAAGACCGCAGAAACAGGTCTTAAGGGTAAGTCGGTTGTTAACACTCCTACTCCAAACTTCGCCCCGGTTTTGGCAATCGGGAAAGGTAGAGGGAAGAAGAGGAAGAGCTCTTCGAAGGGTACCAAGGCTAGGACCCTTGATGGCTCTTCTTCAAGTGGAACCAAGAAAGGTTTTGTCACTCCTTCTTCTGACCCTAAAGAGGTTGAATGCTTCTATTGCCATGAAAAGTCACATTGGAAGCGGAACTGCCCAAAGTACCAGCAAGATGTGAAGGATGGGAAAGTTAAACCCAACCATGCAGGTATTTACACTATCTTATCTAATAACTCACCCCATTCTAACTCTTGGGTCCTTGATACCGGTTGTGGTATTCATATATGTTCTGATTTGCAGGGACTAAGAAGAAGTGAGAATGTGGAGCATGGAAGAATAAACTTAATCATGGGGAATAGGAAAGCTTTACCTGTCACCAAGATTGGAGTTTATACTTTATCGCTAAGTAGTGGGTTTAGTTTAGATTTGAATAAATGTTGTTATTCGCCAGAAATGGCAAGAAATATTATTTCCTTTCATGCATTGTATAAACAAGGTTTCACCTTTTCATTTGATAATGAAGTTGGTTCGATTAATGCTTTCTTTAATAATGTTCTTTATTTTAAAGCATTACCTTGTGATGGTGTGTATGAAACTGTATATGTGGTTGATAACTTAGGAAATAATGTATTGTGTATTGATTCTGTTAATGATAATAACTTGGATAAAGCATCATTATGGCATTGTCGTCTTGGACATATAAGCAAGAAACGCATAGGCCAACTCCAAAAGGATGGAGTCTTGGAGTCATTTGACCTAAAGTCATATGATAGTTGCGAATCATGCTTACTTGGAAAAATGACAAAGTCACCCTTCACAGGTTCTTGTGAGAGGGGTGAAGGTTTGTTGGATCTTATACACACGGATGTGTGTGGGCCCTTCAAACATGCCACAAGGGATGCTAATCGTTATTATTTGACTTTTACTGATGATTACAGTAGATATGGATATGTCTACTTAATCAAGCATAAGTCAGAGACTTTTGAGAGGTTTAAAGAGTTTAAACAGGAAGTCGAGAATCAATTGGGCAGGAACATTAAGATGCTTCGATCCGATCGAGGTGGTGAGTATCTTAGTTCAGAGTTCCTCGACTATCTTAGGGAATGTGGGATTGTCTCACAATTGACACCTCCCAGGACACCGCAGTTGAATGGTGTAGCTGAGAGGCGTAATCGAACCTTGTTGGATATGGTTCGTTCCATGATGAGTCAAGCTTCGCTACCAATCTCATTTTGGGGGTATGCCTTAGAGACTGCCGCCCATATCCTTAATCTAGTTCCCAAAAAGAAAGTTGCCAAAACTCCTCATGAGATGTGGACTGGTAAAGTACCCAAACTAGACCACATTAAGATTTGGGGTTGCGAGGCTTTCGTGAGACGCGAGACTCATGATAAGCTCGAACCTCGAAGTGAGAGGTGTATTTTCATCGGCTACCCACATAAATCCTTTGGTTACCTCTTCTACAGACCTAGTGAGAATGTGGTCTTTGTAGCTAGGAGGGCTTTCTTTCGAGAGAGAGAGTTCATAAGCCAAGGAGACAGTGGGAGGCAAGTTGACCTTGAAGAAATTCAAGAGTCAAGTGGTGAAGGAACTTCAAACCCTAGCACTCAACTTGAGGAGGAAACTCCTGTTGAGCCAATTGACAAGTCTGTACCTCTGAGGCGTTCCACAAGGGTTAGGAATGCACCTGAGCATTACTATGGATTCCATATTACTGCGGAAGGTGATACACTTATCAGTGATGAGACACTGATAGGTCTGGATGAACCTAACAGTTACGCGGAAGCCATGGCAGGCCGTGAGTCAGCCAAGTGGAAAGAGGCAATGGACAGCGAGATACAGTCCATGTATGACAATCAAGTTTGGAACTTGGTTGAGAATGTACCAGGTCGTAAGACTGTAGGGTGCAAATGGATCTTCAAGAAGAAGACCGACATGGATGTAATGTACACACTTATAAGGCACGACTGGTTGCAAAGGGTTTCTCACAAACTCCGGGAGTTGATTATGATGAGACCTTTTCTCCAGTGGCCAAGATTAAGTCTATTAGGGTTCTGTTAGCCATAGCCGCATTTCATGACTATGAAATATGGCAAATGGATGTCAAAACCGCTTTCCTTAATGGAAAGTTGGCTGACGATGTTTACATGAGTCAGCCAGAGGGTTTTGTCAATACATAGTACCCTAATAGAGTGTGTAAGCTTGAGAAATCCATTTATGGGTTAAAGCAAGCACCTCGCAGATGGAATCTTTGCTTTGATGAGAAAGTCAAGGAATTTGGCTTTTCTAGGAGTGAAGATGAATCTTCTGTATATGTCAAGGCTAGTGGGAGTATAGTTAGCTTTTTGGTATTGTATGTGGATGACATACTACTCATAGGAAATGACATCCCAACTCTGCAGGAAGTTAAGTCCTGGCTTGGGAAGTGTTTCTCTATGAAGGACCTAGGAGAAGCTGCCTATATTCTAGGGACAAGGATCTTGAGAGACCGGAGTAAAAGACTAATTGGACTTAGTCAGAGTACTTACTTGGATAAGGTGTTGAAGAGATTCGGCATGCAGGACTCCAAGAAAGGAGAGTTACCCATCCAGAGAAATGCCAGATTGAGTAAGACACAAAGCCCTAGTACTGAGGCTGAGATAGCATAAATGAGTCGAATACCTTATGCTTCGGCTGTAGGATCGATCATATATGCTAAGACGTGTACTCGACCTGATGTAGTCTTTGCTTTGAGCATGGTTAGCAGGTATCAGGGGAACCCTGGCAAGGCACACTGGACTGCGGTAAAGAATATCCTCAAGTACCTACGGAGGACTAAGGACTGGGTCCTTACCCTCGGTGGGAGTGAAGACTTGAGAGTTGTAGGGTATAGTGATGCTAGCTTTCAGACCGATAGGGATAATTTCCGCTCTCAGTCAGGCTGGGTCTTTACCTTAAATGGAGGAGCAATTTCTTGGAAGAGTTCCAAGCAAGAGACAGTGGCTGATTCAACTTGCGAATCAGAGTATATAGCAGCTAGCGAGGCAGCAAAGGAGGCGATATGGCTGAAGAACTTCATTGGAGACCTTGGAGTTGTACCAGCTATTAAAGAGCCAATGGAAATTTTCTGTGATAGTGAAAGTGCAGTTGCCTTAGCCAAGGAACCAAGGGATCACGGGAGATCCAGACACATCGACAGAAAATACCATTTCATCAGACATCGGATAGAAGAAGGACTCCTCGTGGCAAAGAGGGTATCATCAGATGAGAATCCAGCAGATCCCCTCACGAAGGGACTGACTCGGGTTAAGCATGTCCAGCATGCTCGGAGCATAGGGCTGAAGGATGATATTAGATTTAGTAGTTAGATAACCTTGAAATTTGTAAAGTGTAATTGACATTAGATGATGAATAAAAGGTGTTTTATTTATGAGTAAAGTGTTGCTATCTCTTGTCGATCGTTTACTATATTTCTTTTGCATGTTTTGACTTCCAGAATAATTATGTTTGGTATATCATATTATTCGAACCTCCACAGTCGGTCATATGTCGGAAGTAGGTATGAATCAAGACTGTCATGATTGGTTGCAGAGGTCTAAGTTGTTGGACATGGCTACAACACTCATGAGTGCTCATAAGTTCTGAGCATTGGACTCAACCCACGCTCACTGGAATCACTTCATGGAATTTATCTCGAGTGATCGTGAGACGGTAATATCATATAAGTCTTCAAACCTAGAGATATGATTTGTTACTTATGAGTTGGTTATGCATTGATTGTACGTTAACGCATTGGTAACTCGATGTTATAAAACGTGCTTTTGTGTATAATTCAATGAGTGGTAGAACAAACATATGAGTCGAAGTTTATCTGTTCCTTCTTGGATTAGAAGCTGATATTTGGGCCCCTCGATGATTTTGTTTTGACCTATGTACCGGGCCCGGTCAGAACTAAGTTGATGTGTTCAATTAAGTTCTTTGTCAAACAAATCAGAAATCGGGAAACAAACTGCTGGACACAAAGTAAGACATTGTTCCATGTATTTGTCTGGCTGATATCTAGAACAGAGGATTATATGATCACTTATCTTAAATGGCGTATCATCATCTTCTCAGTTCCGAGAGACCTTGAAAGAGCTACGATTGCCGATCGGTTCCTGAAGTATTGCAGTTATAGTTATTAGACTTATCCAAGTGGGAGACTGTTGGATAAGGTGTCTAAGTCCATAACTATTTCTGGTATGTACTTGACCCGACCCGGCATGGTCCATTTGGGTTGCATGGCACCATGCAATTGGATAAACTAAAATGAGAGAAATAACACTTATGGTTTATTAATATATTATAAGTTCTAATATATTAATAATATTATTTAATTAGTTTGATCAAGAATTAATTTAGAATTAATTAAGTGATCAAAAGATAACTAATTAAATATATGGGTAGATTATGTAAATCTTCCATATCTTATATAGTGGGCTAAGAGGCTCCATGGATTATCAAGTTGGGTTCCACCCATAGGATGCTCCATGGGAGTTACAAACCCATGGGTCATGGAAATGAAGAGTCATGACACATTAGGGTTTACATGGTGTAACCCTAGATGTGTCAACACTATATAAGAAACTCATTCTCCACCAAAATAGGCTACACTAAGAAACAAGAGGGCTAGAGCCGATTTTGCAAGTGTAAGATTCTCTCAAAGTTTACTCCTTTGCATTTGGTGTTGTGTGAAGCATTTGAGGCATCACACTTGGGGTGCTAGGGTCACAAGGTTTCAAGGATCATAATCAACAACAAGGTAAGTTATTCTATCTTTCATTCAAGTTAAAAATGTTCGCCATGTATGCTAGATAGGAATATAACCTTGGAATTCAACTTTGCATGATTATTAGACAAACATAGATCCAAGGTTATTAGGGTTGCATGTACACTTAGGAAGTGTTAGAATGCTCAAAATCCATCAAGAAGGCTCAAGAAGAAGCTTCAGAGAAGAATGACCGAAAGGAGGAACGTTTGGGCAAAACGTTAGTGCTTGGTACAAATGGTCATGGACTGAAGGTATTCCAAGATCGTATTTGGGTACCTAAGTCAGGAGGAATAAGAGATCTTCTGATGGAAGAAGCTCACAAAACCATGTACTCGATTCATCCTGGCAGCACTAAAATGTATAGGGACCTAAAACCCTATTACTGGTGGCCGGCGATGAAGCTTGACATTGCGAAGTATGTGGCGGCATGTGTGACCTATGCGAGAGTCAAGGCACAACATCAGAAACCATACGGGAGTTTAAAAGCTTTACCTATGCCTATGGGTAAGTGGGAAGACATCACGATGGATTTTGTCACTAAACTGCCCAGAACAAAGAATGGTCACGACATGATTTGGGTGGTCGTTGATCGCTTCACTAAGAGTGCACACTTCATAGCGGCCAATGAGAAATGGTCTATGGATAAGCTCGCGAATTCTTACATGAAGGAAATAGTGAGGCTTCACGGTGTTCCGTTAACGATTGTATCAGATCGTGACAGTCGTTTCACCTCAAGGTTTTGGAAAAGTCTACAAGAGGAATTGGGTACCAAGTTGTGTTTGAGTACAGCTTACCATCCACAGACTGACGGTCAGAGCGAAAGAACGATACAAACCCTTGAAGATATGTTGAGAGCATGTACCCTGGAATTCCAAGGTAACTGGGATGAACATTTACCTTTGGTATAATTTTCCTACAATGATAGTTTCCACTCGAGCATAAAGATGGCACCTTATCAAGCTTTGTACGGACAAAAGTGTCGTACGCCGTCTTGTTGGCTTGAGGCTGGGGAAAAACAGTTTATGGAACCGGAGATAGTCCATCAAACTGCTGAAAAGTTGAAAATAATTAAGGAGAGAATGTTAGCAGCTCAGGATCGTCAAAAGAGCTATGCTGACAAGAAAAGAAGACCGATGACTTTTGAAGTTGGAGATTCGGTTTTTCTTAAAGTCTCACCGTGGAAGGGACTTATAAGGTTTGGAAAAAGGGGAAAATTAAGTCCAAGGTTTATTGGACCATTCAAATTTCTTCAGAGGATTGGGAAACAAGCATACAAGCTCGAACTACCAGAAGAACTGAGTGGAATTCATAACACTTTTCATGTGTGTTATTTGAGGAAGTTCACGAGAGAAGTTCCCGACATGATTCCACTTTCGGAGTTGAGAATTGATGAGAACAAAAGGTTTATTGAAGAACCGGAGGCAATCGTTGACCGAAAGACTAAGAACTTACGACGTAAGATGGTCGAATTAGTGCTTATCTGTTGGAAACATGTGAATGGGCCAAATCTCACCTGGGAGACGGAGAGTGACATGATGAGTCGCTATCCGCATTTGTTTGTTGATGTGTGATTCCGGGGACGGAATCATTCTAAGGTGGGGAGAGTTGTAACGCCCGTGTTTCTGGGCTAGGCATTAATGTTGTTGTAATAGTCTAGGTTAACCTTTGTAACTCATTTTGAAATAATAAGAATGTGTTATTTGAGTATTATGTGTTTTATGCTTAATTATGTGGCTTAATTGAATTAAGAATAAAAATAAGCGTAAAAATAAAATCTTAGATAAAGCCGATATTGATGCATGAAGGCGTAGGGATCGTGACGAGGTTTCCGAATATATAAAGAATGCTGAAATCCGAGTTATAACGAAGAAGTTATGACCTGTCGAAGTTTCGCGACGGAACCGACACGACGCCGAAGGACGTAAAATATAAATTTAAGATAGAGCGATATCTAGCCTTAGTGATCTAAACAGAAGTTGTAGAATACGTTAAACCGAGAGCGTGCATAAAAAGAACGTCTAAATCTGACTTCGTATGAGGAACTTATGATTTTTCTAAGTTTCGACTTAGCAGTATGCAGCCCGAAACTCGAATATGAGATCGAGTGATTTCTAGCTGAAACAATCTAAACGAGAATCGAAGATCTCGTCAATAGTAGTGCAACGGTAAAAAGACAGACGAAAATGGACGTCGGATGAAGAAGTTATGATTTTATAACGAAGTTTTCCTGTCCCGGCCTACTAAAAATAATATAATAAAAAATAAATTCAAAATTAGCCGACGGAGTCTAAATGAAAGTTGTAGAACATTATCTCACCTACGCGTGGATATAAAGAACGTCGAAAACAGAGCTCGTATGCGAAAGTTATGAATTTTTGAAGATCGTGGCACGCATACCAAAGCTTATCTGAAGGGTACGCCCCGCGTAACCTTTGAGTACGCCCAGCGTACCACGGTGCATGAACCGCCTCGGACTCGAGTGCTCCGATGACGTAAGCGATGACGAAATCCAAAGAGTACGCCCAGCATACTCGATGTACGCCCAGCGTACTCCGAAATTACGCCCAGCGTAAATCGAGTTTCAGCACCCTATAAATAGAATGCGAGGGCAGCCGATTCCTTTGCTCATTTTCTCTCCTCTCTCTCCCATTTTGCATCGATTTCGTGCAAGAGATACCCCGAAGCCTCGGTATCATTCCCGAGCCCCGAAGCAAGTCCCGAAGCCCCGAAGATCCCGAGAAGCAAAGTTTCCGAGCCGAAACTCTGTCCGCGAGAAGCCCGGTTTTCAAGGAAAACATCCCGGTTTTTATCGGAAAATAATATTTTAAGAGACGAGGTGTTATCCGATCATTTTCTTATCAAGTGAGTGTATATTCGTTTTCTTCTAACACATAAATACGAAGTATTCTTTATGAAATACGTGCTAAGTGTTTATATATTATTTGTATTATTTGAGCTAGTTGTTGAACGGATGTTTTGTACAGGTTTTAAGCTGTATATAAATGTATAATATTTTATCTACTAATATGTTGGGTAGAACATGGGTAGACAGTTGTTATATGATGAAATAAAATGATGAGAGGCCTCGTTGTTGTTGCTGATTCAGTCATCTAGCGGAGTTTAGATGACGACCACAGACTTTTCTAGACGGTCTAGTGGAACACTAGCAGGCTCATTACCTGTAGGTGTTAATGAACTTGGGTGTTCATTTGCGGTACTCCATCCCCCCCATGGTTACCTTATTTGACATAAATTGCTAGGAAACCCCCAAAGCAGTGTTGTCGCCCCGATGAAAATCCTTAGGCTAGGTCCCTTGTGATAGTTGTTTAGGGACATAAAGTGAGGATAACGGGAATGGCTAATTGGGTTATTGTTGATTGACAAAATTAATATAATCATTTATTGTGGGTTGAAAACCCTATATGCTCACTAGGCTCCCAAGCGTGTCCCACTCAGTTTTTTTCTTTGTATTACAGGTAGTGGCACGAGAGCATAAGTTGGATGACATTGTCAAGATATTTTTGGATTATAGACCAGTAGTTATATGTAACTGTGTAAGGTCTATGTTTTATTGTTTATGCTTTTGTGTCTGTATCGGAACATGACATCCCGAGTTTTGATATGTAATGAAAATACATTTCTTTAAGAAATGCTTTGATAAACCTTATTTTACCATGTAATGTTTTTGGGGACAAATTCCGCAACCCTTTTAAATCAATGGATTTACTCTGAAATTATTTTAAAAGCATAAATGAAACCGGTCTTTTCTGGCCGTGATTTTGGGGATGTCACACTTTCTTTTTGTGAAGGGTTGACTCTGGATCTTCAAGTGGTGGCACCAAAGGTGTATTGGACCCTCTAGTCATGTACTCCTGAAAAATAAACAAAATAAAAACGTAAACTGAACTAAAATAGAAAAGCAAACTAAAAACAAAGAAAACTAGAATGACAGGATTCACGTCGTGAGTTCTGTAATACAGGAAAAAAACTGAAACTAAAAAAAATAACTCTTTGCAGGTTTTACCCCACAAAAAGGATCGATTAATTTAAAGCAAATAAATTAGCAATTACTAAGCTGTTTCTCGGCAACGACGCCAAAAACTTGATGTGCACAAAAGTACCCACTAATTTTATAATTTATAACCTAACTAACTTAACTAACTAAAATGCACCTAGGCAGTGTACCAAGTCGAATTATAGAATAGTTGGGTAAGTCGGGTGTCGATCAAAGGGAACGGTGTTAACTAATTAATCTACTTACTACTAAATTAATCTAATTATTAACAGCTTAAAAGGGTTTTTATCTGATTTTACAAGATCATACGAACTTTACTCAAACTCAATCAATTACTAAAAACACTCCTGTTTAGTTCGAATCCACTTCTTCCTTACGGTTAGCTAACAATTATGGATTATCAAGTTGGTCACCAAATATTATATTATTAGCAATTTAAGTCTAAATTTACTAATATTTGACTAATTCATGTAAAACTATGCATGGTCATACACAATCAAACACAGAACCAGTTATAGATTATAGGTATGCTATGTAAGTTCTATTATACAAACACAATTATGGTCATAATTTATGTTCTCTAGCACAGCTAAATTTATTTACTTTAATTACTATCTAAGATTTTGGTCGATCCTAGCTCTAGCAATTTAGTGTTCACTAATTCACCAGGTTAACAAGTTCATGCAGTTTAATGTTCACTAACTTCACAGAACATGAATTCAAGCAACTAAAGAAACAAATATCAACATGCTAGGTAGTAACAAATCGAACACAAGCAAATTACCAACTAACAAATCCAATAGTCATTAAGCTAAACCATATATCAGAAGCTTCATCTAGCTAAACAAGAGTTGCTAGATTCAGCTACTCATAGTAGCAAATAAACAAACACAAATCAAAGTATAAGACATGTTCAAGTATCAACAATTAAACTAATTATGAACCTCTACTCTTTTGGTGTTGAAAACCTTTTTCCAAGACTTTTCTTCTGCTGAAATTCATCTTCTGAAACCCTTTTCTCCACCCAAAAGTCTTCTAAGTCGTAATGAGCAAGAGAATTTATAATATATGATTTTTCCGAGTTCACGTCGTGAACCATAAGGATTCATGTCGTGAATGCGAGTTTTCCGTATTCGACAAGGACTCTTTCACCCGGATGCATATCTTCTAGAATTCTCCACTCACGTCGTGAATCCTAAACTATTCACGTCGTGAGTACGTCAATTGCTGAATTTTCCATCATTCTTCCCTTCAAGCCTCCAAAGTTCCAAATATTGTCAATTTCAGTTCCTATCTTCGAGAATGCTTCTATTTTGGCTGCAAATAACAATTTATCCTTATAAGTACCATTATTCTATGCAAATAACCAAATTATTAATAAAAATGTAAATAAATATTGCCTAAAATATGTATAAATATGAAAATATCAATGATACATGGGTAACCTGTCTTTAAGAAATCTCCATACAAAACAATTAATTTTCAAAGGCAACCAATTAACCCAAAAGTACTTCATTGCCATGATATAATTAAAATCAGAATCAACAATAAGATCCCTCATCGATTTGACTGAGAAAACCCCTGTTGAGTCACCCGTCCACAACCATTTATCATGACTCTTATTAAACCGGAAATTTTTTAACATATTAGTCATGTTTGTAAACTCAATCCTCTCCATTCCTCTTCTTAACTGCCAAGACCAATCCCAACTCTACTGATGCTCTAAAACAGCCACCATGTTAAACCTGTCCACGAATAACAATAATTATTCTTCTCAATCAGGTATAACCTAGGGAAAAAATTTTCAACGGAACATCACTACACCACTTATCTTTCCAGAAAAATGTTTTATCCCCTATACCAACAACTCTTTTAAACTGGTAAGAGAGAGAAATCCCATTATTTTCCAACTCATCTCCGATCCGAGATATATTTAGCCGCACTCCTTTTTGAGAACGTTTAGCGATCGGTTTATAATCCACGAGTTTAATATTATGAATTGACAGAATACAAGAAGCCCAAAGTGAATTATTATCACTTTTAACTCTCCACCACCATTTGGCAAGGAGAGCCAAGTTAGCAGCGTTGAGACAACCAACACCAAGACACCCTTTGTTCTTTAGTTTTATAACCACATCCCACGCCACCCAATGTATATTGTTTTTGCTATCATTTCCACCCCAAAGAAATCTCCACCTTAAACACTCAACAATATTAATAATTTTATGCAGGGCTCTAAATAAGAAAAATAAGTATAAAGGGAGGCTATTAAGAACTGAATTGGTGAGAGTGAGACGACCACCGAAAGAGAGGACTTTGGATTTCCATTTGGAAAATTTCGCTTTAAATTTATCCACCACTGGACTCCAATGTTTGGCAAGTTTCATATTAGCCCCCCACCAGAAGACCAAGATATGTGAAGGGGAAGAAAGTGGGTTCACAATTAAGGATGCTAGCAAATCTATTAATTTCCAAATCATTGACCCCCACTCCAAAAACCTTGCTTTTGTGCAAATTCACCTTCAATCCCGAGGCAAGGTGGAAGCAACGTAGTAATCTATTTAAATTCACAAAGTTTATCTCCAACCATTCGCCTATATATATGACATCATCAACATACATGAGATGAGAAATCTTCAGGCATTTAAACCATTTTCTCGGTGACCCTTACTTCCTAAATCAGTTTTATCTAATACCATCAGATGATGAGGCTCCCATACCAATTGAGAGTAATGAACCATTCGGATAGATAGAGCCAATGGAGTAGGAAGTGTCGATTGCATCATCTTTACCACCACCACTGAATGTTATATACCGCCCAGCTCCTAGAGGTTTTAAAATGAAGCGCACAACGCACAAGTCCATCCCCAACCGTATGAGGATCAAGAAGAAACAGAAATATACATCATCTGTCCTCTAGAGAATTCGAGACAATCCTGCCTGGATTGCAGCATGGTGAAAGAGTGGGTGATTGAAGAAAGAGTTACCAGTAGGTGCGAAGTCGGACAAACATCTCGAGCACGTACCCCACCTCCTATAAATATCGATACCATGCCTTAACTATTTGAGCGTATTGTCATGCTTGGAAATTAAATCCAAATTGTGAGCCATGAGCTTGGTGTTATGCATGTAAATAATGTTCATCTTTTTGGACGAGTGAAGAGGTTAGTAGGGCATTATACAAGGGATCGGGAGTTGGTGATGGATGTCCATCATCATATCAACTTTGCATATAATGATATGATCACTCATGATAATAGAATTGTGGAGTTAGAGCTCTATAACCAGACCCCGACCTCACAAGCAACAAGAGACGAAGAACGAACCCTAGACCTCGAACAAAGAAACAAGGCACTTGAAGACCAAATGGTCGAAGTAACATATAATGTGGGTCGTCACCTTGTTATTGGTAGAGGGTTCAATGATGGTGGCTTAGGATAGAAGTAGTTCTGAGAAAAATCTAAAAGCAAGAATATAGATAAATCTTGCGAGTTTTGAACTACGTATAGAACTTTTGTTATCCCTAGTCATATGTAAGATAGTTTTAATAAATTGATGTAATCAACCGATGTGAATAAAATATGAAGCATATTACTACAATCAAATGGAAAATTAGACTGTGAAATTTGTACGGGTTATAATTTGAACATAAAAATATTTAAGGTTCCTTGGAAAAACATTGCACTAACCCTTATAGTCATTCACAATTATATCTAAAATGACCAATAAAATGCTTCATAAAAACTTACATTTTTCTTACTAAATATGATAGGACAAATAAAATGCCTCCAAGAAGGAAAAGTAACCGACTTAACAATCATTAACCACCTCCATAGCAACCAAATAAGGAACCGCCTTCGGTGGTAATTCCACCAATAGATCCAACAAAGCTTGAGCAAATGATAACATAGATAATTACAGAAGCATTGGAAAAATATGAAGCAAACCGTAACAATGGTGGACACAGGAATAACTCCTATGGAAGTAATGTACGGTCTACAAAAACTTGCACCTACAATGATTTTATGAACTGTAAACTAAAGAAATTCTTTGGAGATGAAGGAGTTGTTGGATTAACCATATGGATTGAGAAGACAGAGTCTGTCTTCCAAATAAGTTTGTGTCTGAATGATTGCAAAGTACGATTTGCAACTTGTACTTTTTCTGATGCGACATTAACATGGTGGAATAGTGATACATTCACGATGTACATCAGTACTGCAAACTCCTTGAATTGGGAAGATGTGAAGATGATGTTAATAGAAGAGTACTGTACTAGAAACGAAGTACAAAAACTTGAACAAGAGCTATGGAACCTAACTATGAAAGGTTCCGAGATAAACACTTATACCGCTAGGTTCAATGAACTTGATGTGATGTTTCCGGGACTTTTAACCCCCAGGATAAAAGAAAATTGAGCGATACATATGGGTTATAGTGCCACAGATCCAAGGGATGGTTATCGCAAAACCCACAACCTACCACAGTACAAAGTGCATAGCCTATTGTCTAACCAACATGGATATCTGAGGGGGATCTATGGTAGCAAATGTTGAGCCTCCCAAATCTAGATCGTACAAGAACAAGTTTGATGGAGAAAATCCAAGGTAATCATCCGGGAGGAAACAAGAAGTGGCAACCGTTTATGTCGCAACAACAACAACGTCAACACCCACACCCACACCACCAAAGTAGTATGAAGGAAAGCATCAACTATGTAATCAGTGCAACCGTCATCACCCAGATGATTGTTTTGTTTGCATGAAGTGTAAAAAAAGGGGACACACTACCAAATACTACAGAAACACAACACCTACAGTAGCCAATCAGGAAACAAACATGATAAGAGGCACTAGTGGAGGAAAAACATGTTACGAGTGTGTAGAATCCGTACATTTTAGAAGGGAATGTCCAAAATTGAGGAACCATGGAGTCAATGCTCGTCGTAGAGCATTCATAATTGGAACTAGGGACGCTATCCAGGACCCTTCGATGGTAACTGGTACGTTCATCATAAATAACTTATATGCTACAATACTCTTTGACTTCATAGATAGGAGTTTTATTACTCCAACATTTAGGAAACATTTAAATCATGAGTCTAGGAAACTAAAAGAAGATTACGAAGTAGAAATGGATAAAAGTCAAAAAGAAAGCGCACAAGAAAAAGTACATGTAACTACCGTTGGATCCTGGACAACCTCTTTAGCTCCTAATACAAATGCTCATCCTCTAGAATTTCCTCCCTGTCCTTTCAGCTTTAGATAATTCTTCCTAATATGTCCCACCTCTTTGTACTCAAAACATGCTCTACCTTCTACTACTGCTGCGGTTCCTTGATTTGTTGGAACTCTATAACTATTTGCAATTTGTCCTTTTCTGCCACAATTGGTATAGATCCAACAAGCTTTGATATGGTGATACCCACACTGATTACACTTTAGACTACCTCCTATGGTAGTCCCTGTTGGGGTTGTTGTAACTGCACATGCTTGAACCGCTTCACGTCTATTTTATGATGGTTGTTTAGCCCTTCCTTTAGAATCCTTTACAAACTTTCTCTTTTCACCCTCCATCTTTGGGAGATAAGCCTTTTGTTCCATTGTTCCACGACGTATCTCTTGATTCGACAGGCTAAAGGCTAGTATCTTAGCACTGTCATACGTGCTTGGCTTTGAGGCGATAACTAAACCTTGAATGGGCTGAGGCAGACCCCAAATGTATCTTTCCACCTTCTTATATTTAGGAGTGACCATTCCAGGACGTAAGGTGGAGAGATCGTTAAAACGATTTGTATAAGCAGCATTATCAGCTTCCTTCATCACCAAATCCCACAATTCCTACTCCAACTTCTGCATTTCTTCACGGGGAAAATATTCTTCAATCATGAGCTGCTTCATCGCTCCAAGCCATGGCATTCACAACACTAACACCCATGGTTTTTATATAACTAGCCCAACATGGCCGCATCTGCCAGGGTACAAGTGGCAAATTTCACCTTGAAATCCTCCACATAAAAGCTTATCTCAAAGACAAATTCCATTTTCTCTATCAATCGAGTTAAACTAAGTACACCTTCGTTTCCATAGAAGAATTTCGTTTTACAGTTCATAAAATCCTTATATGAACAAACTTTGGATGGACCTTGGTTTTTTCTATAAGAACTTTCCCCTCCATTACCTCCCAAACCTATTTTCCTATTGGTTTCTAAGTTCGTGATTGCATTGGCGACACGTTGGGCCACTAAGGCCTCAATCGCAACCGAGTTCATGGGTTCAGGGTTAGGGTCTTGTGGTCCCGGGTTTCTTCTTGTGTGTGGCATGATTCTATATTTAGGGTATATGTTAGTTATTACAAATCCTTATAATTAGTCGACATTTGTTTGAGAATTAGTTAAAAAGTTAACTATAACAATAAAACAAATCAAGTATACAAAAAATTTCACAATGCAACGGGATCATTCGTGAAATACATATATTTTCATTAATTTCCATTGATTTTTGGTTACATTTTTACATTAGGATTTCCCCAAAAGTGTACAAAAAGGTGGTTTGAACAAGAAAAGTTTCTATGTTACATACAAAAGACATAGTAGCACACTATAATCTGCTAAAATTTCCATCCTTCAAACCCACAAATATAGTTCCCAGCTTTCCTAGCTTAAGCTATCTACTATATACCAAAATAAACCACTATCAACACCACTAACTATGTCATCTGGTAGTGTAGGTAATCGATCATCACCTCCGTAGTAATCACAATGATCTCTGACACTATCACCCTCTACTCTAACTCTCCCACATGTTGCTCCAATCCATCAATCTCAATCTGTTGAAACCGAATCTAAGAATGATTCTCCTCCATATGGTCGTATGTATGAAGGATCCTCATCTCATCCACATCCAAACTTTGCTCTAACTCATGCACCCTAACGGTTAACATCCTCACATCCCTCCTCAATGATCTCATATCCATCTCCGTACTATGCATACTGTCATCGTATCGCGCTACCCGTGGAACCAGCACTAAAATCACCTTATTAGTAGGATCCTCTGGAACACAGTCTCATAATAGTTCTTGTGAGGACTCTACAACCTCAGAAAAACACGATGCTCTTCCCTAATCCATTTATCCACATGATGGGTCCATTTATGGGTAGGGTATGGCTTCTTTGATGCCCTGAGTGACGATGGTGGCGATGTTTCTCTTTTTCAGGATGGAATGGGAACGAATTTTCTTGTGGTGTTATCGTTCAAGGCTCTGAGGCATGAATTCTGAAGGATCGGGTAAAAGATGGGGGTAGTGGTGGCACAACCTCCACGGATGGATCTGACTCAGAAGTGTCCTCCTCTTGAGTCTCAGCACGCTCGACAGGGTTATCATGGGATGTCGAATTCGGATAAGGTGAGTCATATGTTGGTTCCCCGCCGAACTCTTCATCATGCTCCTCATCCTCCTCAACGGGATCCTCCACGTCGTGACATTCTTCTGGATATGCGTTCTCATTTTGGCTCGTCACAGTATGACCTCCCTACGGTCACGTTGTGACACATGATTTTTCGTAAAAATCATATATTTGACTCCTTTATGTCCTACATTGATCCAATCTGGAAAACGAGTGTTACACATAGACTCCTAAACATTTAAGTCACAGCAAAAATAAACTTTTGAGCTTAACAAATTAAGTACAAATAAAAAACTTAAGAACATCATCAAGCCATTATGAATTAAGTTTTTAATAAGAAACAATTAAGTCCTTACGAATTAAGTACTTAATAATTAAGCCCTTCAAATTTAAGTCACGTTCCAATCAAATGAACATATCCCTAAGCCTATGACTATTTCATATACATACATATGAGTTGGCATATAGACATATACATATATTCATGTTTGCATACATTATACACACATATACATTATACATTATACATTCAAGTTTGTGTATACATACATTATACACATATATACATACATTCCAGATTGCATACAATACATATATACTGATATACATACATAATTTTTTGTTTTCATATATACAAATACACATAATATACACTTATACATACAAATACACATACTAACATACATTTATACATGCATGCACTGTATATATATACATTATAACTAAAATAAATTCAAATATCATATTATATATAACTTGTTGGTCACCGGAGAAGGGTGGCGTCGATACTCTGGCAACAGCGGTGATGGAATTCTGGAAGCAGCAATTAAACAGTGGAAGAAGTTGAAGAAATCACGGAATCTGTATAAAATCTGGTATGGTGGTATCCGAGGAGAAGAGAAAGAGAAAGAGAAAAGATGGAGGAGAAGCACATATGGTGTCGTTGGTACTGTCGTGGTCGTCATTAATGAGTTTTGTCGTCACTGGTATTGTGGTGGTCGCATCTGATGAGTTTTGTCATCCTCGGTAGTGAAGGTGGATGCTCGTGGTCTTTGTCAGTGAAAATCCGACGAAATCGCTAAAATCAGTATCAAATTGCCACATAAAGGTTAAAGAGAAAACGGTTGCAGATACACGAAAGAATGAACCGAAAAGGATTAATCTACAGCAAATTTTAGCAGTGACGGTACACAATTAGCAGTGACATGTAGGAGGGAAATTTTCGGAGGCCATTTTTCTAGTGTTAACGATGACATCTGTCACCACTTTTAATATCACTTCTATTGGTATTATATGACACGTGTCTCCAACCGTTGGATCTATCCAACATATCAACGACTAGGATTACAAGATGAGAGTTCACAGCAATAGTGGCGACACCAAACGTGTATGTTTGGTGTCACTGCTAATAGTGGTTGTCATCGCTACTAGTCGTCACTTGAACCAGTTATGGTGAAATTGGGTTTTCATAAAATCGATTGAAGAGGAGGGAAGCAAGAATATTAATCAATTAAACTTTGATTTCAACTATGGGGAGCGAGAATGAATTTTCAACAGAGGGAACAGAAAAAGAGGCTTGATTTCAATATTCAACGGGGGAAGGAAGCTATGTTTTCGTTGGAGGAAATGGAAAGAGGAATTGGAAATATTCTAATAGAGGGAGGGAACTTTTCAATCTACACCAACTTATATAAAGGTGCAAATTACACGTCATTTTATATATGTTTTTTGGTGTTCCATGAATAATTGTAAATTATGATTGTTTTTATTTGTTGCTAAATGTGTCGTCTACGCTTAAACAAATAAAGTCATGGTTCAAATGCAATAAAAGATAACACGGAGAAGCATGATCCAATTCAAAGGAACACAACCTAAAAGTCAATGTATTTTTTATGAAACTGTTTTTTTAATTCCCCCTAACTTTTTTTTATTATAATTTGACCCAAACTTTACTTTGTTTTACTAATTTGATACAAACTTTTTTTGAAAAAAATATCCATAACTTTTTACAACTTGATTATTTAAAAAAATATTAAATTGTTTTTTTACAACTTCTTTTAATAATATTTTGACAAGACAAAACTGCACAAATGGTCCCTGTGGTTTGCTCAAAATTGTCACTTTGGTCCAAAAAAGTTTGGACTAACACCAGAGGTCCAAACTTTTCATTTTGTTGCGAGTTTAGTCCGATTTGCTTTAAACTTTTTTATAAAGACGATTTTGCCCTTGCTTTTTGCTTTTTTAGTTTTTTATTTATTTAAATATTTTTTTGATTAACAGAAAATTTTAAAAAACCAAATCTCTCTCTCTCTCTCTCTCTCTTTGAAGAAAATATCTCATCTGGGTGTCTTTCCAATCTCGTTTTCATTTGGGTTTTTCTAAATCATAACTCAATGGAAATCATTTGTGAGTTTTTTTTTCAAGGGTAACTTAAGAATCAGATTCCTAAATTCGAATCAAAAACTAAAATCGTGTGTGTTCGTGTTTCTGGAAATCAATTTAAGAGTGTGTGTGCGTGTTCTAAATTTCTGGAAATCGATTATTGGGTGTTCATCCCTCATCTTCATATGGAAATCGATTCTGTGTAATTGGATTTATGCTTCGATGGTTGTTTACAGGAATAAAAAATATGAAAGAAAGTTAGATGACTAGATATGAAAAGGAGGAGGGGTTTCAGATCGACAGATCTGAAGAAGGATTTCAGACTTCACTGGCTCAGATCTGTTCTTTTCTGAGGAGGAGATCGAAGACATGAGCTCACGACTGAAGACTATCGTCAGAGAGATGAGGTAGAGAAGCAGATTTCGATTCGGGGTTTTTTCTTCTGTCGTTTCATCTTCAGATCATCGTCTGTGTGTTCAGATGAAGAGCCCAACAACCCACGAACTCGATCTGATTTCGTCTTCATGATTTCGTTTTCTTCTTTCTCCCTTATTCGATCTGCCCTCTATTTCGTCTTCTGATACCGTGATACTAGAGGAGTGGAGGGTGTGGTTGGGCTGGGTTTTTCGGTGACACTGAAAATCGAGCCACAGATGGTGAAGATGAACTGAGAAGGGTGTTGTATTGATCCTGATAGTGATGAAGAACACAAATAGATATGAAAAAGATGGAGAAGACGAACATATCTGAAAACAGATGGAGAAGACTAACCTTAGATATGATTTCTCATTCTCTTTTCTCCATCTCCATTGAGAATTGACGCGTTCAACAATTTGTTCTAGGTGTTTTTTTTGTTCATCTGGACAATTTTCAGGAAGAAGAAGATGGGTAATTGGAGAGAGAGAGAGAGAGAGAGAGAGAGAGAGAGAGAGAGAGTGAATGAGAGAAAGAGAGAGTCATTTATTTTTATTTTTTATTTTTTTAAATCTGAAAATCAGAATCACAAAAAACAATTAAGAAAACAAAAAAAGAAAATCATATTAACATGGGCAAATCCGTCATTTTGAAAAAAATCAGAATAGAATGGACTAAACAAGCAACAAAATGAAAAGTTTGGACCCGTGGTGCTAGTCCAAACTTTTTTGGACCAAAGTGGCGATTTTGAGCAAAACCACAGGGACCATTTGTGCAGTTTTGTCTTTTGACAACTTCGATTGCATTTGTTTTAATAGGTGTATTTTTTTTAATTATATAACGTTGTTACAAAAAATTTTCTAAACTTTTTTATAACTTTTTGTTCTTTAAAATTGGTTATTATTATTATTATTATTATTATTATATATATATTAAAGTTGTGGAAGAATGGAATAGTAAAGTTGGGATACTTTGTCCAGGTTTGGTCCCTTGATTTACATATCTGGTCCCTGTACTTCTTTAATTAATTTATTCATGTCCTTTTGTTTGTGTTCCATTCAACTTCCCATTTTTTTGGCAGAATTGGTCCCTGTATTATTGTTGGAAGTTAGAAATACTAAATTTAGATGTTTTTTTGGCAAATTTGGTCATTATTCTTTACCCATTTTCACACTTTTGGTCCTTGCAATCAATATTTTTACACTTTTTTGGAACCTTTTATTATTTAAAGTTTGGCCACAAAACTTTAACAGTTTGACAACTTTGATCCCTTTTCTAAAAAGTTGCTAATTCCTACCCCTTTAATTCTTTAGCCATTTTCACACTTCTGGTCCTTGCAGTCAAAACTTTTACATTTTTTGTCCGGGGCAAAGCCCGGACTTTTCATCCTTGCACTTTCTATATCTGTCATATTTATCAATTCGGAAACAACATTGAAAGCTTCTGGCCCCCGCGTAGCGGGGGTAACCTTTCTAGTTATTATTATTATTATTTGATAGCTTCTTTTACTTGTTTTTTCCTTGACTAAACCAACGGGCTTTATACCTTTAAAGGTTTTGAAAAAATATTCATTTTTATAATTTTTTGGAAATTTAATATATTTGTTTTCTTTGCATGGCTTTTTTAACAATTGTTTATTTTTTAGTTTAATTACAAACTGACACTCTACTTTTTATAAGGCTGTCAAATATGTACTACGGAGAACCAACCAATATCTTACCAATCGAACCAATAAAATTGACTACCAATATGTTTGGTAGCCAAAATGATTGGTTGGTAGTACCGTATCAATTGAGTAATCATGGTACGGTATCGGTACAAAATTTAAATACCACGGTCTTACCGTACCAACCAATTCCTTATATATATATATATATATATATATATATATATATATATATATATATATATATATATATATATATATATATATATATAATCCAAATTGTATATTTCGGCTGTCAAGTGTGCTTAGTGTTTATAATTTTTAGACCGTACCATTAGCCATTTAGCCGTACTCAGTAGTTATTACCAAATTAAATTAAAAAACTGAAAAGTTACTTCTAAATAACTTAATATAATTATTTATTAAATTAAAATAATTACTTTACTAATTTTTTTACTAGACGTTTAAATTATACCAATGTTGTTACTGGTTTTTATGTGTTACAACTGCAAATTAGAAAGAAATTGGTAATATACCATTATCAATTTATACCAACTAAATTTGTTGGTAGCCAAACAAGTTGGTACCAAGTATATATATATATATATATATATATATATATATATATATATATATATATATATATATATATATATATATATATATATATATATTGGAAAGGGAACTTCCCTAACGAGGGTTTCCGAACCACATTTCGCGCACCGACTAATCATCCGCTGTAAACATAAGACTTTGTCTCATGCCCTGGAGTCACTGCAGGCGAACCTCCAAGGCCACAAGGGCTAAGTGGACCAAATATTTGGTACGGTACTGATATAAATTTTTTTATAGCAACTATAATTGGTACCGTATCATATTCACCCCTATTATTTGTTTTCCAAAATTTCGAATATATATTTTTTAATGCGGAGAGGGAATCAACCCAAGTAACAAATTTATTATTATTATTATTTTAAGAGCAAAGGAATTAAATGAAAGTCTATTCCCAATTTATAAGCAAACCTATAAAAACACATTTTTTATTTAGCGTGGTATTTGCATTTACTAATTGCTGGTTATTAAAGAAGTCTTAGCTTAGGAACAGTAAAGTTCCTAAGGTGTTGGCAGAAATGGTCCCTCAACTTTATTATATATTATACTAATTCTCAATTTTATTATATATGCAAGATAGGTCCCTATTGTTCAATATGACACCATTTTCTCTCCCCTTTTGTTGTGTGCAGCTTGCAGAAAGGTAACTTTCTTTGTTTGTAATTCATTTTTTTTAATTGTATGGTTTGGTATAATGGACGGGGATGAAATTGTTCATTTCATTACAGAATGAAATGTAAAATTGCAAAACAGTATATTTTTTACTGTGTAATTTTTAATGACAATTTTGTTAAAATAAAAGTAATAAAGATAATTGATTGGCCAATTTGCACCATATATAAAGAACACTTCACAATGATGTTTAATGTGGTAATTGTACTTACTTTAACACTTCACAATGATGTTTAATGTGGTAATTGTACTTACTTTCTTTCGGTTAATGACATATTTTTTGTGTAGGGTTAAGGAGAGGTTGCAAAAGAGGGTGGTCGTGAATTTTCTCACAAGGGTAAAGGGATGTTGGATCGATTAGAGAACAAAGAGGTTGTGGGGTTACATACACATTATTGAATCAACGGTTTTATTTGCTCATTCATGAACCGCTAAGGGACTATAGTTTTTTTTTATGTTTTTCATTATTATTTGTGTATGCTATACCTTTGATATGGTATGGTAGGCTTTGAATTTGGTTTCCGGTTTCTTTTGAAAAGAAATTGAGTTTTTACTCTGCGGTTGACAGAAACGTGGTAATCAAACTAATGAATATTAAACGCAATACCATTTAACTATAACAAAAAACCAACATTGAAGGATTCCGGAAAAACGATATTTAAGGCTTCCGACGCCCGCAAAGAGGGGGGGACACTTTTCTAGTTATTAATTATAAACTAAAACATATTGTTTTTGCCTGCAATGAAACGCCGATCACTTGCAAAGGGAAGCTAGTATACGACGTGGGGGCTTTAGTAGTGGTCGTCGGCCATGAAGAACCATCAAATTATTAATAAGCAGAACATCGCCTTTCTTCCAAGGAATCGCAACACACTCTTCTTCTAAGATCTTCAAGTAATCTTCCACAGCATCATCAGGCACAGGGTCGCCATTACCGATCTCCACAACAGCATCGCTACCAACTGCAAGACTGTTGAACCATGTTTTCCGGCTACTCTCTTTGTCAAGCCTGATGGCTGGCAGTGTAGCTGATGTAAGTTTTGCACCATTCCCAGTCCATTCCACCTTCACCTCAAGCTTCGCTGCCCTGTGATCAATTAATGGAGGATTTTCGTGAGCTAGCCATGCATGCATGTTTATATAAAGTTGGTTTTATGGGGTCCAATGTAAATTATGAAGAAACACACACCTTTCCTCAGCAACATTCTTGTCGTTGGTTTTGAATATCGACTTCCAACTCCTACCGGTGAAGGATGATGGATCGTTTTCATCACTTGCAAAGTCTGTATACGTAACCCCATGCTCCTCCAGTTGCATAACGAACTCAGGGTGTCTCTCTTTCATCTTTTCGTATATGATATGACTTAAAACTATCGGAGTTTCTCCCCCTTCTCCTGGTTCTTCGTCACAAAAGAAAAATAACTTGGTGGGGAAATCACGAGCCTGTTACATGAGATCCAAATTCATATCAATATATATAAATTGTAAAAACTATTCTGTTACAGAACCATACTGATCATCTGACTGTTAACATGAAAAACGAAATTAAGAATGCAATTGCATAGACATGTGATAGAATAGAGAAATTTACGTAAGACATCTCGTGATGGAAAGGAATTCCCATATGGAGAGGAGATTCATTTGCGGTGTAAACCCGGCCAACGACCTTCGTCCGAGTGGCTATGCCGCCCAAGTAGGGAAATTCAGCGTAGGAGAAAGCTTCGACAACGTTGTTGAAGTCCGAAGGTGTGGTAACAGGGAAGCCTCGGAAGAGAATAGCACCGCTTTTCTGGAGAAGAGACTCCAGCCATGGTTTCTGAACTCTAATTGCTTCTTCAAAATCATGGCGTTCTTCTACTGCAGTAGAACCAGTGTTATGGTTTGGGGATAACACCGCCGGGAAAAGAACGCCGTTGTCCTGAGATTTTTGCTGAGGTAGCTCTATATCTCGGAAGAATTTTCCGGTGGCCATTTGTATTGCTTTTTAGCTGTTGTCGGATGAATGCTGAGACGATGAGTAATTATGACTCCTTGGATTATATTATGGGGAAGTTATATTGCCCGTCTGTAATGTAATAGCTTTGACAATATGTTGTGTTTACATTAATGATACGACCAAGAATTGACATATACGAGTATACGACCAAGACTTGACATATACACGATTAATGCAATTTTCGTAAAGGTGATATTGAATAGATCTTTTGTTTTATTAAATGCAACTTTCCTTAACTTTCTATTACTTTTTCAAGTAATGAAAAAAGTTATTACAAACATAATATAGAAATAATAAAATTCTTAATTATACAAAATATACAAAATACATGATTGGTAAAAGTGGCACATTTAGACAATTATCGAAAACGTTAAATGATTGTTTCTTACGATTTCATTGTTGTTACGTGATTGGTTTTACTATTTTAAAAACTAATTACTCAGACTGTTATTTTATTGAAATGATCATGCATGCCATTTAACAAATTTATTTTTAGTTACCTTTTTGTATTTGTATTCTTTTTTTAAATAAAAAGAACACAAAGCTCTTACATCCTCTCTCTCTCTCTCTCTCTCTCTCTCTCTCTCTCTCTCTCTCTCTCTCTCTCTCTCTCTCTCTCTCTCTCTCTCTCTCTCTCTCTCTCTCTCTCTCTCTCTCTCTCTCGCTTTTACTTCTAAAGACTTTTCCGTCTCTACTACTTCATTATCAATATCAGATATCGGATTATAACCTCCACCTCAACTGCTAGGAAGTTTCATGTTGGAAAAAAATTATCTAAGTTAATGACATTGATCACGACAGTATATAGTATATACAAAGGTTTCTAAATAAGCCAAAATATTTGACTGATTCCTTCACAATCGTTTTTGACCCACTAACCTCAATTAAAAGTCTTGGACTCCATCCTTCTAATAAAAAAAAAATAGGATAATAACATTTATAGTGTATATTCAAATGTTATACGATAGATAAAACCAAAGTATATATTTTATATATTTAGTATCATTTATTTAAATTGGCACTCAACCTATATATATCCTCACTCACATCACATAAATTGTTAAATGATGAGGTGTCCATACATTCACCCACTCACACTCACACAGTTTACCAAAAAATATGAGATGAATAGACGATGTCAAAAGATATATGTGTGGTCAAAAGGTTGGCGTGGGATATTGTAAATATATAGTAAGAGAAAGTTTAAATGTGTGAAAAGAAATTGTCAGTATATAATAAGAGAAAGTTTAAATCGATACTTTTCTTACAAAAGTTAGAAAACTAATATAAAAAATTAAGATATTTATAAATAAGATCGGTTTAAATTCACAATCACAAATCTTATTTATAAATCTCTTGATTTCTTTTATTAGTTTTCTAATTTTATAAGAAAAATATTCATTTAAATTGTCGGTTTTATACAGAAAAATCTCATTATTTTGAATTTTTTTTTATAAAATCATAAAAGTTTTTTTAATAGAAAAATCACGATTATTTAAAATTTTTTCTAAATTAACGAAAAAATCATTTTTTAGATTTTTAACAGAAAATGACAGATTATTTGATTTTTCCAAAATAATTGGACTTTTCAATTTAAAAAAAAAAACTTTTAGGACTTTATCAAAAATTACTCTTTAAATAGTAAGACTTTATCAAAAATTACCTCAAAATAGTAAGACTTTTATGTATAAAACTCTTTAAACTTTCTCTTGCTATATATTTAACAAGTATTAAAATTCCTTTTTAATAAATTAATTTACCTACATCTTTGTAAAAGTAAAGCCTTCCATTTCGATCTATTTTCTTACTTTTCGAACACATGCAATATTTATAAAAATTAATACTTAACAAAATATTAATGAATATATATATATATATATATATATATATATATATATATATATATATATATATAATTTAAAAAATAATTATATACAATTGTTTCATGTACCCCTCTTTATGTGAGTGGGTGAATATATCTTATTTGATAATTTATTTTGAATGAAAAAGTATATAATAACACATGTTTTAATTCTTTTTCTTATAGTAATCATTAATTTTATATTTTCAATAATAATTGTTTAGTTTTATTAATTAGAGACTGGTCCCTCAAATTTATATAATTTTGGATGTTCTTTTAAAAGCATTCTTAGAACAATATAAATTATCGAAAGAATATTGTTAATGTTAACAACAAATAAAACTTTTTCCAACTCTATTAAAGAAAGTTTTAAATGATCTACGTTTTTTATATTATTATAAAGTATGTTTTTTTTAAATATTTTTGGATGTTCTTTTAAAGCATTTTAGAACAATATAACGACAAGTTTATATATTTTGGATGTTCTTTTAAAAGCATTTTTAGAACAATATAAACTATCTAAGGGATATTGTTAAAATTAACGACAAATTAAACTTTTTCCAACCCTATTAAAGAAAGATTTAAATGAACTACGTTTTTTATATTATTATAAAATATGTTTTATATATCTTATAAAATATGTTTTTGGTAGATCATAATATTTTCATATGTTTTATATACATCATACCGAGCACTATGTCTATGGGAATATAACTAAGTTCACTTATGAACGAAATTACAAATAAAGATCATTGCAAATATATGTAGTTTTGATAGATTATATGGGGAGTAATCAGTTTGATTTAAACCAAAAACCAAAGATACACAACACATATCTATTTATGAATAAAATTTCAAAAAAAATTCAAATGAATTTCATTAATACGTCACAACATCGATGACATCGGTGTTGGGTTATATGGATATAAAACCCACAAAGACATAATTGAAGAAAACAACACAAAAATCTCATAATCCAATAGCAGATCCATGTTCAACCAAAATCTAACGTAGAATCCCTATTTCGTAGTGTTAAATGTGACTTAAGCATTTTAAGCATTTGCATGACACACGTGGATATGGTGTCATACCTAGATATGACGGCACACTAGGATATGGTGGCATAGTTGGATATGGTGGCACACTTGTATGCAATGACGCTCTTGGATACGATGGCACTCCTCGAATATGATGTCACTCTTTGGGCTGGAGTATCTGACAATAGAGTAGGCCATCAAAGAAGGTACCACTCAATGGAACCTCGAAAAGTGAATGGCACCTCGAAGAAGTTTCATGTATAGAAGGTGCCACGAAGTGACAAAAGGTGCCACTCAATGTCACCTTGACAAGAAAATGGCACCTCGAAGACGTTTCATGCACATGAGGTGCCACGAAGTGTGAAAGTGCAAATCAATGTCACACTAATGTGTCGTCACGGCACCCCGACGATGTGTCATGCACTGGAGGTGCCATAGAGTGATAAAAGGTACCACTCAGTGAAAAGGTGTCCCATGCAATGGCACCTAATGTGCTAGTGGTGCATTGTTGATGTCAATGCAATGTATCTCAAGAATGAAGGTTCCAAAAGCTATTGCATTGAGGATTATGATTGGTTGACACCTTTCATGGGCCTGTAAATTAATGGGCTTGCCCCATTAGGGTTTTAGGTCTAATCTCTAGTCTATAAATAGGGATGTCATTCTAAGTCAATTAAAAATCTAGCTTGAATTCTAGTGAGTATGTCAAATTTCTGTTGAATTGTACTTGTAACCTCTGTTTGAGAATTCTGTGAATAAAGAATACTCCCCTCCTACTCGTGGACATAAGCCACTTTAACCGAACCATGTAAATATTGTGTCTTTGTGTGCGAACCATGTAAATATTGTGTCTTTGTGTGCTTTTGGTTTCGTGTATTATCTGCATTACTTCCTAACAAAGGGAATTACAACTTGGCATGTGGCATCAGATTTGTTCTAAGTCTTGATAAATATCATCTGGTTTCCCTAACAAGTAGTATCATAGTTGTGGTTGGTGTTCTTGTAACTTCGTGACTTTTACTCCATTTTTTATTTGTTTTAAAACCATTTAACAGAAAATACAACAGAAGACTTCAACTATTTATTAAGAAAAAAAATTCCAAACAAAAAAACACACATCAAATTTGTTATATTGTTGCGGAAATAAATACTCGAGTAAAACAAAACGTGTCCAAGTGGAATCATTATTAAAATCTAACTATCCAATAAGAGACCCAACCTCACAATGTCATTCTCCTAAGCTACCTGCACCAATCATAAAGAAATATAGAAAAGAAACAAGTGTCAGCAACGCTTCGTGAGTCGACAAGTTGTATACAACTAAAAGGAAACATACAATCCCTTAATGGGTCATCCATGCAAATCATGATAATAAAATAACCAAATAGGTTACAATTTTCAACTTTATATCATGATGTATTTCAACCATATTTTATATTAAGTCACTTTCATCTCAATTTAACTAATCACAGTTCTCAACTTTATTCAACCGTTTATCATATATTGTTTAATTCAGCCGTTTAATATTGTAACGTCCCAAAAATCATGTCCAAAAATTTCATTTTAAAACTATAATAAAAAACATAGTTATCAAACCATTCATTCAAAACATATTTAATCAAAGTATCATGTCTAAACATATCATATCAGAGTAAATTATCCTAGGCTAAAACATCATGGTGTTTACGATGCAGTCATCCCGAGCTTCTCCCTCCGCTACTGGAAGTACCTGAAACCAAACTGAAAACCGAGAGCACGAAGCTTAGTGAGTTCCCCATACTACCACATACTACACATATAACCACATACTGGGCCCCTGCCCGCTGCATCGGGACTTGCCCGACATCGGACTCGCTCCGACATCGGGCCCCGCCCGGCATCAGGCCCAGCCTGGCATCGAGCCCCGCTCGGTATACAGATATGTCTCTCTTAGGCCCCGCCTGTCTCTAGGCCTCGCCCGCTATACAAATACAATCATATAAGCACGCTAACACATAAGCAAACATACTCTACTGTATTCTTATCCTAAGGCCTCGCCTAACTTGGGCCTCGTCCATGTCCTGCTACTGATGAGTCATGGAACCCCGTCCACACTCCTGCTGATAGTGAGATACGGGCCCCCGCCCACACTCACTTCTCTCCTATCTCGGGCCCCGCCCCTGCTATGCTACTAATGAGATACGGAACCCCGTCTATACTCAGCTAGTGATGAGATGCGGAACCTCGCCCACACTCACCTCCCTACCAGGCACATACAAGTATCACACAGACAACACGTATAACTAACATACTAACATTCCTCAGGCTTTCCCCGGCATCGGACCTTGGTCCGGAATAACATAGATATAAACTTTCCTCGGGCCTCGCCCGGCATCGGACCGTGGTCCGGAAACATACTATCATAGCCTAGGGCTAACCCCCGGGTCTTCTTACCATAAATAAACTAAATGGGCCGGCATTGTGGCAGTAGACCCATGCACACAGTGAGGAGACTCATCTTGCACTATTGAAGTCCTCCTAAAAACTCCTCTGGCTGCTAACTGGAACTTCCCGAACTGCTGATCCTTCGGCTCCCCGAACTATCAATACCAAAATATCACTTAGTCCAATTCAATAACCTTTCATAGGGTAGAATGACCATTCTACCCCTAGGCCAACTTGGTCCATAACTAAGGTCCAAACCATAATGAAAAAGGCCCAACATTAGGTAAGCTTCCCAAGCCCACTAGTGGCCCACTAATGGCCCAATTTGCTAAATTGGCCTAATCCCTTTAATGAGCCTTATCCTAAGCCCAAACATTTCCTTGGCCCATATTATCTGACTTCTGATGGCCCACTAAGGCCCAAGTACCCAAAGCATGGCCCAAACCGAGGCCCAATAATGCAAAGCCCAAACTGACAGAGTACGGGGGGCGTACGTTCACGTACACTAAGCGTACAGGCTAGAAGGTGCGTACGCTGAGCGTAAATCCCCTGCTAAGTCCTTTTCCCATTAAGGGCTTAATACTCCACTTCAGAAGCTATAATCACAGATCCTGATCCTTTTCCACGTCTTAATCCATAAAGTCACTGACTTGGTGACTTTACTTGGCCCAAACAAGCCCAAACTCCAAAAATGATGCATTATGTCCATGAAGATGGTCTTATCTCTTGCATGAATCCATTAAGACCATCAAGGTGTCAAATTTCTGACCTAGAGAATCATTTAGCACCAAGGGTGGCAACCCTTGGCCTGGAAATCGGATTTGGGCTATAAAGCTTCCACATATTGGACCAAAATTACTTCAACACTAAACCTCACTAGATCTAAGCACCCTTAAGTAAAGTTATGAACTTTATACCTCCAAAGAGTTCCAAATGATGATGCTATTCCAGATCTATGAGCTCCAACTTCCCAAGTTCTTCCTTGCCAACTTCTTCTTTTCTTCTTCCAAGCTTACACCACCAAAATGAGCTTCTTGAAGTTAAAATCACCCAAGGATGAAGAGATGAGGCGTTCTAGGGTTTCTATGAGGTTGGGGAGGCTGGTAAAGAGGCTAGGGTTTGAGCCATTATGTTCTTTATATAGTGGTTGGCCCTAAAATTAGGGTTTCTGGACACTGATCGGACGCTGGGCGTGCTTCCTGTACGCGGGGCGTGCGTCTAAGGCACCCGCGACCATTTCCCTTTATATGTTGGGCGTAACCCAGCTTACGTTGGGCATACCCACACGCCTTCCACTTTGCATGCATGGTCCTTCCTTGTCAACCTTTTCCATTAAGGACCATTAATGCCAATAACTTCCAAGTGTCATGTCTTCCTTATCCGAGGTCCGTTTCCAACGAACTTTATACCCACGAAAAGGTGGCGAGAAGCCCTACGCTCCTAGAGACACACCCCGGCCCAAAAACCTTTCGAATAAAAATTCAAGACCCATAAAAGACCAAAACGCCCCTAGCCTTGGCCTTTGAAATTCATAAGCGAATACTTTCAGAACAGGGTGTTACAACTCTCCCCCACTTAAACTAGACTTCGTCCTAGAAGTCTGCTACGACCAACTATCCTGCAATCTTCTCTCAACATTCCTGTCCGAAGATTCTGTTGTCTCTCATCCGCCTTCCGGAGGAACCGGGACCACCCTGGTCCCAACTGATCTACATCTGGGTTACCAGACTCCCACCGGTTACTGCTCCCAATCTCAAACTCTAAGTCGCTCCCAGCCACTTCCGAAGAAACTTCGGCTACCTAAGACTGCTCTACCTACATTGGCACCCTGACTCCCTAATTCCTGGGATCCTCGATCCCATATCTTGACCCTAAGGTCTCTACAAGGTCCCACCTGCACTGCTATAATCATACGGGCCTCGCATACGGGTCTCATCCAAACTATATCTCGGAGTGGCCTCCCCCACAGGTCTCACCTATCTTGGGCTATGCAGGCCCCACTCCAACCTAAAACTCAACGAACTACTCTCTCTATCGATCTTCATCATGCTAACTAGGAGATACGGGACTCCCCCACACTCCGCTAACTAGGAAATACGGGCCCTCGCCTACACTCCTCTAACTAGCTGTTAACGAAATGCTACGGCTATCCCTGTTGGGTTATGAGCATTCTAACACTCCTAAGTGTACATGCAACCCTAAATACCTTGGATCTATGTTTTCTCTATTATACATACAATTATGAACATCCAAGGTATTATCCTAATCTAGCATACAAAATAATAAATATAACAAGATAAAATACATACCTCTTTGATGTAGAATGTCTTCATGAAGCTCGAGTGCCTAGTGCCCCAAGTGTGACACCTCAAATGGTTCACACAACACCAAATACACTTGGAATAACTTGAGAGAAACTTGAACATTCCTTGAAATCGTCTAGCCCTCACACTCACACATTAGTCCATGATTTCTTGAGCCATGGGGTTCTTTTATATGGTGGCTATTAGGGTTACACCATGTAACTCATAACTTTACCCATTCCTTATGCTCCATGGATTTTAACCTCCATGGAGTATCCATGGGTCACCCCATTGACTTAGTCCAACATAAGGAATCTTGGATCACAAGCCCACATATATAAGAATGAATGATTTACACAATCAACCCATATATTTAATTAGTCTCCTTTTGATCACTTAATTAATTCCAAATTAATTCTTGATCAATACTAATTAAATAACCTTATTAATATATTAGAACTTATAATATATTAACCAACCTTAAGTGTTATTTCTCTCATTATAGTCTATCCAAATGCATGATGCCATGCAACCCAAATGGACCATGCCGGGTCGGGTCAAGTCTTACCAATTATAGTTATGGACTTAGACATCAATCCAACAATCCCGCAGCCTTACTACTCTTCCTGCTCTATCTAACTGCTGGAGATTGCTACGGCGACCCCGTAGTCTTACATCCTGACTAAACTCGCATCCTGCCGAGAAAATATCCAACCTGGTTCCCACCCAGGTATCATCTACCGCAAATAAACGAACTTAATGTTGGGAAGTTTCCAAAACTCCAAACTCGCGCACTCCTCTATCCCAACAGCCACTGGGGCTGCTTTCCTTTCCAACAAAGTTGCGAACTCATCCCAATTTTCACTTACTCATTCTCCTAACCTTTAGGATAGTTCTCCCCCACTTTGATTCGACTAGATCCCTACAGCTCCCAGCTTGGGAAGGATTCCCAATCCTTCTCTCCATCTAAAGGGTCAATTTGCTGACATCCAACGCTTACCACTGCTAGCGCTCCAACCAACCAATACCAAATCTGAACCACTCTTGAAGACTAACATAACACTTCCCGAGCCCCACTTACACCTGCTATAGTGAATGCATCCTGAGAACCAGCTCAAAAAGGGGGTACTACTATGAACTACTGCCCGAAAATCCATGATATGCAGATGGCATATGATCCGAACACGAACAGAAATAAAATTCTAACATACATTCACTAACATAGATGCAGTACCATAACAATATAATCATGAATAAAAGTTGACAGGAAAGCAAAAGATACACACCTGCAACATCCGGTACTGCTCGCTTCTCCACTGTAGACAACTAAAAAGCCCTGCTCCCCACCGCAGGCGCCTCTGCTCGGCCCTAGCGGCCGTCGGTGATCCTCAAAGTCACAGGGGCAGGTGCCATCACCTGTCCTGCTGGAAGCAAACTCGGACACTGGGCCTTCTTGTGGCCCCTCTGACTGCAATGGAAACATATCAGGTCTGACCCCTGAGTGGTGGTAGCAGTACAATCCCTGCTGAAATGACCAATACGGCCGCACTTGAAGCAGCCAGAATCACCACCACTACCACCCCTGCACGCACCCTCGTGCGTCCTATCACACTTGCCACAACGACTACGGCCCTGATAATCCCTCGATCTCACATCTGACCCCTTGGGTCTCTAGCCTGAACTTGCGGCTACCTGAACCTCTCCGGCTTCCTCTTTCTGAGGTGCTCCAGATCGATCTCCCTCCCCGTGCCCCGAGCAATCATATCCTCCAGCGTCTTGCAGCTGGACCTGCTCACAAACTCCCTGATGTCACTCTTTAGCATCTCGTGATATCGGGCCTTCTTCATCTCCTCGTCCGCGACATACTGCGGAACAAGAAGAGCCCTCTCCCTGAACTTGGCGGTGATCTCTGCCACTGTCTTTGTAGTCTGCCGCAAATCCTGTAACTCTCGTGCTAACTGTTGCACCTCAATCACTGGTGCAAACTCGGCCCTGAACCTGTTTGAGAAATCACTCCATGTCATCGCGTCCAACGCGTCATCATCCCCAATGGCATTACCAACCTCCTCTCACCAATCCCGTGCTCTGTCCTTCAGAAGACAGGAGGCAAGTCGGACCTTGTCCCCCTCGGGACACCGGCTCGTACGGAAAGCGTTGGCAACATCGGCCAACCACCTGCTGCTACCGATGGGTCTCGAGCCCCATGATAATCTGGAGCTCCACAAGCTCTGAACTCTCGGAATGTCAGGGTACGCGCCCCCATCATGGCCATCATCTCAGTACAAAAAGCTCCGAGCTTTTCATCCAGAAGCTCTAAAATACCCTCTTTGACCGAACCAAAGATCACAGGAGTCTGGTCTAGAATACTACGCGTAACCTCTGCTGAAATAAACTCTCTCATCTGCTTCCCGAGCTGCTCGGCTCCTGAGCCCAAGCCCCATCCCTCACCGGCGCCTGAATCGCCAACTGGTCTACCCCGTAGCGTCACCATTCTGCAACACATCATAACCATCATCAGAATACTCATCACTACTGAGGGATCACACACGCTCTACAAGTTCCCTGGTTTTATCTCAGTCCTCTTTGAATCGAGTACAGATCCTCTGCTTTCAGTAGTATGGGCCCCTACTACCTTCCACATCAATCCGTACTTTCCTCAAAGATTTCCTTGACTCCACCAAGTCCCTTGCACTACTACTATTGCTCCCAGCACTAATCTCATCCTAGGCTTACCCTAGGGAAATCTATAACCCAACCCAGTCCTCAGCTGCTGAAGGACTCTTCATAATGCCAATTAACCACTATGTGAATACCATCACATGCAACGAGGCTCGGATAATCCTTCGAGTAAAGGACTCATCAAACAAGAGCTGCGCAATAGGGTCAAATCCAATACTCTGAGATTATTCAACCCTGGTCACATGTGACTTAACGTATTCACCTAGTAGTTAACTCCCATCACTCAAAGTCTCACCAAGCACAGAGCAAACAACATTCAGACCAACAGAAAATCTAACCAGAAACATAATCAAGCAATTATGTCCACATATCAGGAAATCTGTACTAGCATGCGATTCTAAGATCATACATATATAACTGGCACATAAGGCATCCTTCCTAGATCCTTAGTCCTAATCTAACATGCAGTTCTCATAAGCATATTATATCTAAACAAATATGTATGGGTAATTTGGGAGAACTTACTTGAGCTCGGCTGATTGCATGCACCACACCCTTTTCTCTTTTCAAATGCCTTTCTCCTTTCAAATTCTTTTCTCTTTACAAGGTTATTTTCTAAAAATGATTTCTTTTTGAAAATTTTTCATAGCAAGTCCTCAGTTTGAGTTCAGACACACCCGAGAGTGTGCCCGAATCCCTCAAACCAAGGCTCTGATACCAACTTGTAACTTCCCAAAAATCATGTCCAAAATTTCATTTTAAAACTATAATAAAAACCATAGTTATCAAACCATTCATTCAAAACATATTTAATCAGAGTATCATGTCTAAATATATCATATCAGAGTAAATTATCCCAGGTTAAAACATCATGGTGTGTGCGATGCAGTCAGCCCGAGCTCTTCCCTCCGCTACTGGAAGTACCTAAAACCAAACTGAAAACCGTAAGCACGAAGCTTAGTGAGTTCCCCATACTACTGCATACTACACATATAACCACATACTGGTCCCCCGCCCGCTGCATCGGGACTTGCCCGACATCGGACTCGCTCTGGCATCGGGCCCCGCCCGGCATCAGGCCTCGCCTGGCATCGAGCCCCGCTTGGTATACATATATATCTCTCTTAGGCCCCGCCTGTCTCTGGGCCTCGCCCGCTATACACACACAATCATATAAACACGCTAACACATAAGCAAACATACTCTACTGTATTCCTATCATAAGGCCTCGCCTAACTTGGGCCTCGCCCATGTCCTGCTACTAATGAGTCATGAAACCCCGTCCACACTCCTGCTGATAGTGAGATACGGGCCCCCGCCCACACTCACTTCTCTCCTATCTCGGGCCCTGCCCCTGCTCTGCTACTAATGAGATACGGAACCCCGTCCATACTCAGCTAGTGATGAGATGCAGGACCTCGCCCACACTCACCTCCCTACCAGGCACATGCAAGTATCACACAGACAACAAGTATAACTAAGATACTAATATTCCTCGGGCTTGCCCCGGCATCGGACCTTGGTCCTGAATAACATACATATAAACTTCCCTCGGGCCTCGCCTGGCATCAGACTGTGGTCCGGAAACATACTATCATACAATGCCTAGGGCTAACCCCCATGTCTTCCTACCATACATAAACTAAATGGGTCGGCATTGTGGCCGTACACCCATGCACACAGTGAGGAGACTCACCTTGCACTGTTGAAGTCCTGCTAAAAACTCCTCTGGCTGCTAACTGGAACTTCCCAAACTGATGATCCTTCGGCTCCCTGAGCTATCAATACCAAAATATCATTTAGTCTAATTCAGTAACCCTTCATAGGGTAGAATGACCATTCTATCCTTAGGCCAACTTGGTCCATAACTAAGGCCCAAACCATAATGAAAAAGGTGTTGGATTAATGTCTAAGTCCATAACTGTAATTGGTAAGACTTGACCCGACCCGACATGGTCCATTTGGGTTGCATGGCATCATGCATTTGGATAGACTATAATGAGAGAAATAACACTTAAGGTTGGTTAATATATTATAAGTTCTAATATATTAATAAGGTTATTTAATTAGTATTGATCAAGAATTAATTTGGAATTAATTAAGTGATCAAAAGGAGACTAATTAAATATATGAGTTGATTGTGTAAATCATTCATTCTTATATATGTGGGCTTGTTATCCAAGATTTCTTATGTTGGACTAAGTCCATGGGGTGACCCATGGAGGTTAAAATCCATGGAGCATAAGGAATGGGTAAAGTTATGAGTTACATGGTGTAACCCTAATAGCCACCATATAAAAGAATCCCATGGCTCAAGAAATCGTGCACTAATGTGTGAATATGAGGGCTAGACGATTTCAAGGAGTGTTCCATTTCTATCAAGTCATTCCATGTGCATTTGGTGTTGTGTGAACCATTTGAGGTGTCACACTTGGGGCACTAGGCACTCAAGCTTCATGAAGACAAGCTACATCAAACAAAGATATGTATTCTATCCATTTGATTACCCAAGTATCAAGTATTGTATGCTAGATAGGGTAATACCTTGGAAAGTTCATAATTGCATGTATAATAGAGAAAACATAGATCCAAGGTATTTAGGGTTGCATGTACACTTAGGAGTGTTAGAATGCGCAAAACTCATCAGTGGTATCAGAGCCTGGTTTTGTTTTCTTGTTATACTTGCAAAATTAGCTGAAAAATCGAATTGTATTAGTTTAAAAGTTATGCTAATTACTTGAAAAAAAAATTTGATGTGAATTATCTTTGTTCATATGAGTTTATTAGATTAATAGAAAAGTTAATTGATTATGTGTTTTCAATCCATTTTAATCTAAGAGTTGATTCTAAAATGTGTTTTTGTAACTTGTCCTCAAGTTATAGGAAAAGTCACATTTAAGTTTCATAAAACTCATAAAAAGTTGGCAATGGTTACAAAAATGAAGAGTCTTGTCCTCATTAAATGGTTTTATGACTCCATAACTTGTCCTCAAGTTATGGAGGTTCAAGAGTCACTTCATTAAATGATAAAATGTGTAACCTTAATTAGTTCCATAAGTTACAAAAATAAAGAAAAGTTACATTCTTTTATTAGTTTAAAGTCTTCCATAACTTGTCCTCAAGTTATGAAACTTGAAGAGTTTTTTTAATTAAAACTACTTTAAACACATAAGTTATGGAATTAATTAGTTTTGAATATTTTCAAAACTTGCCCTCAATTTTGGGAATTTGTAAAGTTTTCCCCATGAATACTTTAATTCCAAGTTAGCCCTTAGAATTTTAAAAGTTAAAATTCAACCCTTATACTTTATAGTATTATAAATTAATAATAAATATATGTATAAGAGCAAGTCAGTCTTACCGTTAGTAGGCCTCATTCACGAAGCCGGTCTATAAGGGGGGGTATAAGGTTACTGCCTATAAAATGGCAGTTTAATGGGTGTCCACTCTCACCCACCGCTTCCATGACTGGTGGAGGGTCGTTAGCCGAACGGGTAGGACAAGGACTATAATTCTCCCTTCATTAAAAGTATTAATGATAAATACTAAGTAACTAAACACTTATAAATTCCCAATCTTAGTTACTTAGGAAAATGTGAATAAGGTGCTAATCCATGAAATTACACTTTGCACTTTGTTTAAACCGTTAGTGGAGCGTGTGTGGTTAACCGGCACACTAACCTGGATTTAACAAAGTAGGCAAAGGGTAACTTAATATTTATCATAGTATCGGTGGAGCTCATGTGGTTAACCGGCACATCGATTGAGGGGTAAATATTAAGGGTACCAAGTATATTTGCATGGTTACTTCACACCTTGTTTTGTGATCCTTGGCATCCCAGTCACAAAACCTGAAGGGCACACTCGAGATTGAAACATGCCATTGAAAAGTTCAATGAATCTGAAAAGATCTAGGAGTTTCAAATCCAATTAAAAACCTAATTACATTATTTTGTTTTTCATGGTGGAAATTGGTAAATCGTCATTTACCTACCTTCAACTATTTTATAACTCGGATTACGGCATCCCTCTTCCAGTTATAAATAGGTTGTTGGATCCTAGCCTTAATATTTCATATTGGGTGTTATATTAAGGACTTTAGATCAACTATCTTGAATATCTTCCAAAAGATGTCTAGTTCAGACATCTATGATCTTCCCAAATCTCTTGGAACTTTACTTCCTCCACCTCCTCCAATTATTCTCCCTAACCCACAAGTTCAAGGTCACTCAAGCCCTAATGGCAAGCAAGGTCTATGTGTGATCACATCTTAGAGATGAAGTCACATATTGACAAGCTGGGAGAGTTGGGTGTCAAAGTCTTGAGAAAGTTGGATGTTCAATCACTTTCTAAGTCACATAGTGAGTTCCTTTGGGACTACTATGAAACAGACTATGACATGAACCTTAATGATCATATCTATTTGCTTGGTGCTGCTGAATCAGCAATGATTTGGAACGATAGTAAAGCAAATATGATTAGAAGATCAACTTCCCCAAAAATTTATGGACAGTGACAATGGTGACACTGGAAATCCAGAAAAAGCATTCTCTTCCCAATGGAAAGGTATTGGCCATAGTCAACCCGGTTGACCAAATGGTAAGGAGAAATGCTAAGTCTGAGATAGTCCCATTACCAAAGGGACCATATGTTTATTTTGCCAAAGGAAGGGGCGTTGATTGCAAAGCTGCCAAGTTTACCTAAGGATGTTAAAGTCAATAAGTCTGACTCTACTTCAGGTAGAGCCCATTATCTAACTCTGTTAAGTTTCTATTCTAAGATCCTCATTACATGATGTGACTGGGTCACATGTTGATGTTTTAAGAATCAAAGAATAGAGAGAAAGCTTAAAGGAAGTATATGCTGATTCTGATCGCGTAGGTGGATTTCGATCGCATCAGAATTTTGAAGCTGTTACTTAGGAGTTATGATATATTGCTTAGGAATAGATAACAACAAGTTTTTCCGTATGCATTTGCACTATAAGGATAAGTTTTTTCCGCAAAGTTTTGAAATAAAATAAAAGTTTTTAATTTTATATTTATTTTAAATATCCTTACAAGTGGCAATTGTGAAAAATGGTTGTTTATATGATTCCATTGATAGCAATATTTGAAAAAAAATGGACTTGATTCTTTCGTTTGTGGTAGTGTCATAATTTACCAAATAAGGAAAGATTCTCATTCCCAAGGCTTCAGTTGTATAGAAACTTGGAATCATGCAAGTTGAATAGTATGATGAATGAGAACTTTCAAGCATTGGAAAATTAAGACTTGTTCACATGGATGTGTGAGTCAAGTTAAGGACTAAAGGGATCGAGTACACATTCTTGTGCACTGGTCAAGTCCACCACAAAGCTCGTTAAGACTATTCGTCATGATTTACTAAATTTTAGTAAATATGGTTATACTTACAAGTTTAAGTATAATTTTGAAACATTGGAAAAGTCTCAATGTTTGGCAGAACGAATGGGAAGAATCAAATTAGGCAGACAGATAAAAGTTTCTCAAATCTGAAAAGATGGGAGAGTACTTTAGTATCATGTTTTGTGATCATCTTAATGATTAAAGAACCACATCACAATTGGTCTTCTAAGGACATCTTAGTGCATTCTTATGACTAAGAAGAGGAGTCATGAATTGATGAAATGGATAGATCAGGAAGATGAGTCATACTTCGTTCCAAAACAATTCTTAGAGTCATACTCCAAGATTGTAACTTGAGTGACATATCTTAAAGAAAGGTTTAAAACACTTGTCAAATGTAAGAGTAAAAGTGTCCTACTCTTGTACATTTGAAATTGGTAAGTTGTGATGTTTTGGATAAAACAAAGACCAACTAAGGCCAATTGTGTGAAGTGTTTGTCTTGATAAAGAATCTGCACTATCTCTTGAATATTTTGCAAGATAGTCTTATATGTCAAGAGGATAGTGGGAGTCTTAAAGATCCTAAAAAGAATTTCAAGAACTAATGAAGAATAAAACCTGAGGTTCTTCACTAGCACACGACTTGAGGTTTATAACCTATCGTGTTCACATATTCTGTGCCCATTCCAGTTAAAGTTGGCTTTGCATAGGAGTTTTGAAAGTTCTCAATTGGTTGCATAACAACTTGGAAGCAATGGCAGGCCCTGTACTGCCAGGTGGCAAGAAGTTAAGATTGCATAACTTCAGTCCATATGAGTTTGGATTTGTCATTATCCTCGTCTTGTGACTATGGTTTTGACGATTCACATGGATAAGAACACATACACCATAAAATCTAAGGGTCATAAGGTTTCTCTCCGATTCATGAAAATGATGGTGAGGAAACACTTCCACCAAGTAGATTTAAAGCAGATGGCAAAAGGTCTAAACAATTGAGACTATGATTACGGCATCCCTTTTCATAGTTCTGAAATTGTTTAGACACACATGCATGCTATCTAAGGAAAGGTGTATGATTTTGATAAAGTTTTATCAAAGCATCTCGTATCAGAAATCTGAACTTTGGTAAGAAAGTCAATAAAGTATTGATTTCTAGAAGTCCAACTGATTTCTGAGTACATGTCAAAGCTAGTGGGAGCATAAGTGTTATGCTAATAATCATCATGTTAGTGGGAGCATGATAATTATTGTTAGTGTTGCAAGTTAGCAATGTTAATTATAGAAAACAAAAGTTTCAATTCGTGAGGCTGCAGGGATTGAAAAAGTTGTTTTGCTATAATTAAGGGAGAGGATATACTTCATTTCAGTTCTAAAGGCTTAGATTGAAACCTTAATCATCTTTAGTCAAGAATATATATATGAATTTGATGTTGGATTGGTTCAACTTAAGGAAATTCTATATATTGCGTTCTCAAAATTCGATTATGATTACGGCATCCCTCTTCATAGTCAAATTTTGAAAACATGGCAAATAAAAATATTGTAGCAAAAGACTGGTCTAGAATCATGTCTTTATGTGAGACATCATGAATCGTGTACCATTTGCTTTGGGTACAGGATCGATTGCATGTGCTATAATATTTGTCATTTCTAAATTTTTCCAAATGCCCAGAGGCATTAAGAAGGGAAAAGGTCTAGAATTGGATATGACTAAAATGATTAAGCAATTGTCGAGGACAATCTGAGGTTTACCAAAGATTGGTTGCTCATGGACAGTTGGAAGTATAGTGCTAATTTTGGAAGGACCATATTGACATATTCTGAAAAGAGACATCTCTTATTCAGAAGTGATAGTCAAAATGAGAATATGGAGTTGTCTCCATAGGTGGAAGTAATCTGTGTAAGATTAGAAAACTTAATGCAAGAAGCATGTCCAAAGCAATGTACTTTGAATATGAGACTTAGTTTCCATGGAGTTGATCTCCATTGGAATACCTTATAATGACTGTTGACAAGTCTTTGTGACTTTGTACATATTCATTACAGGAGGGTCAGTGCATATAAATTTAAAATCTAAACAGATTTCGATAAATGATAGGAATTTGAAATTCTCACATTTTTCGATAAGGATTTGGAAGTGTGAAATTAGAATCATTGAAATTATGTTCAATTGGTTTATTTCACAAAGTAAGGATCATAGACAAACATAGAGTGCATACTTGGTGTATGGCAAAGCTATTGTTTAAGAAAAACATAGTGTACATGCTTGGAGCATGAGACAACTAGTGTTTTTAATTCAAGTATAAAGTTGATAAAACCGAAACAATGAATAATGAGTAATCAGTATGGTGATAAATAAAAGTGTTTATTTATATTCATAGGGTTTGATATCATATTTGATTCATTTATTCTTGTGTTTCACTTTGCATGTTTTGACTTCCAGAATAACTAAGTCGCTCTTCCTGAATGATTAAGTTATTCAAACCATCCACAGTCGGTCATATGTTGGAAGTAGATATGAATCAAGACTGTCATGGGTTGGTTTGTAGAGGTCCAAGTTGGTGGACAAAGTGGTGCTACAACACTCATGAGTGCTCATAAGTTCTGAGTATTGGATTCAACCCGAGCTCATTTGAATCACTTCATGGATTTTATCACGAGTGATCATGAGACGATAATATCTTATATTCTTCAAACCTAGAGATATGAGTTGTTACTATGAGTTGGTTATACATTGATTGCACGAAAACGCATTCGGTAACTCGATGTTATAAAACGTGCTTTTGTGTATGATTCAACAAGTAGTAGAACAAGCCATATGAGTCGAAGTTTATCCATTCCTTTTACCTTTGGGATAAAAGCGATATCTGTGGGCCCCTCGATGATTTAAAGATGATACATGTGAGTGTTTGGCCAAGCCAGGACTGATTTGATTTGTTCAATCAGTCAGTCATCATGAATCGGAAATCGGGAAACAACAAATGGACAGAGAGAATGATTGATAATCCATGTCTCAGTCCATATGATATCTAGAATGGAGGAATATATGATCCCTTATCTAATGGACAAGTCATTGACAAAGGTCAGAGTTCATCGACAAGGTCAGAGTTCGACAGAAGCTTTTGAGAGCTACGATTGCTGATCGGTTCCTGAAGTCATACGCAATAATAGTTTTAGACTTATCCAAGTGGGAGACTATTGGATTAATGTCTAAGTCCATAACTATAATTGGTAAGACTTGACCCGACCCGGCATGGTCCATTTGGGTTGCATGGCATCATGCATTTGGATAGAATATAATGAGAGAAATAACACTTAAGGTTGGTTAATATATTATAAGTTCTAATATATTAATAAGGTTATTTAATTAGTATTGATCAAGAATTAATTTGGAATTAATTAAGTGATCAAAAGGAGACTAATTAAATATATGGGTTGATTCTGTAAATCACTCATTCTTATATATGTGGGCTTGTGATCCAAGATTTCTTATGTTGAACTAAGTCCATGGGGTGACCCATGGATACTCCATGGAGGTTAAAATCCATGGAGCATAAGGAATGGGTAAAGTTATGAGGTACATGATGTAACCCTAATAGCCACCATATAAAAGAATCCCATGGCTCAAGAAATCGTGCACTAATGTGTGAATATGAGGGCTAGACGATTTCAAGGAGTGTTCCATTTCTCTCAAGTCATTCCATGTGCATTTGGTGTTGTGTGAACCATTTGAGGTGTCACACTTGGGGCACTAGGCACTCAAGCTTCATGGAGACAAGCTACATCAAACAAAGGTATGTATTCTATCCATTTGATTACCCAAGTATCAAGTATTGTATGCTAGATAGGGTAATACCTTGGAAAGTTCATAATTGCATGTATAATAGAGAAAACATAGATCCAAGGTATTTAGGGTTGCATGTACACTTAGGAGTGTTAGAATGCGCAAAACCCATCAAAAGGCCCAACATTAGGTAAGCTTCCCAAGCCCACTAGTGGCCCACTAATGGCCCAATTTGCTAAATTGGGCCAATCCCTTTAATGGGCCTTACCCTAAGACCAAACATTTCCTTGGCCCATCTTATCTGACTTCTGATGGCCCACTAAGGCCCAAGGACCCAAAGCATGGCCCAAACCGAGGCCCAATAATGCAAAGCCCAAACTGACAGAGTACGGGGGGCGTACGTTCACGTACACTAAGCGTACAGGCTAGAAGGTGCGTACGCTGAGCGTAAATCCCCTGCTAAGTCCTTTTCCCATTAAGGGCTTAATACTCCACTTCAGAAGCTATAATCACAGATCCTGATCCTTTTCCACGTCTTAATCCATAAAGTCACTGACTTGGTGACTTTACTTGGCCCAAACAAGCCTATACTCCAAAAATGATGCATTATTTCCATGAAGATGGTCTTATCTCTTGCATGAATCCATTAAGACCATCAAGGTGTCAACTTTCTGACCTAGAGAATCATTTTGCACCAAGGGTGGCAACCCTTGGCCTGGAAATCGGATTTGGGCTATAAAGCTTCCACCTATTGGACCAAAATTACTTCAACACTAAACCTCACTAGATCTAAGCACCCTTAAGTAAAGTTATGAACTTCATACCTCCAAAGAGTTCCAAATGATGATGCTATTCCAGATCTATGAGCTCCAACTTCCCAAGTTCTTCCTTGCCAACTTCTTCTTTTCTTCTTCCAAGCTTACACCACCAAAATGAGCTTCTTGAAGTCAAAATCACCCAAGGATGAAGAGATGAGGCATTCTAGGGTTTCTCTGAGGTTGGGATGGCTGATAAAGAGGATAGGGTTTGAGCCATTATGTTCTTTATATAGTGGTTGGCCCTAAAATTAGGGTTTCTGGACACTGATCGTACGTTGGGCGTACTTCCTGTACGCGGGGCGTACGCCTAAGGCACCTGTAACCATTTCCCTTTATACGTTGGGCGTAACCCAACTTACGATGGGCGTACCCACGCGCCTTCCACTTTGCATGCATGGTCCTTCCTTGTCAACCTTTTCCATTAGGGACCATTAATGCCAATAACTTCCAAGTGTCATATCTTCCTTATCTGAGGTCCGTTTCCAACGAAATTTTTACCCACGAAAAGGTGGCGAGAAGCCCTACGCTCCTAGTGACACACCCCAGCCCAAAAACCTTTCGAATAAAACTTCAAGACCCATAAAAGACCAAAACGCCCCTAGCCTTGGCCTTTGAAATTCATAAGTGAATACTTTCAGAACAGGGTGTTACAAATATATATATAAATTCTATTCAACCGATCATATACAGATCTACTTTAGGGTTCCTTAGTGACATCCCACCTAACAACTTAACCTTGTTCATTACTCATGTGCTCAGCCAGTTTAGTGCTCTAAGTGGCTCATGACATTTACCCAAGTTCACCAACCCTAAGACTTCCATTTTCTCTAATCCGACCTACAAAATACAAGTACTTCACGGTGTCTTTCAGGATCAATACAAACGGTGCCAATTCTACCAAAATACTTACTGAATCCCACGTGATGCTTGATTCGGTCACAACATAAATCCAGAACCACTCCATTTCATGTATACTGAGGTGCACGCGGACCATTGTTAGGTGCATAAATTGCACCTTTTCATAGGTTAATTTCATGTTTATTTATAGCATTACATTGCATTTTTAGTGTAATTTTCATGCATTTTACATTTAGGGACATTATCGAGGATATGTCTACATTTCACCAATTTTTGTGGATGTTTCAGGGTGATTTGAAGAATGGAGCATGCTTAGGATGTTCGAGGGAAGCTCTCGGTGAAGTTTCGAAATTTTGTAGCTAAAATGAAGAAATGGAAAATTTCAGAAATTGAATATCTTGCACCACGTTACACAACCCACACGTTGGCAAGGCATACATTACGCGACCGTGTTTTGCAAGCAATTCAGCATATTAGGGCCATTACACGACCGTGTAACGGCAAGGCATACGTTACATGGGCCGTGTAACGATGTCTGACAGTTTATTTGACTTTCAACTTCCGATAAAAGGAGTTTTTCTGGGAAGTTTGAGGAGGATTTCGACCATAGACTTCAAGGAGGCGATTTTGGGACATCATATGACCATTTAGCACTTTGGAAACACTTTGATTTGTATTTTGTAAGTTTGTTTGAAGATCAAAACATGTTGAATTTGTTGTTTGATTCAGCCATGTGTGGCTAACTTCTCTATCATTTCCGATTCCAGATTCTTAAGTGTTTGTTGTTAGATTGTAATCTGCACTTGATTTCATGTTTATCATCTAGTAATCTTTGATTTAGTCCTAAATATGTGTTTTATTAGTCCTCTTTTCACTTGATCAATGGAATTAGGGTTCTAATCAATCTAGTTAGTCAAATTGTAAAATTCGTATATGTTTTATGATTTGATGTTGGTAACACACACTTAATTGGTTGTAAATAGATCAAAATTAGTGTAATCAAAGATTAGATGTTCATATTCCCGAAACTTGTGAGGAATGTTGGACATTGTTGGTAATTATTGCAAGAACTTAATGCCATTTAGTGATTTGATACAAGAGCTTATTTGAATCGAATTAATCAAATGAAGTTTTATTTGATGAATATATTTTGAATGATACACTTTTGTTAACTTGGATATTAGAGCTTATTAATATCTAAATTACCAACCTAGATTGAACATGAATTATAGTCACAGTGCATTTTACAACATAACACATGTATAGGAATCAGAATCGGAAATGTCCTTCACTTTTTGAATTTTAGTATTAATTTTGTTTGTTTAGGAAGTTTAATTTGAAGTCATACATAACCCCCCATTTTAACATTGATTGTATGATGTGTGAGAACATGTCTAAATAAGAAGTCTCGTATTCCTATGGGCCGACCCTTCTTACTCTATACTATCTTTAGTGTATGTAGTATCAGTGACTTGTATTTTATTGTTATTATTTTATCCATTTATTTGTTGGTTTGACCACCAAACAAATTGGCTTCGTTGCCGAGGATACGGTAGTACTAATTGTTTATGCCAAGATCTTTTCGCACATGTACACCTTTACAGTTGATTTGGAGATAGAGAAATATGCGAAACAAAGAAGGAAGCAAGCTACACTTCTAAAGAAACAACAACAATCAGTAGCTTCTTCATCAAATCCTTCAACCACATCTTCACCAACATCCAAAAATTCCACCCCACCATCTTCACCTTTACCCGAGTCTCAAACTTTTAGCCCTTTTCCTACCATGGGAGACAACCATAGAGGAAATCAAGGTCCTTTAAATCCACCTCCTGAACAAACCTTTAGACAATGGGCCACCCATGATGTTACCCAACAACCATTGTGCATCAATTATCCTGCAGCAATAAACTTTGAACTCAATTCCGGATTCATTCATTTTTTGCCTTCATTCTGTGGTCTTGAGAATGAAGACCCACACAATTTCTTAAGGAATTTCATGTTGTTTGTGTGGGTATGAAGCCACATGAAGTCACTGAAGATCAAATCAAGTTAAGGGAATTCCCCTTTGCTTTACAAGATTCAACCAAAGAGTGGTTATATGACTTACCACCGGGGTCAGTCACAACATGGAATGAACTTGCACGGATGTTTTTGGACAAATATTTTCCAGAAATGAGAGCTTCAGCCTTACTCATAGAAATCATTGGTATTAAGCAACATAAAAGAGAAGCTTTGCATAATTATTGGGAACGGTTCAAGAAGTTGTGTTCAAGATTTTCAAAACATGGGATTTCAGAGTATCAATTGTTGCAATAATTTTGTGAAGGAATGTCATCTTGGGATAGAAGATTGCTCAATGCATCAAGTGGTGGATCAATAGCTGATAAAACTCCTACATAAATTAGAGATCTTATTAAGAACATGGAAGAAGAGCCCAAACATACAACTCAAGAAGAAGAATGGTACAATGATTCACCAAGAGGAGTGAAAGAAATTTCTACCCCAAAAATTGAGAGTCAACTTTCTGAGTTGACTAAAGTGGTAATGATGCTTGCTAAGGACAAGGGTGTGCATCCACCAGCAGTTAGACACCCCGCTGATATGTGCCCAATGTTACAAGAAGATATAGAGTCGGTTCAAGCTATGCGATTTTCTAATCAACAGCAAGGAAACTCTCAGCCAAGAAGCAATCTGAATTGGCATCAACCCAATGTCAATTTTCAACCAAGGCTACCACCTTATCAACCTAGGCCTCCATTTCAAAATCAAATGCATCACCAACAAAATTATTAACTAACTTTCCAACCCAATCAACCTCCTCATCAATCTCAATTCCAACCTCAAAACATGCAACAAGGAAGTAGTTCAAGTGGATCGGGAATGTCTTTGGAAGACATTGTCAAGAGTTTAGCCACAAGCACTCAATCATTTCAAAATGAAACCAAAGCGAGTATCAAGACTTTGGAACAACAAATGACTCAACTAGCCACTTCTATGAGTAAATTAGAGTCACAAGGCAAACTACCCGCACAAACCGAAAAGAACCCAAAGCATAATGCATGTGCCATCACTTTGAGGAATGGTAAAGAATATGAAGGTCCAAAGATGATTGAAGAAGAAGAAGAGATGGAGTTAGAGAAAGAAGATGAGAAGTCAAAATCATCTTCAAAGCAACTACCCATTGAAGTAAAAGTCACTCCTCCTCCATTTCCCACAAGCCTGAACAAGCCCAAGCGTGAGAAAGAAGACAATGAAATCATGGAGATGTTCAGAAAGGTTGAGGTAAATATTCCTCTCATTGATGCCATCAATTGCTAAATTCCTTAAGGAGTTGTGTACATCTAAAAAAAAGATTAAAAGGGAATGAAACTATCAAATTAGTTGAAAATATATATGCAGTGTTATAGAAAAATTACCTCAAAAATGTAAGGATTCGGGTGTTTTCACGGTTCTGTGCAAGTTAGATAATCTTCATGTTCCACGAGCTATGCTAGATATTGGAGCTTCTCTCAATGTTTTACCATATTCTATTTTCGAAACTTTAAATATTGGCATATTGAAGAAGACCAGGGTGATCATTCAATTGGCTGACCGATCTTTAGTACATCCAAAAGGTGTGCTAGAAGATGTGTTAGTCCAAGTGAATGAACTAGTATTTCCAACAGATTTTTATGTCATTGACATGGATGATGATGACTTACCAAATTTGTGTTCAATTCTTCTAGGAATACCCTTTTTGAAAAAAGCCCGGACAAAAATTGATGTTTATGATGGTACATTGTCCATGGAATTTGATGGAGAGGTTATAAATTTCAACATTTATGATGTTATGAGATATCCAAGTGATATTTCATCTTTGAATTTTGTGGATGTCATTGGAGCATTAACCGAAGAGTGTTTTGATTTGTCTAATATCGATGTGTTAGCTCTAATTTTAGATAGGAATCTACAAAAAGATGGAGTGAAAAAACTTTCCAAGCAATTCAAAATTGATGAAAAGATTATGGAAGTTGTATCTTCCATGGATCAAAAGAAGAAAATTAGGTTTGATGTTCCAAAACTGAAATTATCGATGCCTAATGAGAAACGTGTTCCTTCTATTGTGCAGGCACCCAAATTGAAACTCAATACTTTACCCGAGCATCTCAAGTATGCTTATCTTGGAGAGAAGAGACTTTACCCGTGATTATTTCCACAAAGTTGACAACAAAGGAAGAAGAAGAGCTTGTCACCACTTTAAAGAAATATAAGGAAGCAATTGGGTGGACTATAGCCGACATCAAAGGAGTAAGTCCTTCACTTTGCATGCACAAGATCCTTATGGAAGAAGATTACAAGCCTTCCCGAGAAGCTCAAAGGCGTTTGAATCTTCCAATGATGGAGGCTGTGAAGAAAGAAATTCTGAAGTTGTTGAATATGGGAATGATCTATCCTATATCAGATAGCAAGTGGGTAAGCTTGGTCCAAGTTGTACCAAAGAAGACAGGTATAACCGTTACAAAGAATGACCAAGGTGAATTAATCCTCACTCGTATGCAAAACGGGTGGAGAGTTTGCATAGACTATAGAAGACTCAATTCCTTAACCCGAAAATACCATTTCCCACTTCCCTTCATTGACAAATGTTGGAAAGGTTAGCGGGAAAAACACACTATTTTTGCTTGGATGAGTATTCCGGTTTCCACCAAATACCCGTTGCACCCGAGGATCAAGAAAAAAACCACTTTCACATGTCCCTTCGGAACATTTGCATAAGGCGGATGCCTTTTGGGCTTTGCAATGCTCCCGCCACTTTTCAAAGGTTCATGGTAAGTATTTTTTCGGAGTACATTGAGGAAATCATTGAAGTGTTTATGGACTATTTCACCGTTTATGGTAATTCTTTTCACGAATGTTTGGGTAATTTAAAAAAGATTTTGCAAAGATGTATTGAGACCAACCTTGTTTTGAATTATGAAAAGTGCCATTTTATGGTTGAAAAAGGTTTCATACTTGGTCATATTGTGTCTTCTAAAGATCTAAGGTGGAAAAAGCAAAAATAGATGTCATTAAGTCTTTACCTTACCCCACTTGTGTTCGTGAGGTACGCTCGTTTTTGGTCATGCAGGTTTTTATAGAAGATTCATCAAAGATTTTTCCAAGATATCTCGTCTCATGTGTGAGCTCCTACAAAAAGATGCAGAATTTGAACTTTCCAAGGAGTGTAAGCAAGTTTTTGATCAGTTGATGGAGTTGTTAATCTGAGCACCAATACTTCAATCACTAGATTGGAGTTTTCCATTTGAAATCATGTGTGATGCTATGTAACACCCGTAGATTCGGGCTAGTCAATTAAGATATAATAAGCGTTAAAAAATGATTTTTTTATAGAATATTATCTAGGATAAATAATCTTAACCAAAGTAATAGTTAGGGTTAACAATTATAACCTATTTGACGTAATAAAGAAGAATTATTTGAATATTATATGTTTCATGATTATTATAATATAATAAAATAGGAAAAATTAGTCGAATCGTCCGTAAATCGTAAAAATAAGTGCGCCAAAACATATATATATTATTATATATTTAGGAAGTACACGACGTCCCCATCCCGAAAATATAAATTTCGTCGAAATCCAAATCCACATGAATTAGATATGATTTTTATAAGATATAAAAGTCAGCCACGCGCGACGAATGTATGACGTAAAAAGCTACGAAGAGGACTTTTAGCTAATGCGACCAAAAAGAAAACTGTAGTACTCCTTAAAATATGAATTTTGAGGAAAAGAATGTGAAAAACGGAGTCCGTACGAGAGAGTTATGATTTTAGCAAAATCATTTAATTTTATAAAAATATGGACAAAAATATAAATTCAAAATTAGCCGACGGAGTCTAAAAGAAAGTTGTAGATCTCGTCGATAGCTACATGTGGATATAAAGAACGTCAAAAAAGGAGTTCGTATGAACGAGTTATAATTTTTAATAGCATATTTACGTATTAAAATAAAGTATAAATCATATATACGTATACATATATATATACATATGTATATATCATTAGAAAGGTATCGACGATGCGGTCGTTATAAGACTAGTGTTGAGTACTTTCGACATTAGTTTAGTACAAATATCATTAAATCTATTTAAAATAGTATTATAAAGGGTGTTTAGTCGTTTATATAAATATAAGGTCATTAAGTAACTATGGAGGGTAGTTTTTGAAAATTCAATCACTATTAATAAGAGCCTCTAGCTCTCATATTTCTTACACCATTCTCTTGATTCAAGAGTCTTTCTCTTCTTATCCCCCGAGCATTTCGGTCCCTCGTGATTCAACTTCTCTTTCTGTAGTTTTTAGTAACTAAGGTGAGCGCTGAAGCGCTGCAAGAATCTTTCTTAGAAAGATTCAACGACGAAGTTCTGCCCCTGCAGAGCCCGACTCCTAGCTAAGTAAATTATGCTACCCTACTTTAAATATAGCTTATAATATCATTATTATGAACCTATAAATAAAAATTATCAGTGATTCAAAGTCGTTATACTGATTGAACTACTTACGGGAGAGGTGTCTAGAATGGTCACGTTTGGTTTGGTTGTTGGATTTCAGAAAAGCTATATGCCGAAATGGTCCTGCCTTCCAACTGTCCTGCCTGGCTGATCCTTACTTGATAGATCATGAAGTAGACTCCGAGTTAATAACGAATCTAGACTAATAAGTTGTCGCAATAAATATTAGACTAAAATCTAGTGGTAATAATAATAGGTTTCGTCGAAGGAAATTATATTGTTAAGAAGCGAAGCGCTGTCCGAGTTTGGAATCATCACTTTAACAAGTGAGTGCATAGTTACTTTCATCTTACACATAGATATGAAGTATTTAATATAAATTACGTGCTATGTGTGCATATTATCTGTGTACTTAATATTTTAGGGGTGTTAATTTATGACACGGCACGACAAAAATACACGAAACGAAACGAAATCGGGACGAAATCAAAATTCGAATTCGTGTTCATGTCGTTTTCGTGTCAAGATTAAAAAACGCGATGTCGTGTCGTGTCGTGTTCGTGTTCATAAATCGACACGAAATTGACACGATTAAGCATGTGGTTGTCGTGTTTTTCGTCTTTTTTGTTTTTGTCGTGTTATATATCTTTAATTATGAACGAAATACACTAATAGTTATGTAATATTATCTTTGTCGTGTCGTGTCGTGTTGTCGTGTTTTAATTGGTTTGTTTTCGTGTTAAAGAAAAAAAACACGACATCGTGTCGTGTCGTGTTCGTGTTATACAAAACCTTGTCGTGTCGTGTCGTGTCAGACAAAAACACGACACGACTGCCTGATTTGAAAGCCCTATAATATTTATGATGGATGAACAAAAATATACATGTTTTAATTATTTTAAACTGTATATGTATTTTATACCTATAATTATGATGGGTAAAAGATGGGTAGATGAAATATGAGTTGGATGATGAGATGAGAGGTGATATAGACCATGAGATAAGGGTGAGAGGTGAACAATGAGAGAAGCCTTTTACCCAAGAGTTGGCCCCGTCATCTAGCAGAGTATGGATGACAACCACAGACTATTCAAGACAGCCCAGTGGGACACTAGCAGACTCGCAACCTGTAGGTGTTGTGAACGATGTGTTCACTCGGTGTACTCTAAAAACCCATTAACATGTATTGCGAGTGGACTCTCGAAAATAATACTGTCAATAAACGAGATAAACCCTCACGACTATGCAGACTTAGTGCCTAAACCCTGGTGACTATGGACTTAGTGCCTAAACCCTGGTGACTATGGACTTAGTGCCTATTGGGTAAACCGTGGCGACGATGGACTTCGTTCCGATTCCTTAGGATAATCCTTAGGAAAGAATGAACGAGGAATAGCTGATTCCTAGGGTAAATCCTTAAGAGTAAAGAAGATAATGGGGATGGGTAATTGAGTTAATTGTTTGATGATTAAACATAATAATTATATTATTGTGGGTTGAAAACCCTATGTACTCACCAGGTTTCCCAACCTGACCCACTCAGTTTATTTGTATCACAGGTGTCGATATGAAGTTACATTACACTGAGAGATTAAGGAGACATAAATCATTAGTGATATTGAATATAAGTTCTGTTTATGCTTATGTTTCTGTATTGACGATGACATCCTAATGTTTTAAAATGAATAAAATACATTTCTTTGGAGATGTTTTGATAACGTATTTATCATGTTTTTCTGGGAACAAATTCCGCAACTCCTTTCTTTAAAAGGTTACTCTGATTTTCAAAATAAAGCATAAACAAATTGGTCTTTTCTGGCCGTGAAAATGGGGATGTCACATGCTAGCAATCATGCGGTTGGTGCAGTGTTGGGGAAAAGAAAAGACCTAGTTCCTCTTGTCATTTATTATGTCTCAAAGACACTTGATAGTGCACAAGCCAATTACTCGACAACAGAGAAAGAATTGCTATCTATTTTCTTTGCTTTAGAGAAATTCCGTCAATATTTGTTAGGTTCTAAAGTGATTGTTTATTCAGATCATGCAGCTATTAGATACCTACTTTCAAAGAAGGATTCGAAGCCTAGACTCATTCGATGGGTTTTACTCTTACAAGAATCCGACATTCAACTCAAGGACAAATTTGGAAAGTCAAACCTTGTGGTTGATCATCTTAGTAGGATTATCTCCCCCGATGACTCAACTACCATTCATGATGTATTTCCCGGTGAGAATCTATATTCAACAAAAGTTTCCCCATGGTATGTCGATATTGTGAACTACATCGTCACAAATCAATTTCCATCAGATTTGACTCGATGGCAAAAAGATAAGATCAAGAAAGAAGTCAAGAGGTATGTATGGGATGAGCCATATTTGTGGAAATATTATGCTAATCAAATGATCAGACCATGTGTTGAACAACATGAGGTGTCTTCTATCTTATCATTTTGTCACTCTTATGCTTGTGGAGGGCATTTTGGTCCTCAAAGAACTACAAGAAAAGTATTAGAGAGTGGATTTTACTGGCCAAGTATCTTCCATGACTCTTATGTTTTTTGTGCAAGCTATGATAAGTGTCAAAAAATGGGTTCTTTAAGCTCAAATAATCAAATGCCCCTTAATCCCATTTTGTTTGTGAAATTTTTGATGTTTGGGGCATTGATTTCATGGGACCTTTCCCATCATCTTAGGGTTTTACTTACATTCTTTTGGCTGTGGATTATGTTTCTAAGTGGGTGGAAGCAAAAGCCACCCGTACTAACGATTCAAAAGTTGTGATAGATTTCTTGAAGGCTAACATCATTTCCAGATTTGGTATTCCAAAAGCCTTAATCAGTGATCGTGGTTCACATTTTTGCAATCGTATGCTTGGAAGTGTCTTGAAGAAGTATGGTGTTACTCATAAAGTCTCCACAGCAAACCATCCACAAACAAATGGACAAGCCGAATTAAGCAATCGACAAACCAAGGGTATTTTGGAGAAAACTGTCAATACAAAAAGGAAAGATTCGAGTACCCGTCTTCATGATGCTTTGTGGGCGTACCGCACTGCATTCAAAACTCCAATTGGGATGTCTCCATACCACATTGTTTTTGGAAAGACATGTCGACTACCCGTTGAGTTGGAGCATAGAGCTTATTGGGCGGTCAAGCAATTCAATATGGATTTAAATGAATTGGGAAAGAAGAGAAAGCTTGACATACAAGAGCTTGAGGAGATCCGAAATGAAGCATATGAGAATGAAGTTGTTTACAAAGAAAAGACAAAAGCATACCATGACAAGATGATTTCTCGCAAGGTATTTGAAAAAGGTCAAAAGGTATTACTTTACCACTCTCGTTTCAAATTAATTCCAGGTAAATTAAGGTCCCGTTGGGAGGGACCATTTGTTGTCACTAATGTTTTTGAGCATGGTGCAATAGAAATCACAAGTGAGAAAACCGGGAAGATTTTTAAGGTAAACGGTCATCGTTTAAAGCCTTATTATGAAGGATTTGGAGTCAAAAACGAGGAAGTGGAAGAAGTAGCGGATCCAAAGTACTAAGATTGATAAATACATCGGGTCCATGTCGAGCCACGAACTTTAAACAAGGGCAACTACCTGAGAGGCAACTCGGGGGTATTTTGGTCATTTTTGTAAAATTTTCATATGGACATTTTCTTTCAAGTTTTGTGTTCCAAGGTTCTTAGATTAATTAGGGGAGTCTAAAAAGAATTTTTATGAAGAGCGGAAGTGAGCGGATGCGAAAATTAAAAAAAAATGGTATGTTTCTCAACAAATTACACGGGTCGTGTAATGCATGCCTTTGCAAAACACGACCGTGTAATGCAAAAATAGTATCAGGAAGTCTTCCAAACACGTCTGTGTAATGTTGCCCTCACCATTATATGGGTCGTGTAATGATGTCTGTGTAAAAAAAATTAAAAGAAAAAAAGCGCAATCTTCATTCTTCATTCTTCAAATCGTGACTCCTGGTGTTGTTCCTTTCTCTTCACCGAAAATACATACAAACACCTCAATCTTCGATTAAACCATGGATTTAAGTAAACAAGGTATGGAATTTCAACCCCTTTTTTCTTACTTACACTCAAGCAACTCTAAAACACCATTACAATGGTGGTTTTCGTATTTTTGAAGAACCCTAGAAAATGGGGTCCGAAAATTTTGTTTTAATTTCTTCAAATTGTTTGTAGAATAAGCTTGGGGAGGCATTATGGAAGAAATTACAAGTAATTTAAAGCAACAATTTCGTGTTTCAAGCTACAAATCGGGTATTCTCTTTCCAATTCCTTGACTTTGCATTGTTAGTCATAAAAGTTTAAATCCTTGTGCCTAAACTGTCAAATTGAGTGTCAATTGTGTGTTATTCCTTTGAAGTGGTTGTACATAGTGCTTAAAAGTCAAATTTTTGTGCTTAAATTTAGTTTCTCTCATGGCTTCATCATCTTGTGGAGGTGGTAAAAGGGGTAATTCCAAACGTTCTAGAGTCATTGACTCTAGTGTTAGTCAACGCGGCCCAAATCCTCCACGCCAAAATTCCGGTGAATTGGCATTCTTAGATTCTCAACACGAAGCTAGGTATCATAATTTTCTTCGACGTAGACGCGCAACACAGAAATTTGCGGACATGCCCACTCTTGATTCCTTCCATGTACATGACCAAGTCCGTGTTTTGTTCACAAATATTGGATTGGAAGAGTTGTTGTCATTGCACGATGTTGGTTATGTCTAACCTACTCTTGAATTTCTGTCATCTGTTTCCTTCAATCATCGAACTAAACATCTCTCATTCCGTGCTTTCAGCCGTAATTATCAGTCGTACAAAAATCAATTATGTGAACTCATTGGTGCTCCAATTGCTAACACTTATAGTCCATTTCACATATTTAATTTTCCATTTTAAGAGGATTCGAAAGCTTTTGGGGGGAGAATTTCAGGATTGAACTATACTCCATGCCCTGCCAAAGCATAAAGTATCATTCATCTTGTTCTTAAGGCCACTCATCGCATCCTTGCCTCTGTTGTATTTACACAAAATGAGATAAGAAAGGTTGGCCAAAAAGAATTAGAGCTTATGTGGTGTATGATCCACAACCCAAATCAACTACTCGATTTTGGATTATGGATTATTTTCAAATTGTTGAAGTTATCCCCCAACACTAGTGGTAAATTACTTTGCAGGGGCATGATCACAAGTATTCTCAAACACCCAGCTCTTGCCATTCGTTTTCTACCCGGTCTCAATGTTATTGAGGGAGAAACTCGCCTAAAAACAAACGTCTTTCAAAACATGCATTTGTTCCACATAGATGATGAAACACAAGATGTTTGTTGGGCTGTTGATAGCCGCAACTTCCTCCGTATTGATCATCAAAATACCCAACTTCTTAGTTTGTCCAATCTCGTGTACAACAGTTTTTGGCGCCTTACATCTAATTTAGGTGTCCCGATGACCGAACCTGATTATGATTCTGATGAGAATGAGCCCATTCCTGATGCAACCAAACATGATGTTGTTACGCCAGTGCAGCAAGAGCCTTTCATGCATCCCTATCATGACATGTATATGCAAGAACTCCATAGGTTGCATGAAGACAATAGGTGTTTGCATCGTGACTATTCTGAACTTTATGACAGTGTTTGTGAGATAAATACTGAGATGGTGGAGTTTAGAGAAGAGTTCTACACCTTTATAGGCAATCAACAAGCACGCAACCAACATTTGTATTCCCTTGTGACTGGCATGCATAGGGTAATCTGTTTTGGTGGTCAACCCACACGACCGCCTTATTACCCTTAATATCCACACTACCCTCCACCATACAATCCATAATTTCCACAGCAATATCCTCCACCATTTCCACCTCAAAATCCTCCTCAGTAATCTGTCCCGCTCTCTTCCCAAGAATCGAGGACGATGCACATTTTTTTAGCTTGGGGAGAGGTGTATTATGTGCATTACATTCTAAAATAAAAAAGCTGCATATTCATTCATTGCATTATATATATATATATATATATATATATATATATATATATATATATATATATATATATATAAAATAACATAAAAATACAAAAAGATTTTTCCTTCTCATTTAGGTTTTTAGGGTCATTTCATGCATTTTTTTCTCTCCTATTTCTTCTTGTCTTTAGAATGCCTTTAGCTTTTTGTCACAATACACGGTCAAGTTCAAAGTTTTGTCTGCTTATACCTCGTATACATGTGGTGTCACTAAGTTGTGAAACTTTAGAACTATTGAGAACACACTTATTTGCTAATTCACTTAGTGGCGGTTCATTGAGGTGTTTTATGACAAGCAACTCCTCATAAATAATTCGGTCACAGCAGGTGATAATAAAATATAGGGCATTTTTAAAAATACTCGTGAGCACATCATTGTGTGAATTTGTAAGGCATAAGGCAGCTCAAAAGTTCATTTGGTTTTCTACTTTCATTCTTAGTTATACGTTGTTAATCATTTGTATATATGCTTGTTATTGCTTTGTTTTGTATTTAGTCTAGTTTAGATTAATTGACTTTTTGTTGAATTATATATGATCTTCGCTTGGTTCAAAAAGATTGGTTTAAAAAAAAGGATTTATGCAGCTTTTTCAGCATTTATCTTTATGTATTTCAAGGTCAAGTCACTTTTCCAAAAGATAGTTGTTAAAGTTGTTTATCATTTTCATTTTAGTTTTCTAGTTGCAAATATTAGAAGTTTATTCTTATTTTAAACCAATTTGTTTCTCAAAATCAAAACCGCGAAGTCACCAAAATAGCGTATTTCAAAGTCAAACCTTTACAAATGTTTCCATTTATAAAAAGGGTTCTTCAAAAGTCAATTTATCAAGTTTTGTGTTTAAGTTTCATATATTAAAAAAGAAAAAGTTTTAGTTTATGTTTGTTTTTCATTTCTTCCGTAGTAGTTAAGTTGAGTCTTTATACATATTCATGCTGCTTTCTAGTTAAAAAAATCAAAATAAATAAATAAATAATCAAAAAAATTAAAAAAAATAAAGAACTGAACCAAGCCTTTCTAGATTTGTCATGATGATATTTTCACAGGAAATTCATTTGTGTTTAATTTTATTGGCTTGTTTAGCATTGATAGTTTATATTGAGGCCAACAACCATGTTATACGGTTCTATTTTACTTGTTTTGTATATTTGTTGTTGTATATATTTCTTTTGCGCTCTTGTTATGGTCATGGATTTATCTCCTATTATGGATTGTCGAGAGTTGACACGAGTTTTGGAAGAAGATATGAAGATTGTGCAACCGCAATTTATTGAAGAGCATGGAGAGAAGACTAAGAATAATGGGATATACCTTACCGACGCCTGAGTGCCCTCCACTTAAATAACGAGTGTAGATTCTTTGATAGCAGTAAGTTCACACATCTTGTGAAATGAGTGCATACACGAGTTGAGTGCTTCAGTGAGCACGTCCTATAGATTGAGATGCACCTGCCTTGTCAGTAAAAGTTACTAGGAGATGCCTTATACTATGGTTCTATGCATTTAAGCCGAGTGATTGGAAAATCTTTGTGTTCTATGCCTTCTACTATCCTGATTTGGAATGCAGTACATCCGTATATGTATAGGGTATAGGTTGACAACTCTTTAATCATGATTATGTTGTTGGGATAAATAACTTGAGGCATTCTTTCTTTTTATTTCTATGTTTGCATTTACATTTACATTTGCATTCATCTTTTCCAAGGTTGATTCTTGTTTTGTTTTCTTGAGGACAAGAAAAAGTTCAAGCTTGGGAAGATTTGTTAGGTGCATAAATTGCACCATTTCATAGGTTAATTTCATGTTTATTTATAACATTACATTGCATTTTTAGTGTAATTTTCATGCATTTTGCATTTAGGGACATTATCGAGGATCTGTCTACATTTCACTAATTTTTGTGGATGTTTCAGGGTGATTTGAAGAATGGAGCATGCTTAGGATGTTCGAGGGAAGCTCTCGGTGAAGTTTCGAAATTTTCGGAGCTAAATTGAAGTACTGGAAGATTTCAGAAATTGCCTATTTTGTACCATGTTACACGGCCCGCGCTTTCGTAAGGCATACATTACGCGGCCATGTTTTGCAAGCAATTCAGCACATCAGGGCCATTACACAGTCGTGTAACGGCAAGGCATACATTACACGGGCCGTGTAACGAGGTCTGACAGTCTATTTGACTTTCAACTTCCAATAAAAGGAGTTTTTCTAGGGAGTTTGAGGAGAATTTCGACCATAGGCTTCAAGGAGGCGATTTTGGGAGATCACATGACCATTTATCACTTTGGAAACACTTTGATTTGTATTTTGTAAGTTTGTTTGAATATCAAAACATGTTGAATTTGTAGTTTGATTCAGCCATGTGTAGCTAACTTCTCTATCATTTCCGATTCCAAATTCTTAAGTGTTTGTTGTTAGATTGTAATTTGCACTTGATTTCATGTTTATCATCTAGTAATCTTTTATTTGTTCCTAAATATGTGTTTGATTAGTCCTTTTTTCACTTGATCAATGGAATTAGGGTTCTTATCAATCTAGTTAGTCAAATTGTAAAATTCGTATATGTTTTATGATTTGATGTTGGTAACACACACTTGATTGGTTGTAAATAGATCAAAATTAGTGTAATCAAAGATTAGATGTTCATATTCCCGAACTTATGAGGAATGTTGGACATTGTTGGTAATTGTTGCAAGAACTTAATTTCATTTAGTGATTTGATACAAGAGCTTATTTGAATCGAATTAATCAAATGAAGTTTTATTTGATGAAAATATTTTGAATGATACACTTTTGTTAACTTGGATATTAGATCTTATTAATATCTAAATTACCAACCTAGATTGAACATGAATTATAGTCGCACTACATTTTACAACATAACACATGTATAGGAATCATAATTGGAAATGTCCTTCACTTTTTGAATTTTAGTATTAATTGTGTTTGTTTATGAAGTTTAATTTGAAGTCATACACAACCCCCCGTTTTAACATTGATTGTATGATGGGTGAGAACGTGGCTAAATAAGAAGTCTTGTATTCTTGTGGACCGACACTGCTTACTCTATATTATCTTTAGTGTATGTAGTAGCAGTGACTTGTATTTTATTGTTATTATTTTATCCCTTTATTTGTTGGTTTGACCACCAAACAACCATGTGTTACACGACCATCTAGAAAGATTGAGAAACTCACAACTAATATGACTTAAGGTCTTTCAACCGATTAGAGTTGCAAGGTTCTACCCATACCACTACTATGCCCTGCAAAAACAACCATACATCGACATAGACATGTTACTCATAAAACCTTAGCAAGCAATAAGGCATGTAATAAGATTCATCATATTATCAATATATTATAGCATATGACTACCAATTCTTTAAGCATCATAACCGCATGCATTTACAACTAACACATAACATGCATAACACCATATCAGCCGATTCCAAGGCATGACCATACACAAGATGCAAACAACATATTTTCAAGAAATTATCACATGAATTAACTACTTTAGCGTAATCCTAAGTTGCATCGACAATCCACTTATGAGATGTAGTTTTTGGTTATGCAGTAAAGTTACGAAAATAATCGATTCACCTTAGCCTAGGAAAATGGATTACTCATTCCCTTCAATTCGTAATTGTTGGATTAGGTGTCTAAGCCCATAACTATAATTGGTATGTACTTAACCCGATAGTAGCATGGTCCATTTTGGGTTGCATTCACCAAAGCAATTTGATAGGATGGATATTTGAGAAAGAGGTTATTTGTGATTTATTAATATATTATAAGAATAATATATTAATTGAGAAATCATATAATTTAATTGGTATTGATAATTAGGTAAATCAGTGATATTTATAGTTTGCGCTAATGATCCATGTTGATTAGGGGATGGACTAAATCCATGTGAGAGTCCATGGAGAGTTAGTCCAAAAGGCCCATCATCTGGATTATTGGATTGCTTAAAGGTTTAAGTAAATGGATTAGGGTTTACAAGTTAGACCCTAGGAATTCCACATTATAAAAGTAACCCCTAGACTCCCAAAATCGGCACTTGTGATCATAGATGAAACCCTAGCCGAATTTGGAGCTGCATAACCTCTCTCTCAAAGTCATCCTCTTGCTTTTGGTGTTTTGTGAAATATTTGAGGTATCACACTTGAGGTGCTAAGCTCTTGAAAGGCCAAGAACCACAAGCTACAACTAAGAGGTATTCTTCTAACTAGTTTTTATGTTGTATATCTCCAATTGCATGCTAGCTAGGGTGTATGCTTTGGATAATATGAAATTGCATGTATAACTAGAGAAAACTTGGATCCAAAGCTTTAGGGTTGTATGTGCACCATAGGAGTGTTATAGTACATAAAACCCATCAGTGGTATCAGAGTCATGGGTGTTTTCTGTTATATAGATGCATTGGTTAATTGTTCAAAGCTGAAGATAATGGAAATTTGCTTTCTGCCAGGGTGAACTTGACGAGTCCACTGATGAACTCGATGAGTCCATTATCCGACTCGACGAGTTGGACAGTCTGTTGGTAGATTTCGGGTTTTTTGTTTGCCAGGATTGGATTAGGATCATTGCCTTAAACTGTTTTGTATCATAAAATCTGATTTTTCTGATATGGTGGTGATTATCCTCATCAAATTAAAAGATAAATTCTCAAATTATAAAATAATTACTAGATTATATGATAAACTAATTATTTGTATTATTTGATTTGAATTGTCTTGCTATATGATTTGCATTAGGTCAAATTGGTAAAAGATAAATATATATGATTATTTTATTAGTTTAAAATTTGATCTAAATGTTTTTGAAGAGTTACAAAACTTGTCATCAAGTTTTGGAACTCAATAGTTTTTTTAAGGAGTTACAAAATTTTCCATCAAGTTTGGAATCCAAAAGTTTTAAAGAGTTTCAAAACTTTCCCTCAAGTTTTGGAATTTGAAAATCTCATTAAATTCTAGAACTCTAGAAATTGAAAGCTTTCAAAAGGTGCAACTCTTGGTTTCATAAATTAAAAATTAATTGAATAGTTTTAATTTTGAATTTTATATTTGGAACCTTGATGTTTTTTGAATAGTTCAAATGACACTCTTATGGAGTTTATTAAATTAATAAAATGTTTAATTAAAAGAGAGAATTAATAAATCCATAATGATATGGTGTCACACCCCCAAACCGGAACGACGGAAATGTTTGGGGGTGGAGAACGTCATGTGTAGTATCATAACAATTGCATTATAGTAATCAAAGTAAACACAACCATTACATTGAATAAGTAGAATATTTACATCTGTTTGATACATAGATTTTGTACATCAAAAGTATAGCAAAATATAAAAGACATGACTCTATACGCTCCGTCTTCTCAAAAACTGCGGGGATTATTTTGAAAGAGTAGATCAGCATAAAAGCGGTGAGTTCATAAGCATGTTTTTGATTTAGAAAACAGGTTGGGTGTTCTTTAACAAGTGTATGTTGTTTTCTTCAGAAAAACCTTATATTTTATGATATAATGAAAATTAGATATGTATGATAATACCAGTTCCTTCTAAAATCTCTTAACTCATACTAGCTACGTGTAAACCAATGTCGAACAGACAGTTAATTGTATGGATCTGCCCTAAGCCCACAACCAAACAAGGAATAGGAAATGGGGCAGAAACCACACATTCCACAGTCTATCAGACAATTTTCATACGTAACCCGGATGTATAAACTAAGGGATTATAGAATTAACAATGAACATTCGATGTTTGAATGATAGGCTGATTATTTGAAAATTTCTAATGTTTGTCCGGGAAAATCCTATATTTTCCCCCTGAATGTATGTTGTCGCTTTAATTATTCCATAACTGAAAAATACAAGTATTTTCCATACTTATTTTATTAAAGCATTGTTCGTGAAAAGTATATTACTACGTAAATATATCGTTATCGTCTACTTGCGAATTTTATGACCATACTAACTGATACGACGTGAATCGGATGCCAATATCCTTTATGACTTTGTCACCCGTAGACCTGTCGGTCCTACTGTAGCTAATAGCAAGGTGCGGGATTGTCAGTCCCGTATAAATCTATATACAAACTCACACTCTCCCTCGAGGAGACTCTGGTTCATAAGGGCAGTCTTCCACTAGCACATGTCATTGCACCCAAAGACGTGTCTCTCAAACTAGATTAACGACTTTACAAGTAATAATACGGAAAACCCTTCTTATAAATAACGGATAAGTTTGTAAAAAGATACGTTCGTTCCCTAAACTGTATTCTTATAATAGTTTATATGCTTGTATATGTAAAACCGTGTATTGAATTCCCAAACTATACCTATTATAGTTTGTATGTATGTTATGTACTTGATTCATGTATTGGTCTGAAAAGCTATGTAATTACGCTTGTAAGTTGAAAACGTCCCTTATGCTCATCATGTTACAAAAGGAATAAATCATTTATAGATATTTTGTAAAAATGTGGGAAACGTAATGTTGTATCAGTTTTAGTGTATTGAAGTCCTATTTGTATAAAATCACAAAATCTTTTGTGTTTGGCTTGTATTCTCCCCCTGAAAACGTTAAAATCATAAAAGCATAGGGGTATGAACTCACCTGATTGTGAGTGACTTGGATGAATGACAAAGATATGATGCTTGGTATGCTAAGTGAAATCTCGAGCATAGACGGTCCTATTAAGCACATATTAACAAGTATAGGCCTACAATTAGTGTCTAAAACCACTAACAAACATAGGAAACACCCTTAGGATGTAGAAAACACTTACAAGGAAGTGTTAGAACCAAGAATGAGGGACAAGAAGGAGTTCACTGACAAACCACCATGGGTTCATGTCCCAAGATGTGTTCACGGCCCATGAACACATGAAGGATTTACGGCCCAAGATGTGTTCACTGCCCATGAACACATGAATACTTGAAGGGTTTACGGCCCATTTATGAAGGGTTCACGACCCTATAAAGGGTTCACGGCCGTGAACACTTGAAGACCTTGAAGATGGTGATGAAAAGTGATGAATCAAGGCTAGAATTCAAGGGGTTTCTAAGCATGAACAAGTAAGGGACGAAATACTTACGTTTTGAGGCCTCTTGGAGTGATCACGGTTGAAGATAGTTGAGAGAGAATGGGGATGTTCACGGCTGGAGCTTGAAGAAGTGAGGAGAAAATGTGTGAATCCCATATATATGGAGGGTGGTTCACGGCCCAAGCATGGGTTCACGGCCGTGAAGCTAGTTTGCGGCCGTGAACACCCTTTGAAGGGTTTGGTTCGATTGCAAACTATTGATTCCAAGATAATGCTTTCCAACATTCAACCCTTGAGTTCACTTGGCTTAGAGACTCTCAAACTGACTCTAAACACAGTAATAAATAGCTGAAACATGTCTGACTTTTGATTGATTGAGTTTGACTTACAGACAGAGATTTCGGGTTGTCACATCATCCCCCCGATAAAGGGAATTTCATCCCGAAATTAAGAATAAGATTTACACATAGACTAAGGGAAAAGATGAGGATATTTAAGTTTCATTTGATTTTCGCGCTCCCAAGTGAATTTCGGTCCTCGCTTGGTATTCCATCGGACCTTCATTATCGGTATGCGACTTTGTTTCGTTCGTTTGACTTTCCGATCCAAGATTTCGACTGGTTCTTCCACGAAATTAAGGTTCTCGTTGATCTCAATCCCATCAAGAGGGATCACAAGGGTTTCGTCGGATAGACACTTTTTAAGGTTTGATATGTGGAAGACGGGATGAATATTTCTAAGTTCGTGGGGTAAATGAAGTTTTGTAAGCTACGGGACCGATCCTAGCGAGGATATCGAATGGTTCTATGTATTTCAGATTCAACTTCCCACGCTTTCCAAAGCGTATCATGCCCTTCCCAGGGTAATACCTTCAATAGAACACGGTCACCAACCTGGAACTCCAAAGGTCTTCGTCTCTTATCAGTGTAGCTCTTTTTTCTTTCTCCTGAAGCTTTTAATCGATCTCAAATTTGTACGATCTTTTCCGTGGTTTCACGTATGACTTCTGGGTTAGTGAGAGAGCTATTAGGGACTTGGCCTCTTAGCTAGCTGCGTGTCATCCACCTCAGCCCAAAACAGAGAGGATCTGCACTTACGGTCGTAGAGAGCTTCAAACGGTGCAGTATTGATATTGGTATGATATCTGTTGTTGTAGGAGAACTCGAACAATGGTAAATGGGTGTCCCACTACTTGCCAAAGTCTATAACACATGCTCTTAACAAGTCTTCCAAGGCCTGAATGGTCCTCTTACTCTGCCCATTGATTTGTAGATGGTAAGTTGTGCTCATATCTAGCTTAGTTCCAAGTGCCTTCTACAGTGACTGCCAAAATCTCGAGGCGAATCTGCTATCCCAATCGGAGATAATGGACACAGCCACACCATGTAGACGGACTATCCCTTGAATGTAGATTCGTGTTAGTCTCTATGCTTGAAATTGACCTGTCAGGCGATATACGTCGGCAAGGTTTTGGAAGTCATAGTACTCTTCTCATGAGTACTTCAGGGTTTAGAATACAAAAGGCAATTCTGAGGTATGGGTTGGATTATCGTTACAAGTGACGAGGGTTTCGTTCACTAGTCGGTTAAAGCGGTGGGTTTTCGTAACATATGGACTCGGTATGGTGAGGACCACGCCAATTCACGTCGAATGACGACGCAAGACTCTCTATAGAATAAGTGTTGAGTCGATTTGAAAGAGGCATCTAATATAATGATAGTGTATCTCGAGTGTGCTCGACAGTGCATTATGTGTAGGCTTTCGAGTGTTTGATGACTAGTGACGATACTTTATATTATGATCCTTCTCGATACCTCTATGATCATTTGGCATATACAAATCATGTATAATTAAGATGAAAAAGACGGTCAACTGAGTGACTCTGCCCTAAATCCACAAACAGACAAGAAACAGGAATTAAGGCGGAATCACTCACTCTAATTCTGCAAAATCTTAGCTATGCATGACCTTGATGTACATACTAAGCCGTCATAGCTCACCTGCGCTGATTTTTAGTTCTCTTATGAATGTCATGACTTGTTCGGACGAGTGAGTTACTTATAATTACTTTTTAATTTCCCCGAATTTTAATATGGATATAAATTAATATTCAAGGTAATTTTTATTTAGAAGACGTACCAAAACTCAAAAAGAGGGGGGGTTCCTCGTTTTCCTTTTATGTCATGCTGTTACACTCCTCCTTCTCCTCCGTCATTTCTCTCCGTCGGACAGTATCTCTTGAAATGCCCCATTTCACCACATGCATGGCATACTTGGATTATACTAGCATAGGTAGTTGAAGTGATGTATTGAGTTGGAGTCCTACAGAGGAGAGCTTCTTCGTCAATTCTAGTCTTTGGACAATCTCTTTTAAAATGTCCAGATTCGCTGCACTTATAACAGACTTGACTTAACCCAACTTCGAGGACTTGAGTGGTTGGTTGTGCCGATATTCCGCAGAAATGAGTGGTGTGTCCTTGTATGTTGCAGTTCTTACATCGCAATTTGCGGCATTTTCCTAAGTGGTGGAAATTGCATTTCTTGCAATCCGGGAGATTTCCAGCATATTGTCGTACTAGCATTGGTACTGGAGTGGCAGATGTTGTGGATGTAGCGGTTGCCACAGGTTGTTGTCTCTTGGCAAGTTTTTGAGATAACTTGCACTCCTTTTTGTTCCATAACTTTTGTTTATTATTCTTAGGTTTGTGAGTTGGAGTATCATCATGGCTAGGCTCTTGTCAGTTTCCTTGTGTGTTACTACGGTCTGAATTGTTGAAACTGTTTCCATTCTCGTTTGGGTTGTTAACATTGAATTGCGCCATGACAGCTGTCACGATGGCTGTGACCGCGACCTGAAATGTAGCGGAGTCTATCTATAGAATTGGTGTCTTGCTAGTTGGTTGGTTACCTTCTTGTGAAGACATGGTTCAGTGGCATGACGAGAAACGATCTTGTGAGTAACGATGGCCATCGGTAGTTGTATTTCACAAATTTATATATACTTATAAATTTCACACCTATATGGACTATCCAGAATGTTTCTGACAACATTTCTGAAGTGTATTATATGGAAGCGAGTATTGCACGGGTGTTATTTAAGCTAAGTTATATCGGTTTCCGAGAGTATCATGGTCCGACTTCTATAGTGTTCTGATAACCATCCATAAAATAAGTCTATATGAATAGATTTTTGAATTTGAAGCGGCTACTCTTGAATGAATTTTTGTGACCTGGTTTACTGATACTAATTGCAAGAAAAGAGGCGATAAGCCTAACACATAGTGTGAGCAGTGTAATCACTAACTCACTAAGCTATATTATTTTATTAGGTATTAGTGCGACGTATAAAGTGTTCAGTTTCTTCGCATGATTTGAGAGTGGTTACCTCTGTTCTCTGTCCTTTCTATGTTCGCTCTAGTTCATTCTTGTGAAGATCTGTTGTCTCTGGACACCCCAATGGTGTTCCAGTTCTCTGTAGGTGTATTGAGTCTTCATTTCTCCTTGGTCCGGGTTTGTCACTGATCTCAATCACTTCATGATGGAGAGTCTATGTGGGTTGCGCGAGAATGGGAGTGTTTAAAGAATCTATGAGATTTATATAACATTTTTATCTTACGGGGTGATCCTTGTTGGGTCCTTCTATGATCCCGCAATGTATACAAGTTGTATATAATTTAAGATTAAATAGACCTTCGAATAGGTGATCCTGCTCTAAGACCACAACCAAACAAGGAACAGGAAATAGAGCGTAGGTCACCCATTCTAAGTCTATGAAATCTCCATTATATAAAACCCTGGGAGTATACACTCCACAATTATAGACCTACCAATAAGGGTCTTTTAATTTTCACATCAGTTATTTATAGAGCCTAAAATACTTCTATAATATTGTAATTGTATGCTCGATACTTGTTGTTATCTTATAGTAATTAAAATACTCCTATAGTATTTTAACTATGCTTCATTAGTATATGATTTGGTGAGTTTTAGACTTGTCGCAACACCACAGTCACTCTCAAACACATGTTGATCATATCTCGGACAAATATAGTTGATCAGGTTATATTGGCCCCACATATGACTACATAACTATTCAGGTTTAACCGTAGTGTCCAACTTGTCCTAAATACTTTTATGTAGTTATTATGGTGTTGTAGCTTCTTGTACATATGTATACTTCTTGTAAATACTTATATTTTAAAGTATACTTTTAGTTTTAGAGCACTTCGGCCCCTACAGTGTTTATAGTTGTATACCATGTAAGGTTCGGCATATTCAGTTCACTATAAACAATAGCTTTGATATCAATCTATCACACCCCCAAACCAGAACGGCGGAAAAATTTGGGGTTGGAGGACGTCATGTGTAGTATCATAACAATTGCATCATAGTAATCAAAGTAAACACAACCATTACATTGAATAAGTAGAATATTTACATCTGTTTGATACATCGATTGTGTACATCAAAAGTATAGAAAAATATAAAAGACATGACTCTATATGCTTCGGCTTCTCAAAAACTGCGGGGATACCTGTCTAATGATTTCCTGAGAATACAAGGTATTTTGAAAGAGTAGATCAGCATAAAAGCTAGTGAGTTCATAAGCATGTTTTTGATTTAGAAAACAGGTTGGGTGTTCTTTAACAAGTTTATGTTGTTTTCTTCAGAAAAACCTTATATTTTCTGATATAATGAAAATTAGATAAGTATGATAATACAAGTTCCTTCTAAAATCTATTAACTCATACTAGCTACGTGTAAAACAATGTTGAACAAACAGTTAATTGTATGGATATGCCCTAAGCCTACAACCAAACAAGGAACAGGAAATAGGGCTGAAAACACACATTCCACATTCTATCGGACAATTTTCATACGTGACCCGTATGTATAAACTAAGGGATTATAGAATTAACAATGAACATTCGATGTTTGAATGATATTCTGATTATTTGAAAATTTCTGATGTTTGTCCGGGAAAATCCTATATTTTCCCCCTGAATGTATGTTATTGCTTTAATTATTCCATAACTGAAAAATACAAGTATTTTCCATACTTATTTTATTAAAGCATTGTTTGTGAAAAGTATATTACTACGTAAATATATCGTTATCGTCTACTTGCGAGTTTTATGACCATACTAACTGATACGACGTGAATCGGACGCCAATATCCTTTATGACTTTGTCACCCGTAGACCTGTCGGTCCTACTGTAGCTAACAGCAAGGTGCGGGATTGTTAGTCCCGTATAGATCTATACATAAACTCACGCTCTCCCTCGAAGAGACTCTGGTTCATAAGGGTAGTCTTCCACTAGAACATGTAATTGCACCCAAATACGTGTCTCTCAAACTAGATTAACGACTTTACAAGTAATAATACGGAAAACCCTTCTTATAAATAACGGATAAGTTTATAAAAAGATATGTTCGTTCCCTAAACTGTATTTTTATAATAGTTTATATGCTTGTATATGTAAAACGTGTATTGAATTCCCAAACTATACCTATTATAGTTTTTATGTATGTTATGTACTTGATTCATGTATTGATCTGAAAAGCTATGTAATTATGCTTGTAAGTTGAAAACGTCCCTTATGCTCAGCATGTTACAAAAGGAATAAATCATCTATAGATATTTTGTAAAAATGTGGGAAACGTAATGTGGTATCAGTTTTAGTGTATTGAAGTCCTATTTTATAAAATCGCAAAATCTTTTGTGTTTGGCTTGTATTCTCCCCTGAAAACGTTAAAATCATAAAAGCATAAGGGTATGAACTCACCTGATTGTGAGTGACTTGGATGAATGAAAAAGATAGGATGCTTGGTATGCTAAGTGAAATCCCGAGCATAGACGATCCTATTAAGCACATATTAACAAGTATATGCCTACAATTAGTGTCTAAAACCACTAACAAACATAGGAAACACCCTTAGGATGTAGGAAAAACTTACAAGGAAGTGTTAGAATAGAGAATAAGGGACAAGAAGGAGTTCACGGCCAAACCACCATGGGTTCACGACCCAATATGTATTCACGGCCCATGAACACATGAAGGATTTACGACCCAAGATGTGTTCACGGCCCATGAACACATGAATACTTGAAGGGTTTATGGCCCATTTATGAAGGGTTCACGGCCCTATGAAGGGTTCACGGCCATGAACACTTGAAGACCTTGAAGACGTTGAAGATGGTGATGAAAAGTGATGAATCAAGGCTAGAATTCAAGGGGTTTCTAAGCATGAACAAGTAAGGGATGAAATACTTACGTTTTGAGGCCTTTTGGAGTGATCACGGTTGAAGATAGTTGAGATAGAATGGGGATGTTCACGGCTGGAGCTTGAAGAAGTGAGGAGAAAATGTGTGAATCCCATATATATGGAGGGTGGTTCACGGCCCAAGCATGGGTTCACGGCCGTGAAGCTAGTTTGCGGCCGTGAACACCCTTTGAAGGGTTTTCTGGTTCGATTGCAAACTATTGATTCCATGATAATGCTTCCCAACATTCAACCCTTGAGTGCACTTGGCTTAGAGACTCTCAAACTGACTCTAAACACATTAATAGATAGCAGAAACATGTCTGACTTTTGATTGATTGAGTTTGACTTACAGACAGAGATTTCGGGTTGTCACATATGGTTTTAGTTTAATTAAATTAAAAGTCTAATTTATTTATAGATTAAACCACTTAGTATTTTAAAAGTTTAAAATACACCCTTATACTATATAAAATTAAAAGTCTAATATATTATAAGGTAGACTCTTACCGTTAGTAGGCCTCATTCACAAAGATGGTCTATAAGGGGTGTTTAAAGAAGCGGCCTGTAAAATGACCGCCATTGGGTATCCAATCTTACCCTCCGCACCCGCGACTAGTGGAGGGTCGTTAGCCGAACGGGTAGGATAGGACACAAACTTCCATTATAAGTATAATGAATATATATAAAGTAACTAAATGTCTTAAAAATTCTCAATCTTAGTTACTTTAGGAAAAATGTGAATTTGGTTCTAATCCATGAAATTGTACATTGCACCTTATTAGTCGTTAGTGGAGCGTGTGTGGTTAACCGGCACACTAATATGGGACTATTGAAGGATGGCAATGGGTAGCTCGTAGATTATCATAGATCAATGGAGTGTGTGTGGTTAACCGGCACATTGATTCGGTGATAGATGTCTTCGAGAATACCAAGCTAATTTGCATGGTTATTCACACCTTGTTTGTGATCCTCGGTATCCCAGTCACAAACTTGAAGGGCATAATCGAGATTAAACATGCCATTGAAAACTTCAATGAATCTCAAAGAATCTAGGAATTTCAATTCATTTAAAACCTAATGTTCATTTCGTTTTTCATGGTGGAAATTGGTAAATCGTCATTTACCTACCTTCAAATATATTGCAATTGGATTACGACATCCCTCTTCCGAATTGTAAAATATTGTGTTGGGTCCTAGCCTTGATATTTCATTTGGGTGTTATATTAAGGACTTAAATCAACTAACTTGAATTTCTCCCTTGTAGATGTCTAGTTGTGACAACTATGGTCTTCCCGAATCTTGTGGAAAAAGCTTTCCACATGAAGATGATGTTCCATGTTTGGATCATGGAAATGCAAATCATGCTTCACTTCCTCCACCTTCTCCAATAATTCTCCCTGGCCCACATGTTCGTAGACTTGAAAAGTTCAAGGTCACTCAAGCCCTATTGGCAAGCAAACATGAAGATGGAGAGTCTGTATGTGCTCACGTCTTGGACATGAAGCTGCATATTGACAGGCTGGGAATGTTGGGTGTCGTGTTCCCAAGGAAGTTGGGTGTTGACTTGGTTCTTTATTCACTTCCTAAGTCATATAGTGAGTTTGTTAAAGACTACTATGTGACAGATCACGACGTGTCCCCTATCGATCTAACATATCTGCTAATTGTTGTTGAATCAACAATGATTTGGCACACTGGTAAAGCAGAATTGATTGGAAGATCCATTTCCCAAGTTGCCATGGATATAGGTAATGACATGGATATTCCAGAAACAATTCCTTCTCCTACGGGAAGGGAATTCGCCATGGTCAAAAGATTTGACCATAAGAGAAAAGCCAGTTCTGAGATAGTTCCATGTGCAAATGCCAAAGAGTCCACTTGTTTCTACTGCCATTTAAAGGGACATTGGAAGCGAAGTTGCCCTGTCTACTTGAAAGACCGCAAGGATGGTAAATTCAAAATGTATGACTCTACTTCATGTAAGTCCACTATCTAACTCTATTAAGTTCCTATTTGTAGATTCTTAATACATGATGTGATAATATTGCATTTTGATGTTTTGTAGGATCGAACAAAAGAAAGGAATCCTAAAAGAAGAGTGTTGAGTCTGGTCGCGAAGAGATGGATTTCGATCGCATGGTTCGATGATCAGATTTTTGAGCTGCTACTTAGAAGTTATGATAGATTGCTTAGGAATATTGTAACATACACGTTCAGTTATCGTGTTATGTAATTTTAGAAGTGAATAATATTATGAAATATTATATAATTATGGGTATTGAGTTCAAACAGATAGTTTTTACTAGAAATGAAGTAAAACTATGTTTAGAATCAATCGGAAAATATTGGAAGTCTTATGAGATTCCGAACATTAGGCAAATATTGAAATTTAACGAAAATATAAAATTTGAAATAAGTAAAATTTTATTATTGAAAGTTGTAAAGGATCTCGTTAGAAACATTTAGGCGAAAACCTCATCGAAATCCGAGTTATAACAAAGAAGTTATGACCAATCGAAGATTCGCGTCAAAACCGACACGGCACCGAATGACCTAAAAAGTGAGTTTTTGATAAACTACCTTTTAGCCTTGGTGATCTAAACTAAATTCGTAGTATTTATTAAACCGAGAATTTTCATAAAAAGAATGTCCAAATCTGACTTCGTATGAGGAAGTTATGATTTTTCTAAGTTTCGGGATAGCAGTAGACAGCTAAAAACTCGAATTTTAAGATCGAGCGATATTTAGTCGACACAACCTAAACGAGAATCGAAGATCTCGTCGATTGTAGTTCAACGGTAAAAAGACAGAAGAAAACGGACGTCAGATGAAGAAGTTATGAATTTTTAACGGATTTTCATGTCCCGGTCTGTTAAAAATAATAATATTAAAAATAAATTCAAAATTAGCCGATGAACTCTAAACGAAAGTTGTAGAGCATAATTTTCCCTACGTGTGCATATAAAGAACATCAAAAACGGAGCTCGTATGCGAAAGTTATTAATTTCGGAAGTTTTTGGCACAAAAACCGAGAAATCTCGCATGGATAAGGTCAGATTTCGGACACGTCACCCGGATTCTCGCATGCGTGCCCCGTGTCGGATTGTGATACGACCGAAGGGAGGCCCAACCGAAGCGTTCCGCGTGGCGCCCCGTGTCCGAGCCGAAGACCAGCCGATGACGCGTCCGACGCGTGCCAGGTCCGGAGTTCTGAAGCGCGTGTGCTGTCCGACTCCTCGCATCCGAAGCTCGCTCCAGCCGCCGTGTGTCCCTCCTTCCTTGCTCCGGATCCGAACCTCGCATGTATATATAGGGGTTGCGAGACTTGTCGGGTAAGTTTGGAAATTTAACACTTTTTCACCCCAAAATTTGTATTTTAGCTATTTTCACTTCCCCCGAAGCCCCGATATCATTTTTAACACCCGGAACACGCCCCGAAGTGCCCGAAGACCCCGAGAAATTTATCTTTTTGGTTTGAAGCTCAACCTTCACAAAGCCCGGTTTTCAATAAATCTCCCGGTTTCAACGACGAAACTTTATTATTATAACGAAGTGTTGCACAAATTACTATTTTAACCCCCGGTTATTTCAAGGTGAGTTAAATATATAGGAACAATTGTATGTTATGTGTTATATGTGCTATGTGCTTTTCCGTGTTATTATTATTTCCGCTATTTTGATAGCAAAGTTGTACCTTTGACCATGTGATCAGTGAAAGGACTTAGATTCACGGTGGTACTGGTATGTAGCCTCTGGCCATGTAGAGCATGTCTCCGTACGAGAATGACTTCTATTCTATGGCATTGGCAGAAGGTTAGACAGGGTGTGAAAACCTGAAATCTACCAAATTGTTTAATCAGAAATTGTATGTCTTCTGTGCCATTTGGGCTGAAGTTTTATTGATGTATATCAAGTATTGAAATTGTTATGTCTTATTGATCGATATGGAAAGCTTGTCGCTTGATTCACATATGACTTTGTTGTTCCTTGTTCCCTTTCCTTCTAACATATTGAAGTATATATATATATATATATATATATATATATATATATATATATATATATATATATATATATATATATATATATATATATATATATATATGGCATAACGTTATATTGTATCTATTATTGAACTCACTAAGCATCACCGCTTACCCCTCTCAGTGTTTAACAATTGCAGGTAATAAGAATCCAGTATAGTCCTATACTGTTGGAAGGTTTAGAATAGTTATAATATTACTTTTGTATTTAGGGATCATGTATGTATAAAAGCTTAAATATCCTGGGTAGTTATGTAATATACTAAAACTTAGTCGGTTTGTATCCAGTCTTTTGTAATCAAATTATCAATGTAAAATATTGTTTTTATGAATATGCATGTAGCATGTTTTGGATTAACAAATGTTAAATATGAAAGTGTGGGTCTTTCAAATATTTAGTAACATAGTTTTCATTTGTACTTGCATTGTAAGGACAAGTTTTCCGCAAATTTTATAAATAAAGAAAATTTTGTTTTTATCTTATTTTATGTTTCCTTGCAATGGCATTTGTGAAAATTGTTGTTCATATGTTTCTATTAGTAGCAATATCGAAAATGATTGATTCTTACTGATGTCAATTGTGGTAGTGTCATAATTTTCTAAGTAAGGAAAGATTCTCATAGCCCAAATTTCAATTGGACAGAAACTTGGAATCATGTAATGTATGAAAATCTTGGTACTTGGGAAATTAAGACTAATTCCTTGACAAAGAGTCAAGTGAAAGATGAGAGGATCTAGTACACATTGATGTGCACTGGTCAGATCCACCACAAAGAATGATAAAGGCTATTTATCATGATTTACTAATGGTTCAGTAAATATGGTTATGCTTACAAGTTTAAGTGTAACTCTAATACCTTGAAAAGTTTCAATTTATAGCAGAACGAATAAAAAGAATCAATTAGGTAGAAAGATAAAAGTTTCTCCAATCTGAAAGGAAAGGAGAGTACTTTAGTATCGTGTTTTATGATCATCCTAATGATTATGGAACCATGTCACAATTGATCCTCAAAGTACACCTTGGTGCATTCACATGACTAAGAATAGATATCCGAAATTGTTGAAATGGTTAAAATCAAAAAGATGAGTCATACTTCGTTCCAAAATCGAGTCTTAGAGTTATACTCCAAGATTGTGTCTTGAGTGACATATCCTAAGTAGGTTTATAACACATCATGAAATGTGGAGTAGAAAATGTTTCTTACTCATGCACATTTGAGATTGGTAGTTGTGATGTTTTGGATAAGACAAAGACCAACTAAGAACAATTGTGTGAAGTGTTTTACTTGATAAGAATCCACACTAACTCTTGAATATTTGTTTGTCAAGAAATGTTTCTTGACAAGAGAATCTTATATGTCAAGAGGTCAGTGGGAGTCTTAAAGAACTTGAAAAGTTTCAAGAACTAGTCAAGAGTAAACCTATTGTTGATCACTAGCACGCGACTTGAGGTTTGTAACCTATCTTGTTGACATATTCTTGTTTTTGTGCATATTCCAGTTAGTTTAACTATGCATGTGAGTTCTATGAGTTCTCATTTGAATGCATAAGGAAAAGCACCTTGATCAATGGAAAGTACATTGATCTGTAGGGGTGAACTGCTCAATAACTTGGAAGCAATGGTGGGACCCTCGTGCTACCATATGGCAAGAAATTAAGATTAAACAAGTTCAGTCCGTATGAGTTTGGATTTGTCATAAACCCTGTATTATGATAGTGGTTGGAAATGACAAATTCGAATGGATAGGAACACATACACCATCAAAATCTAAGTGGCAAAGGTTTCTCTCCTTCATGAAAATGATTGTGACGAAATGCTTTCACTGGTATAATTTAAAGAGATTGCAGTTGTGTTAATTGCATTCTCAAATTGGATTATGATTACATCATCCCTCTTCATAGTTCGAATTGCGAGAAAATGGAAAATAGTCTGAACATTCGGGACTTACTGCTTGTAAGTTCTGATATTGTTTAGACACGCATATGAGCTATCTAAGGAAAGGTGTATGATTTTGAGAAGCCTAGATAAAGTCTTATCGAAGCATCTTGTGTCAGAAATCTGAACTTTGGTAAAAAGTCAACAAATATTGATTTCTAGATGTCCAGCTGATTTCTGCGTGCATGTTAAAGCTAGTGGGAGCATGATGGTAAGAATGTAATTATTATGCTAGTGGGAGCACAATTATTACGATAAGTGTTGCGAGTTAGCAATGCTAATTATATAAAACAAAGTTTCAATTCACAAAGTTGCAGAGTTTGAAAAATTGTTTTGCTATAATTAAGGGAGAGGAACTCATACTTCATTTCAAATCTCAAAGCTTAGATTGAGGTTTTAATAGAATTTAGTCAAGGACATATATGAATGTTATGTTGAAATGATTCAACATAAGGAAATTCTATAATATTTATGTGTTCTGAATCTTCCAAATGCCTAGGGAATTAAGAGGGAAAATGGTCCAGAACTATATATGACTAAAGTTGTTAAACAACTATTAAGGACAATCTAAGGTTCGCCAAAGATTGGTTGCTTATGGACAGTTGGAATTATAGTATTGGATGGACCATATTGACATAATTTTGAATAGATAAGATTCTATTAAGAATACATTGTCATATGGAAAATATGGAAATGTTTCCATAATGGGAGTTGGATATTAAGAATCTATGTGTACGTTAGAAACTTTCATGCAAGAATGATGTTCAAAGGAATGTACTTTGAATATGAGACTTCGTATCTGTGGAATTGTCTTGTAACAATCTCCAGTGGAGTACTTTGTAATATCATTGTCCAAGTCTCTGTGACTTTGGTGCATTGACATTACAAAAGGATCATTGCATGATAGTTTAGAATCTAACACATTCTAATAGAGGCAAGAATTTCGTATTCTTACACTTGTGATAAGGATTTGGAATTGTGAGATGAGCATCATTGGCAATGTGTTCAATTGAGCTATTTCACAAAGAAAGGACCATAGGTAAACATAGTGTGCATGCTTGGAGCATGAGATAACTATTGTTTTAATTCAAGTATTATGTTGATTAGTCGAAACATTATACAATGAATAATGTGTAATCAATATGGTGATTAAATAACAAGTATTTTATTTATATTCAAAGTTTTAAGACCATATTTGATTTGACTATTCTTGTGTTTCACTTCGCATGTTTTACTTCCCGAATAGCTAGGTTATTCAAACATCCACAATCAATCATACTTTGGAAGTAAGTAATGAGGTAAGATTGTCATGAATCTGACTGTAGATTGTCTAAGCGTTTGGACATAGCAAAAGTTTGCCGCAGTGTTCATGAGTACTCTTGTAATAATATTTGAGTATTGGATTAAACCCATGTTAGAACAAAGTTCTTTTAGGATCGTTAGATTCTATGCAAGCAAACAATTAAGAACGCAATCAAGAACACAAGAATGGCTTTGAATATGTCGAATGATTAAAACTTCAACACCTCAGAAGAGCTCGATTAAGAACTTCGACTGTAGAGGTGTTTAGGGTTACAAAACAATGAACGTAATAATCAACTCACTCTAACGCATACATGCATGCATATTTATAGTATAACCCTATTAGATAATCATGGATGGACAGGCCCAATCCGGATACAAAACATAAAGCCCATGACGCAACACAATTAAACTCAACAATCTCCCCCTTTGCGTCAATGGAACCGAAAGCTCACTTCGGTTTAGCTGCAGAAGACTTCTTTATTGTTTTGAACACCTTCGGAATGATAGCCAGCAAATGATGACGGAACGTTATGTACCATCGAAGCATGTCAGTAAAATTCTTCTTGTCAGCTTCTGAGTTCTGCTTGCACCGATGAACAATGTTAATGATGTGCTCCAGGCAGTCAGTTGAGAATAAATGTTTATCAACAAGAGCGAATAAAAATCTGTGAGCTTCGCCTTTTGTAAACATCACAGTGAGATGTTTTGAATCTATTTGGCCCATCTTCATCTTATTTACATCTCCTGGTTTCGGTGTTGGCTTGATGGTCCGTTTCTTGTTCATTACTTTCGCTATTTCTTGATCCATAGCTGCAACCTCATGGATGTAAGAAGCCAACATCCTCTTCAAGTGCTCCAATATCGGCTCATATTCCCTCGGATTTGTGAGCAGAATATTGAATAATAAAATCCAATCATGAGGATTTAGATTTGGAAGGTCTGCTAGGGAAATAATCGACACCGAGTTTGCAGAGCCTCGTGTGATTTTAAAATTGACATTTATAAACCTCCCAGCGGACGTAGGTTTCAGTACCTTGACAGTGATTATCTTCTGTGCGCTCCATGTCAAGTACTGCGGTTGTCCATACTTCAGATAGAAATCAATAAGCTCTCGGTCAACCTTTGGATGAGGAAAAGGAACCTCAGCAGTCGAATCAAAGTAGTGGAACGTGAATGCGTTTCGTGTGATTGGCATGTCGAACTGCGAGTCCTTAGAATTATCACAGTCAAACGAAGCAACAGGTTCCAACCAATAAATACTTGGAAACTCTATAGCTTGATTGATAAGTGCCTCTTTAGTCCATAAGGGAAACAAGGCCTTCTTGCAGTTAAAGGCTTCTTCTTCTTCCTTGTTTCTCCTTTCCCTCTCCTCTGCTTCCCTTGCAACCTTCAAGGTTTCATCAAGCTCTTTGTCTCTCTTCTTTCGCTTGAGAGCCTCAGCAATAGTTTCACCGGATTCGTTACTGCTATTATCATCAATCTCCTTTTGCCTTTCTTGTGGACCAGAACCTGAAGCTACATTATCCTTCAGTTCGGTTGTAACTTTGACCTTCGGTTGAGCAGTTTCGGTTTCAGTCTTAACCTTCGGTTGAGGAGCACACTCTCCCTCTTGTTTTGGAGCAACGAATTTCTCCGAAACACCCTTCATCTCGTGTAACAATGCAAGGGCAGGAAGAAGTTTTGTTGTAAGATGATTCCGAATGGTCAAAGTGAGGATAGGATCATGAGCACCAAGAATGTTGGTGAGCATATCCTTCACATCCCCTGCACAGCTGCGAAAAACAGCTCTTTCGGTCTTTAACAAAGAAATTTCTTTTTCTGCTTGGGCTAGCTGCACTTTCTGTACTTCAACCATGGATGTTTGGCGAGCAAGTTCTTCCTTCAAAGTACTTTCTTTCGCCAAATCAGCGTGAAGAGATTCAAGTCGAGAATTCACTGAACTGATAAGTGAAGAGTTCTCAGCTTGGATGGAAGAACGCACATCCTCAAACTTTGTTTGTTCTTCTTGAAGAGACTTGGACAAAGAATCCACAGAAGCATTTACCTTTGCTGCATTTGTATCAGCATGCCCTTTAAGTGACTCAAGAAAAATCTGAGTACTATGTACAATTTCAGTAACATCAGTGGTGGCCTTTTTGCAAGAGGAGGTAGACTCATTAACAGCTTTGGTGGATTTTTCAATGGAATCGGTGTATTGTTCTAGAGCTGTATCCACAAAAGCCTTGAGTACAACACCAATGTATGACTTGCTATCCTCAAGCAATTTATCAAGCTTTTCGTGAATGCTCTGCAGATGTTGTCTTGTGACTGGAGCATCATCATCCTCATCAGTAGGAAGCCTATAGGGACTGAAGTATGTAAAATCATACTCATCATTAGCACCACCGAGAGTGGCACCGGAGTCGGTTGAATGTGAGGGTGAAAGGGGTGTAGAAGTAACTGGGAGTTCTGTTTCAGTAGTCGCCCCCGTATCAGATACGTTGACTTCTACTGTCGGTTCAGGAATAGTAGTAGTGGTGGATTGGGAAAAAATAGGAGTTGGGATTGGAGTTGTAGAAATAGGAATAGACGAAACTGGTGGTAAAGTTGTTGTTTGAGATGTGGTAGGTGGGGGAATAGAAGGAACCGAAACTGGAACTGTCTGTTTCGGTGATGGAGGTGGAGTTGGAAGTTTGTTATGAGGAGATTCGGTTGGAGTAGGAGATCGGGGAGGAGTGTTACCTCTCGGTGACGCATGACGAATTTCCTCTTCTTCACCTTCCTCGTCATTTTCTGAGTTAGGAGGAGTGGGACTCTTGGACCTTTTTGCCATCTTTTTAATCTTCTTCGGTTTAGAAGAATCCCCTGTATCAGACTTTCGCTTCTTGGACTTGGAAGTCTTAGACTTATCATCCTCTTTTGGCTCTTTCTTGGTAGAAATCCGTTTACCTCGGTTACTCGGCTTGTCAACACCATCTAGGGCAGCCTGCTGTTCAGGAGATAGGACTCTCGGTTCCTTGGGAGGAAGTTTTCGATAATCAGCCATGAGTTTACTTTCGGCTGTAACACATCTATACATTGTCTCAGGGATAGAGCCAATGTGAGGGAACTTCTTAGGATCAGAAATTATGATTTTCTTCGTGTGAAACGTAGCAATAGACGCAAGTAGAGCATCCTTCATCACCGGAATGTCCAAAGAATTGATCGCCCTTCTGGTAATGAGAGTCCAGAATCGTGCACATGAGATTTCAGAATGCCTCGTTGTAGTGTTGAGGCTTTGCACCACTTGAGACCAGATGATCGTCCCATAATCAAGATTGAGACCATTGTAAAGGCCGTAGAGAAGGGTTAGGAAAGCCTTGCTGGTGCCATCAGATCCAGCACTTCTCTCCGCCAAACTCTTGATAAGAAGAGTAAGCAGACCATTCCATGGGGACGGTAGGCAGGGCTTCTTAACCTTCGTTATTGTTGTCAGCACGTCAGTGTATCCCATTTCATACAGCGTCGAGAAAAGATGAGTAGTGGTGATGAAATCGGGTGAAATCACAGATGAATCCACAGCGAGGTGCAATCAAGAACAAAATCTCCCTTTTGAAATAGAAGCCTTTTTAGAATGGATTAGAAAGTAGATTCTTTCCTTGTTCTTGTCATATGAGGCAGTAGAGTAAACTTGTGATAGAAGGGACATCGAAACGGCTTCCACCTGTGTTAGGGCTAGAACCAGTGGAGAATACTTCAAACACTCAACCATCTGCAGCATATACGAGTCGTACAGAAACGGATCGAGTTCAATAATCATGTTCTAATTGGGCTTGATCGAAAGCAATGTGGACGAAGCAGTCTGATCGTGAACGGATGAAGAAGTCGCCATTGTTGATCGAAGAAAGAAGATGAACAGTTTGAAACTTGCCTTGTAATTTTGAGAGAATTTGTTGCTGGTAAAAGACGAATAAAAGTAGAAACCCTTTATATACCGTTGCTAGGAGAGAGAAAAATCATCATGATAATGACGCGGTCACTAAAACGTCGCCTGAAAAAGCGCGATGTAACAGGTTGGTTACTCCAGGTATACGTCAGCACGCGTGGGTAGTGAGACCGTTCAAATTCACGCGCCCAAATTCTTATCCTCAATCGTCGTTTGAAATTCAGTTTCGCTCCAAGATGTAGAATTACCCCTGTTTCGCCAAAAGATAAACACAAATCGAACCAATAGCAACCATAATGTTGGAAAATTAAAAGTTCCGTACAATAGAGTGACAAAAGATAAAGAAATAAAGCAAATGTGTATTGGATGTGAGTGATGTCTCATTATAAGACAGAAAGCAGGGGATTCCGGGCAAGAATCGCTTCCTTCAAAGTCAAGAGAGACTTGAAGTGCTTGTGTGGGTTCCCGTGAAATAACGATCAAATGTTTGTAGAGAAACATTGAAAGGCTTCTTTTTAAGTCATATGCTTAAGGTGGCTTATCTTCAACCGAACGTCGATGCTTAACATAAGACCGAACATTGGAAGAAGTACTTGTGAGACCGATGTGGTCTGTTGAACAAGTAGGTGGCATATATTTTATAGTGACTAAAGAAAATATAGAAATCTCAAAAACAAAAAGAAACTGGATCTTTATGGGAATAAAAAGCCTTGGTGTTAGACAAATTCATAAAAGATCACTCAAAAATAAAAATGAGATTTCATTCGGTAACCAGTAACATCTTGAATATGACAATTCACCGTCAATTTGTTGTTGGTGTTGGATTGTGGGTTTCACTCAGTACATGGTATACATATCTAAGATCATAAACACGGATTTTGTGCAACCATAAACCTCAGTGGTAAAGACTGAGAGTCTCAAGGGTTACAGTGATGAACCGAAAGTTGATGGAGAAAGTAAGGAGGGTGGTTAAGGAACCGAAAGTACCTTCTGCTATAAAGACGTGACTAAGCAGAAAAACTCTTAACTCATATGAGAAGAGTAAGGTAGCTCTAGACTGAGTTGATCTGAACAGCCTGATTGGGAAGAAACGATAGGTAGAGATCTAATCACTAAGGCCTTGGTCTAAGTCGTAGAGGCTTTGGTCAACATGCAGCAGCATGCTTCTAGGGACCCTTAACTAGTTCTTATGGAAACGATTATACCTGTCTTAGCTCCAAATTTTGTTGCACTGATACGCGTGTGACCTAATGAAAAGAACAAACAAACAAACACACCACACAAAAAAAATAATTTTGAAGTTTTGAAATTTTCTGAAAAACAATAAAAATAGAAAAAGAAAATAATTTTGGATTTTTGAAGTTTTCTGAAAAATAATAAAAACAGAAAAAGAAAATATTTTTGGATTTTTGAAGTTTTCTGAAAAATAATAAAAACAGAAAAAGAAAATAAAGTTGCATAAAACACTCTTTGAACAAAATGTACAACCGAAACCTTATCTTAAAGGAATGAAGCGAAATAGACCGAGCGATCGGTTCATTTCGGTTCCTTAAAATTCCAGAGCCGAAATAGACCGAGCGATCGGTTCATTTCTGTTCCCGAAAATTATGGAGCCGAAATAGACCGAGCGGTCGGTTCATTTCGGTTCCTCAAAATTCCAGAGCCGAAATAGACCAAGCGGTCGGTTCATTTCGGTTCCCGAAAATTATGGAGCCGAAATAGACCGAGCGTTCGCTCCATTTCGCTTGTCTAATTTTTAGGTGTTGAATTAAGGATTCGGTACCGACTCTGCTTCCATCATTCCCAAGCCTTGCAGAATTTTATTGAAACTCGCTTCAGGTAAGGCTTTAGTGAATATGTCAGACAATTGATCAGAGGATCGAACAAAATGCACTTCCACGTTCCCATCTTCTACGTGATCCTTGATGAAATGATATCTAAGTGCAATGTGCTTAGTCTTTGAGTGTTGTACTGGATTGTGACATATCCTTATTGCACTTTTTGAGTCACAATAGAGAGGAATCTTCTTCATACTTAGCCCGTAATCTCTTAGTTGACTTTGAATCCATATGACTTGAGAAGTACAAGATGCTGCAGCTATATACTCAGCTTCGGCTGTTGAAGGTGACACGCAGGTTTGCTTCTTGGACTGCCAGTTAACCAGTTTTCCGTCAAGAAATTGGCATCCACCTGTAGTACTCTTTCGGTCCAGACCACATCCTCCAAGATCAGCATCAGAAAATGCTTGAATAAAGAATCCAGATCTAGCAGGATACCAGAGACCGAGAGATGAGGTTCGCTTCAGGTAACGGAAAATATTTTTCACTGCCACCATGTGAGGTCCTCTTGGATTAGCTTGAAACCTAGCACAATAACAAACAGAAAACATAATGTCCGGTCTACTAGCTGTTAGATACATAAGGGACCCTATCATTTGTCGATATAGTGTTATGTCAACAGCAGGTTTTTCCAGAGAAGGTGTTAACTTGGTGCCAAATGCCATAGGAACCTTCACTTTTGAGTCTCCTGTCATGCCAAATTTTGTTAGCAGGGTCTTTGTATACGCCTCTTGGTTAATAAAAATACCTTCTGGTCCCTGTCTAATATTCAAACCAAGGAAAAAATTAATCGGACCCATTGCGCTCATTTCAAATTTAGTCTCCATCAACTTCCTGAATTCAGCTGTTAAGCTAGGATTCGTGGAGCCGAAGATGATGTCATCGACATAAATTTGAACTATCATTAGATGTTCGCCTTCTTTCTTTCGGAAGAAGGTTGGGTCAACCGAACCTTGCTTAAATTTCGACATTTTCAGAAAGCGAGTTAAAGTTTCATACCAGGCTCTCGGTGCTTGCTTCAAACCATATACCGCTTTATCCAGCACATAGCAATGATCAGGGAATTTCTCATTAACGAACCCGGGAGGTTGCTCAACATACACTGTATCTTCTAGTTCCCCATTCAAGAAAGCGCATTTGACATCCATTTGGAAAACTTCGAAGTTTTTATGAGCAGCATATGCCAGGAAGATTCTAACTGACTCCAACCTAGCTACTGGAGCGAAGGTTTCCTCATAATCTATCCCTTCCTCTTGGCAATAACCTTTCACCACCAACCGAGCCTTGTTGCGAATGACATTCCCTTCTTTATCTAATTTATTTCTGAAGACCCATTTTAAGCCTACCACTGAAGCATCCTTTGGTTTAGGAATCAGCCTCCAAACTCGGTTGCGTTCAAACTCATGGAGCTCATCTTGCATTGCTTGAACCCAATCAGAATGATCAAATGCAGCATTAACTGTTTTCGGCTCGACCTTGGATATGAACGAACTAAACATACAAAATTCAACTTTAGAGAATAATGCAGTTTGTTTCGCTTTCAACTGTGAGCGAGTGAGTACTTTTTTAGATGATTCTCCAATAATTTGAGCTTTGGGATGGTCCTTGGTCCATTTGACTAACGGAGGATAATTTGGGTCATATGCTGGATCCAATTCAGCATTCACTTCCTCTTCAAGTTCTGATTGATCACCCTCGCCTTCGTCAGTTGCATTCTCTTTCTCCCCCTCGACTGGCGAAGTGTAACCTGTGGCATCATCAGAATTTGCATCCTCTGTGGGAGTAGGATTCTCCCCCTCGATTAGACTACTATTGGATGGGTTTGGAGCAGTATGTTCCCCTTCACCTGGACTTTTATGAGTTGGGGACGGAATTGGATTCCCCCCCTCGAAAGATACTTCGATTGTCTTTGGTGCTGAAGAACTCTCCCCCTTGAATATTGAGCTGTTGATGGGAGAGTCATTTGAGGATTGAACACCTATAGTTTCAGGAGGTTCACTTTCCATTTCTTTGGCAGCTTCAATTATGATCTTTTTGAGATTATCAATTTTGTTATCTGCTGCTTTCGCCTCTGAGTGTGCCGCTTTCTCTGGTTCATCAAAAACCGAATGTACTCTTCAAACAGGTTGGATATTGGAACCGAGACCTGTCCAGATTCAGGAAATATTTCACTTAAGTCATTTGCACTCCTTTGCACTTTCTTCATATAATTATCGTCAAAGGTGACGTAATATGTTTCTTCAATTCGTTTGGAGCGTTTGTTCAACACTCTGTAAGCTTTAGAAGAGAGTGAATATCCTAGAAAAATTCCTTCATCTGCTTTGACGTCAAACTTGTTTCGGTTCTCCTTTGAATTGAAGATGAAGCACCTTGAACCGAACACATGAAAAAATTTGACGTTGGGCTTTCGATTGTTTATGATCTCGTATGGAGTGATTGAGAATCTCTTGTTGAGCAAGGATCGGTTCTGAGTGTAGCACGCGGCTGCAACTGCATCAGCCCAGAAGTATAACGGAAGAGAAGCGAAACTGAGCATGGTTCTGGCTGCTTCACACAAAGAACGGTTTCGTCTTTCAACAATCCCATTCTGTTGTGGTGTATAAGGGGCCGAAAAATTGTGAGTTATCTCCTTGTCAGCCAGAAAGTCCTCGAAATCATTATTCTTGAATTCCAGACCGTTGTCACTTCTGATATTCCTCACCGTCTTTCTCAGCTGCACTTCCACTTGCTTGATAAATGTCTTCAACTTGGGAGTTGCATCTGATTTCTGTTTAAGAAAGAAAACCTAGGTGAAGCGTGAAAAATCATCTACAATCACAAGGATGTACTTACTACCACCGATGCTCTCGATAGCCGAAGGTCCACATAAGTCAAAGTGCAATAGTTCAAGAGCTTCAACAATCTTTGTATTAATTCGTGTAGGGTGGCTCTTTCTGCTTTGTTTGCCCATCTCACATGCAGCACACAGATGTTCCTTGTCAAACTTGAGAAGAGGGAGGCCTCGAACGTGATCACCAAGCACCAACTTATTAATGTCTTTGAAGTTCAGGTGCGATAGACGTCGATGCCACAACCAACTTTCATCAGTGTTCGCCTTTCACAGCAGACATATTGTTGGTTTTCCTCGTATTGGGTTGAGATTTAAAGGATACATTTCTCCTTTGCGTTCAGACTTTAGCAGAACCTTTTTCGATTGCTTTTCTATTATTTCAGAGCCCTCATCATCAAATGATACTTTCAGACCTGTTCCCACAACTAATTGTGACACGCTGATGAGGTTATGCTGCAATCCTTCCACATACGCCACTTTTCGAATCGAGAAATCTCCATTGGTAATCATACCATATCCCTTGATTCTTCCATAGGAGTTATTTCCATACTTTACACGCCCACCATCTTTTAGGGACCGAAACTCCCTCAGCTCTTCCTTCCTCCCTGTCATGTGACGCGAGCAGCCACTGTCTATATACCATTCATCATCGAACTGCTCGTCACTGATTACCTGCAAATTTAAGCAGATTTAGGAACCCAAAGTTTCTTGGGTCCTGGTGAGTCTTTCACAGAAAAAGGAAGTACAGAAGAAATATCAACTAAATATGTTCTTTTTACTAGAGTGGTTTGATCTTTTCTTTTAATGGTATACACCTTGATTTTAGTTTTATCTTGTTTAATTTTTGGTGCATTAGTTGGTGTGTTGTTAGATGGTTTGGGACTTTTCTTTTGAATCCTAGGGTTAGCTGACTTTTTCTTATTATGGTACTCAGATTTTGATTCGAGCTTTCCCTTTCCTTTGATGTCCTTCATTGAATTTGTTTTGCTATGGGAGTTAGAAGGACCGAAACTAGACTTGGGATTGAAACTTGACTTTCGGTTCTGAGAGCCAATGTGGGGACCAAAACTTGACTTTCGGTTCTAAGAGCCAATGTGGAGACTGAAACTTGACTTTCGGTTTGGTACGCTAGTTTGGGAACCGAAGGTAGATGTTCGGTTCGGACATTTGGAATAGTAGGAATTTGGGCTGAAATTTTCTTTGCCTTTCAGTTTTTCCTTTCCTTTATCCGTTGATTCTTTCTTAGGAGGTACGTAGTTGGGATTTTGAGATTCCCAGTGACGTTTTCGCTCATTCAGATTCTTTGCGTATCTTTGATTTCTTAAGCGTTTCTATTTAGCTAACTCCTTCTGTGATTTGTGGATATTGAAGCTGGCCGTTGGCTTCTCCTTTTGACTTTCGGTTGTATTTGCTGGAACAGTTGGTTCTGTCATCGGTTCTTCAGGGATTTCTTTAGTTCCACTTGTGCTTGGTTTGTCAAAACTTGAGGGTTTGTTGATGGGTTCAGCAACATATCTTCCTTTAATCCTCCATGAAGTTTGCTCAGATAAGCCTACGGTTTCGTCTGCGTTGTCAATAGGGGCAGACCAGAAATAATCGTTACATCCTTCAGCATTGTCTTTGTCGACCAAGATCTTTAATTCTGCCGTTTGTTTAGCAGTGACCCCTGTAACTGCATATACCTGATTCGGCACAGTTTGAACCTTTTGATAGACCATATCTTTTTCCTTGAGTTTATGTGGCTTTTCTTTCGACAAGCGAGCAAATTCAACCGAATTTTCAAAAATGAGGGGTTTCTTATTCTCGGTTTCACTCTTCATGAACTCAGAGCAATCAACTTCGTCTTCTACTGAGATTTCACTCATCTCACTTTCCTCATCAAATTCATACATATTATCTAAGTTCATTTTATTTTCTGAAGTTAATATGGCATTTGACGAGTCAAAGGATTGAATAGTTTCAGACTTAATTTTTAACCTATCATTTTCATCTAAAATATTTTTGAGCATACATTTGTGTTCCTTAGAATCAATGAAGGTTTCTATCTTATCCAATCCTATTTTGTAAGACATGGATGTCTCTTCTGATGATACTACTGATTCACATTCTGCTATGACCTCATCCTCCTTAAATTCAAGGAAGGGTAACATCATCTTATGAATTTTCTTTCCTATCTCACAACTTAAATGCAATTGAGAAATATTAAAGTATAAACGCTTACCAATTAAACAAAAAACATTCCTTTGTTTTAAAAACTTTAAATTGTCTCTTTGCAAATAAATACTTTCATCCCTAGCCCTAATTGACTCCGCCTCCTTCAGCTCAATCCACATCCTTCTCTCCTCACTTTTTGAAGACACCCTGCCGAGTTGGTCAGTTAGGTTAGAATTCGCTAAGCGAGTTTGCATGAGATTACCACTTAAGTTAGAAAATTTAAATTTTAATTCATTTAATTCTTCGTAATCTGTTATTGGAACTTTAAGTGATTCAAGGATGGATTGTACCTTTTTGATCAACCGATCGCAGTCGTTGATCTTCTCCCTCACAGGCTTGGCCGCAAAACACTTGTCCTCAGTCAGGTTCGGTTCCTCACTTGCACTTTCGGTTGATGAACCAGCTGTGACAATTAAACACCTTCCAGCCGAACCTACTTCCTTTGCCACATAAGCCTTTCCATGAGTGGGCTTTCTCACCTCTTCATCTTCAGAGTCGGTTGACCAAACTTCAACGCCACCGAACTCATCTTTATCTGCATTTTCCTGCACAATTAAGGCATTCATAGAACTATTAGTAGCCTTCTTTTTCTTGATCTCTTCCAACTTGCACATATAGTACGCCTCATCATCTTCACCATCTCTTTTCTCAGCCATTTTCCTTAGCATGCAGTCTTTGGCAAAGTGGTTCTTGTCGTGACAGTAGTTGCAGTCGAACCCAGAGTCTCCTGCAAGTTTGCCCTCCTTCTTGTCTTCATCCTTTTGAGAAGAGACCTTCGCTTCGTCCTTCACCTTCTCAGAACTGTAACTTCCCTGCCAGTTTCGGTTCTTGTTGACAGGAAATTTTCTTCGTGCAAACTTCTTTGGATTGGTGACCATCATAGCATACTCTTCGCTTGTAAGATCACACTCAGACATATCAGACTCTTCTTCTTCTTCTGCAATGCTTTTTCCTTTGGAGACAAGCGCTAACGATCCCACACCCGAAACTACCTTCGCTTCTTTGGTGACTACACTCTCATGGGACTTAAGTATTCCCACAAGTTTCGCTAGTGAGTAAGATTTAAACTGTTCATGCGCTTTCACGGTTGAAACCACAGCCATCCATTCTGGTCTCAGACCGTTCATGAAGGTCACCTTCTGCTCGATCAACTTTCTTTCTATTCCATGTTTGATCATCTTACTTAGGAGATGATTGAACCGATCGAAAGTTTGTATGAGTTTTTCTTCTGGTTTCTGTTCGAAAACTCCAAATTCTGACAGCAGCAAGGTTTGAATGGAGTGTTCCAGATCTTCATCAGTTGAATAAAGTTCTTTCAACCTATCCCAGATTTCTTTGGCTGTCGTGCATGATCCAACCAATCGAAAAGTGTCAGATTGCAAGGCGAATCTAATCATTCTCATGGCCTTCACGTTACACAGCAACTTGTCTTTCTCATCCTGTGGCATCTTCTCTACATCCGCCACCAGCTTGTTATATTCCTTTTGGGACTTAACTGTCGTGTTCGTTCCTGAATGAACAAACGGCCCAAGTGTGATAGCTTCCCAGATGAGATAGCCATTATCTTCAGATCCAACCACGTAGTCTTCAAAGTGATGCGCCCATACTTCATAGTCTTGAGTGTAGAGTATATGTATCCTGGTTGTTGATCCAATGCTGTTTGAGATGTTGATGGGATTTGTTTACGAATCTTCGTGAGACATGGTGAGCTGCTAGAATCAAACATGTAAACTTGAGATTAGGGTTTTATCTGAAACAGAGTTGTCGTCGATACGAAGAAGACGGCTTCTATTTATACGATAAAAGCGGAAACCCTAAAGAATTCTGAATACAGAAGGAATGTGTATTGATCACACAGTCTCCTGCTCTGATACCAATTGTTAGAACAAAGTTCTTTTAGGATCGTTAGATTCTATGCAAGCAAACAATTAAGAACGCAATCAAGAACACAGGAATGGCTTTAAATATGTCGAATGATTAAAACTTCAACACCGCAGAAGAGCTTGATTAAGAACTTCGACTGTAGAGGTGTTTAGGGTTACAAAACAATGAACGTAATAATCAACTCACTCTAACGCATACATGCATGCATATTTATAGTATAACCCTATTAGATAATCACGGATGGACAGGCCCAATCCGGATACAAAACATAAAGCCCATGACGCAACACAATTAAACTCAACAATCCACGCTCATCTGAATCACTTCATGGATTTCATCACGAGTGATTATGGGGCGATAATATCTTATATTCTTAAAACAGAGAAATATGAGTTGTAGTTTGCAAGTCGGTTTCACATTGATGATGCGTAAACGCATTAGTAACTTGGTGTTATAAAACGTATTGGTGTGTGTGATTTGATGAGTAAATTAAGTAAGCATGTGAGTCGAAGTTTACCCATTCCTTTTACAAAATGTGGGATAATAGCGATATCTGTGGGCCCCTTGATGATTTAGTGATGACAACCCTAAGTGCTTGGCCAAGCCTGGACTGATTTGATTTGTTCAATTAGTGAGTCATCATAAATCGGAAATCGGGAAACAACACATGGAAAGAGAGAATGATTATAAATCCATGTCTCAGTCCATACAATATCTTGTAGAATGGAGGAATATATGATCCCTTATCTAAAGGACGCGTTATTGATCAGAGTTGACAGCGGCTTTTAAGAGCTACGATTGTTAGTCAGTTTTGAAGTCGTACTTGCAGTTATAGTTATTAGACTTATCTAAGTGGGAGACTGTTGGATTAGGTGTCTAAGCCCATAAATATAATTGGTATGTACTTGACTCGATAGTAGCATGGTCCATTTTGGGTTGCATTCACCAAAAAAATTTGATAGGATGAATAATTGAGAAAGAGGTTATTTGTGATTTATTAATATATTATAAGAATAATATATTAATTGAGAAATCATGTAATTTAATTGGTATTGATCAAGAATTAATTTACAATTCATTTAGTGATCAAAAGAGACTAATTAAATTAATGGGGACTGATTAGGTAAATGAGTGATATTTATAGTTTGGGCTAATGATCCATGTTGATTAGGGATGGACTAAATGATGGGTTTTGAGCATTCTAACACTCCTATGGTGTACATGCAACCCTAGAAACCTTGGATCTATGTTTTACTAAGATACATGGATATTTGATTTTCCAAGGTTCTTATCCTAACTAGCATGGCATGGGTACTTGTAATATAAAAGCTAGTAGAATAACATACATTTCTTGTTGCTTGGATTCCTTAAGAACTTTGTGAGCCTAGCACCCCAAATGTGATGCCTCAAATGTTTCACACAACACAACTCTTGGAATAACTTGAGAGAAGCACACTATCACTCAAAATCGGCTAGCCCTCCTTGTTCTTTTCTATGTGGCCGATTTTTCTAGCCTATGGGGTCTTTATATAGTGTGTCACAAGTAGGGTTACACCATGTAAACCCTAATTGACATGGTTTTTCATTTCCTCCATGATCCATGGGTTTTAACCTCCATGGAGCATCCATGGAGCACCCTATGGGTTTTAGCCCAATCCAATAAACCATGGATCATTAGCCCACTATATAAGAATGGATTATTTACACAATTAATCCTCATATATTTAATTAGTCTCTTTTTTATCACAAAATTAATTCCAAATTAATTATTGATCAATACTAATTAAATAATATGATTTCATATTAATATATTATAACTTATAATATATTAACAAATCATAAGTGTCATTCTCATTTTGTCTATCCAATTATCATGATGCCATGCAACCCAAATGGACCATGCCAACCGGGTCAAGTACATACCAGAAATAGTTATGGACTTAGACACCTTACCCAATAGTCTCCCGCTTGGATAAGTCTAATAACTATAACTGCAAGTATGACTTCAGGAACCGATCAACAATTGTAGCTCTTTCAAAGTCTCGCGGAACTAAGATGACCTGCCAATTAAGATAAGTTATCATATAATCCTCTACTCTCAAGATATCAGCCGGACAAATACATGGAACAATGTCGTACTTATTGTCCAGCAGTTTGTTTCCCGATTTCTGATTTGTTTGACATAGAACTAAACTGAACACATCAATTTGGTTCTGACCGGGCCCTGTACATAGGTCAAAACAAAATCATCGAGGGACCCAGATATCGCTTCTAATCCTCCAAGGACTAGAAGGAACAGATAAACTTCGACCCATATGCTTGTACCAACTACTTGTTGAATCATACACAAAAGCATGTTTTATAACATCGAGTTACCAATGCGTTTTCGTACAATCAATGTATAACCAAATCATAGTCAACAACTCCTATCTCTAGGTTTGAAGACTTATATGATATTACCGTCTCACGATCACTCGAGATAAATTCCATGAAGTGATACAAGTGATTGTGGGTTGAATCCAATACTCGAATCCTCATTCCAGGAGTACTCATGAACACTGCAGTCCCTTTGTCCCAGACAAACTATAGACCCATTCATGACAGTCTTGCCTCATTACCTACTTCCAAAGTATGATTGACTGTGGATGGTTTGAATAATATGATATACCATAACATAATTATTCTGGAAGTCAAAACATGCAAAAAATTGAAATGATAGTAAACGATTGATAGAAGATAGTAACACTTTACTTATAAATGAGTAACAACTTTTATTTAATCATCAAATGTCAATTACACTTTACATGTAACGACCCAAATTTTACAAAGAAATTTTTCATTTTTAATTAGTCACCCATATTTCATAAAACATGAAAATCCCAATAATTGTTTTCAAAACCACCAACATTACAACATTATTATTTTCAAAACATCAGAGTGTCCCCCAAACCATATCGGAAAAGAGAGATAGAGTGCACGCCGCATCATCACGCCTTGCCTTTGCCCTTGGGCTCCGATGTACCTGAAACAAATCCACAAATGGTAAGCTAAAAGCTTAGTGAGTCCCCCAGAGCATACCCCACACAAACCACATATCACATTAGCTATAAAATCTATCTCTACTACTATCACACGTCAATTAGCTATGAAGCTATCTCTACCATTAGCCACAAGGCTATCTCTACCATCAGCCATAAAGGTTGTCTCTACCTTTATCCATAAGGCTATCTCTACCATTTGCCACAGAGGCTATCTCTACCGCATATCATGCATACATACATATCACACCTCTACATAGCAAGTAAACCAACTAACATAAAATGGGCCGGCCTTGGTGCCTTAGACCCATTGGTATGATGAGAAAACTCACCTCACAAAGCTGAATCGGCAACCGAATTATGGTATGTCCTACGCTGCTCCTCCCAAACTGCCTATAACCAATAAGTAAATAATCTTAACTCAGCCCCTAAGGCTCCTCTGAGTCAAACCTGGTCAAAGTCTAGGTCTGTAGCCAAGGTCAACAGTCCATATTGACATTGCCTAGTCGAGTGCAATCAGCCACTCATCAGGTTCCCTGCGTAACTCATCGACTCGCCGAGTCATCCGAGACTCTCATCGAGTTCCTTGATGTTTAAGGTCGTAAACTCCCAACCGAACACCCTTGACCGTGAACGAGGAAACCCTCTCGACTCGCCGAGTCTCTTGCACGACTAGCCGAGTCCCCTTAGTCCATTATGTTTATAGCCTTTTCCAGTGGGACTCAAGGTCCCAAACTTCAGATCTATCCTCTACTAGTGTAGATAACACGTACAGTTGCAAACTTTACATACATGCAAGGCCTCACATGGCCATAACACCAAGACTAACCTTTAAACAAGGTTTTCATGCATGGAGAGGGAATAAGCTTAATAAAAGATGCAACTTTATGATATTTGGGACCTAAGGAGGTCCAGATCTGTAATCATATCCTTGTGATAGGTCCAGATCTAAGTTTGCTTCCATCTCCTCAAGGTTGGCCATGACCTCCAAAAAGAAATCAAAGCTTAAGGTAGCAGATTAATACCTCAGACAGATGCCCAACACGAAATAGATGCTTGATCTAATACTTCTCCCTTGATACTTCCTCTTCAAACTTGGAATCATCCCTAAAATCTCAAAGATAAGCTCCCAATTGTTCTTACTTCACACACAAGAGGGTTTGCGGCCGTGAACGTTCTTCTATGGTGTTAAGGGAGGCTACTAGGGTTTATAATGATGTTTATATAGGAGGCAAACCCCGAAACTAGGATTTTCTATAAACTTATCTGACTCGTCGAGTCGGGCCTTCCGACTCGCCGAGTCAGTTCCGACCCGCGTCCAAGATGCCACAACCCTACTCGACGAGTTGATCTCCCAACTCGCCGAGTCCATGCATAAATCCTCCCTAAATTGGCAACTTTCTCACCAATACCCGAACCAGGTGCTACAAGTCTCCCCCACTTGAACTAGACTTTGTCCTCGAAGTCTGCTGACCCAAATAAATCGGGGTAATGCTCTCGTATCTCCTCTTCCGGTTCCAAAGTCAACTCGGAACCCTTCCGATGCTGCCATTGCACTTTCACCAGTCTTACTTCCTTATTCCGAAGAACCTTCGCCTTCCTATCCAAAATGGCAACGGGATTCTCAATGTAGTTCAAGCTATCGTCCACCTGGATATCACCCAGTGAGACAATCGCGGCCTCGTCAGCGATACATTTCCGAAGTTGAGAAACGTGGAAGGTGTTGTGAATCTGGTTAAGCTCTTCCGGCAAATCCAAGCGATAGGCTACCTTGCCCACCCGATCCGAAATCCTGAACGGTCCAATATACCAAGGTCCTAGCTTGCCCCTCTTCCGAAACCGGATGATCCCTTTCCAGGGTGATACTTTCAATAACACGAAGTCCCCCACCTGGAACTCGACGTCTGATCGTCGTTGGTCAGCATAACTTTTCTGACGGCTCTGAGCGACTCGCAGTCGGTCGCGTACCTGCTGAATCAGCCCGGTAGTCTTGAGCACTACCTCAGTGCTCCCCATGACCCGATGTCCAATCTCATCCCAACAAACCGGAGTCCTGCACCTCCGACCATATAACATCTCGAACGGATCTCGATCGATACTGGAATGACAACTGTTATTGTACGAAAACTCTGCCAGTGGAAGATACATATCCCAACTCCCTCCAAAATCCAACACGCATGCCTGTAGCATATCCTCCAGTGTCTGGATCGTTCTCTCACTCTGACCGTCGGTCTGGGGGTGGTACGCCTTGCTAAAATGTAGCTGAGTGCCCAGCTCCTCGTGTAAGTTCTTCCAAAACCTGGATGTGAACCGAACATCACGATCAGAGACTACCGACACAGGCACCCCGTTTCTAGTCACTACCTCACGCACGTAAATATCTGTCAACTTCTCCATGGATATACTTTCAGATATTGGAATAAAATTGGCACTCTTCGTCCGCCTATCCATAACCACCCATATGGCATCCACACACCTCGCCATCCTTGGCAACTTTGTAATAAAGTTCATCGCGATCTCCTCCCACTTCCACATGGGAACGGGTAGCGGTTGTACCTTATCATGAGGTCGTTGATGCTCGGCCTTGACTTTCCTGCAAGTCAAGCACCGCTCTACAAACCAAGCAATTTCCCGCTTCATGCAGGGCCACCAATAACTCAGCCTCAAGTCCCTATACATTTTCGTAGCTCCTGGATGTATAGAGAACTTGGACTTATGCGCTTCCTCTAATATCTTCTGTCTCACTCCCCCGGTCACCGGTACCCACACCTGGCCACACTGCGTCAAGAGACTACAACTATCCTTAACAAACAAAGGATATTGTCATCAGATTCTCTCTACCTTCCAATTCTCTTTCTTCACACCCTCAACCTGGGCCTCTCTTATCATCTCCAACAATTGAGAGATCACCGTCATTCTCAAACACATATTCCCAATCGGGGAACCCGCTGTCTTACGACTCAAAGCGTCGGCCACTACGTTGGCCTTCCCTGGATGGTAAAGAACCTCACGGTCATAATCCTTCAGCACATCCAACTACCTCCTCTGTCGCATGTTGAGGTTCTGCTGGTCCATCAAATACTTCAGACTCTTGTGGTCGGTGTAAATAGTACACCGCACTCCGTACAAATAATGCCTCCAAATATTGAGGGCAAATACCACTTCCCCCAGTTCCAGGTCGTGAGTGGGGTAATTCGCCTCATGTGGCTTCAACTGTCGCGAGGCGTACGCTATCACGTGCCCTATTTGCATCAGTACTGCACCTAATCCTGTAATCGATGCATCACAGTACACCACCAGATCGTCTAACCCCTCAGGTAGTACAAGGATCGGATCTTCATACAATCTCTGTTTCAATGTCTCGAAAGCCAACTGTTGATCCGTACCCCACCGAAACGTCACATTCTTCTTGGTTAGTCGTGTCAATGGCACAACAATCTTGAATAAGTCCTGAATAAATCTCCGATAATAACCCGCTAAACCCAAGAAGCTACGAATCTCTAATACATTCTTCGGTACTTCCCATTGCATCACAGCCTCAACCTTGGCTGGATCAACCGAAATACCCTCCTGGTTGATGATATGCCCCAAGAATTGTACCTCTCGCAGCCAGAAGTCACACTTGGAGAACTTGGGATACAGCTTCTCCGCCCTTAGGGTCTCCAACACCTCCCTTAAGTGCTGCTCGTGCTGCTCCCTGGTCTTAGAATAGACCAGGATATCATCAATAAAAACGATCACTAACAGATCCAACATCGGTCTGCACACCCTGTTCATGAGATCCATGAATGCTGCTGGGGCATTGGTGAGCCCAAACGGCATCACCACAAACTCATAGTTCCCATACCGAGTCCTGAAAGCCGTCTTCGGTATGTCCTCGTCTCTAATCCTCATCTGATGATACCCTGACCGAAGATCAATCTTGGAAAACCAAGACGCACCCTGCAGCTGATCGAACAAATCGTCGATCATCGGCAACGGATAACGGTTCTTCACCGTTAGCTTTTTTAGTTCCCTATAATCGATACACATCCTGTGGGATCCATCCTTCTTTTTCACGAAAAGGATCGGTGCTCCCCACGGGGAACTGCTCCGATGAATGAACCCTCGGTCTAACAGCTCCTGAAGCTATGTAGATAACTCCTGCATCTCGGGTGGTGCCAACCGATATGGTGCCTTTGCTGTCGGAGTGGCACCCGACACCAAATCAATGCGAAACTCCACCTGCCTCTCCGGAGGCACTCCTGGTAACTCTTCGGGGAAAACATCCCAAAAATCCTGAACAACCGGCACGCTTCCTATATCCGTTGGGGTCTCAACCCTCGTATCTGAGATATAAGCCAAAAATCCCATACATCCTTGCTGCAGAAACCTCCTAGCCCTCGCAGGCGAACAGAGGGTCGGTCCTTGCAATGCCCTATCACCATATATCGCCAATTCTCCCCCACTTGGGGTCCGAACCCTCACCAACTGATGCTCGCAGTCGATCATGGCCCCGTTGGCCCCCAACCAATCCATTCCGATAATCACTTTCAGCCCTCGCAACGGTATAGGGACTAGGTCAACATGAAACCTCTCACCGAGCACATTCAGGACACAATCCTGATACACCCTCGCAGCACTAATGGTGCGGTCATCCGCAATCTCTACCTCGAGCGGGGAAACCAAAGCTCTTGGTGTGTCCCGGAACTTCTTGCTAAGTGCAAGTGACACAAATGATCGGGTAGCACCCGAATCAAACAAGACATGAGCAGACATACCATTGACCAAAAAGGTCCCTATGCAAGCATAGATCACACATAAGTCATACAAAAGTAATATAGGCAGGTAATATTAGGTACGTACCAGCTACAACATCTGGCGCTGCTCGAGCCTCTTCGGTGGTTAGCTGAAACGCGCGACTCTTAACTCTCGAGGCTTCCACCTTAGCAGAGCGACCATCGATAATCCTCATTATGGCAGGGGCAGGCGCCGCCACCGCTCCTCCTCCTCCCTGCAACTTCGAACAGTTGACCCGCTTATGGCCGGTCTGGTTGCAGTGAAAACAGATTAAGCCCTTAGCGGGGCAGTCCCTGCTCATATGGCCCTGCTGGCCACATGCATAACATCCCGAGCCTGCGATACAGCAAGCTCCACTATGTACCCGACTACACTTGGCACATCGGCCCCGACCCTGCTGACCCTTGCTGGGAGTGTCTGACGTCTTAGGCTTCTTAGCTTGTCCTACTGCTGCCTGAGCCTGCTCAGGCTTCCGCTTCGTGCGGGATTCCAACTCAATTTCCCGTTCCCGGGCCTTCTCCACCATTTCATTCAGGGTCTTACACCCCGTAAAGCTCACAAACTCCCGAATATTGTCCCTCGGTATGGAATGATATCGGGTCCGCCTCATCTCCTCATCGGTAGCGTATTGCGGAATCAACAAAGCTCGTTCCCGAAACTTGGCGGTGATCTCTGTCACCGTCTCGGTAGTCTGCTGTAAGTCATGAAACTCCCTTACTAGCCTTTGCACCTCAATAGGTGGTGCAAACTCTACATCAAATCGCCGAACGAACTCAGCCCACGTCATTTCCGCCACTCCGGCTGGTCCCACCTGGCGAGTAACCTCGCCCTACCAATCTCGTGCCCTATCCCACAGCATACATGAAGCAAACCCAACCATTGCCGCATCCTGGAAGGAACTCGTGCGCTGGGCGTTCTCAATATCCGCCACCCAGTGTCGGCTAATGATGGGGTCCCTGACCCCGAGGAACTCCGGTGCTCCGCACGCCTTGAACTCCTGGAACGAGGGAGTTCGGGCTCCGATCTGGCCTGCAGCAATCTCAGTTCTGAATGACCTGAGCCTCTCCTCCATGATTTACATAATACCTTCCTTGACCATCCCAAAGATCACTGGGGTAGCGTCAAGGATACCCTTCGTAACCTTGGATGCAATGATCTCGCGCAGCCTCTCATCAACGGGTCTGTACCGCTACCCGATCCGGATCCGGATCCTAATCCTGATCCTGATACTGATCCCCCTGTCCCAAATCGTGTCGTTACCATGCTGAACTGGAATGTCATAAACCATAATAATTAGGACATATATATATATATAGGGGATCTTCCCACATCGGTCCTCCTCAAATTTGTCAGATCTAGCACTAGTTCGAGTACAGTTCCTGTGCTTTCAGTAGTACGGGCCCAATACTACCTTCCACACCTACCTATACCTTTCCCCAAGGCTCTATCTGATAACTCCAATTCGTCCCAAAATAAACCATATACTACAAACCACCGCATAACCCAAATCCTACTATGTTCTAAGATTTTCTCTACCCACATCAAACAGACCAATCATAACAGGTTGCCTTTATGCATGCAAATTATACACAGAAAAGGTTCAAATAGACTTTCGAATAAGAGATTCTACCCTAGGACCACAACCAGACGAGGAACAGGAAATAAGGCCAAATCAATCATTCTAAGGCTATAAGCTCCTAACCGTATACAATTTTAAGAGCATACACATAGCAAGTTCCATACGATTATCACAGCTTAAATATCAGTATAACATGGCTAACATATTGGGGAACTACTTACTTAGCATGGCTGATCACGCGCGTTGCACTCTCATCTTTTCCATTCCTTAAAAGTTTTTAACTTTTATTTATCTATTTATTTATTTATTTATTTTTTGAAAACAATTTACCATTTCCTTAGTTTAAGTCCTGACACACCCGAGAGTGTGCCCGAATCCCTCAAACCAGGGCTCTGATACCAACTTGTAACGACCCAAATTTTACAAAGAAATTTTTTCATTTTTAATTAGTCAACCATATTTCATAAAACATGAAAATCCCAATAATTGTTTTCAAAACCACCAACATTACAACATTATTATTTTCAAAACATCGGTGTGTCCCCTCAACCATATCGGAAAAGAGAGATAGAGTGCACGCCGCATCATCACGCCTTGCCTTTTCCCTTGGGCTCCGATGTACCTGAAACAAATCCACAAACGGTAAGCTGAAAGCTTAGTGAGTCCCCCAGAGCATACCCCACACAAACCACATATCACATTAGCTATAAAAGCTATCTCTACCACTATCACACGTCAATTAGCTATAAAGCTATCTCTACCGTTAGCCACAAGGCTATCTCTACCATCAGCTATAAAGGATGTCTCTACCTTTAGCCATAAGGCTATCTCTACCATTAGCCACAGAGGCTATCTCTACCACATATCATGCATACATACATATCACACCTCTACATAGCAAGTAAACCCACTAACATAAAATGGGCTGGCCTTGGTGCCTTAGACCCATTGGTATGGTGAGAAAACTCACCTCACAAAGCTGAACCGACAACCGATATCTGGTATGTCCTACGTTGATCCTCCCAAACTGCCTATAACCAATAAGTAAATAATCTTAACTCAGCCCTTAAGGCTCCTCTGAGTCAAACCTGGTCAAAGTCTAGGTCTGTAGCCAAGGTCAACAGTCCATATTGACCTTGCCTCGTCGAGTGCAATCAGCCACTCATCAGGTTCCCTGTGTAACTCATCGACTCACCGAGTCATCCGAGAGACTTGTCGAGTTCCTTGATGTTTACGGCCGTAAACGCCCAACCGAACACCCTTGACCGTGAACCCTTGGCTGTGAACCTTTGGCCGTGAACCCTTGGTCATGAACCCTTGACCGTGAACGAGGAAACCCTCTCGACTCGCCGAGTCTCTTGCACGACTCGCCGAGTCCCCTTAGTCCATTATGTTTACGGCCTTTTCCAGTGGGACTCAAGGTCCCAAACTTCTAATCTATCCTCTACTAGTGTAGATAACACGTAAAGTTTCAAACTTTACGTGCATGCAAGGCCTCACATGGCCATAACACCAAGACTAACCTTCAAACAAGGTTTTCATGCATGGAGAGGGAATAAGCTTAATAAAAGATGCAACTTTATGATATTTGGGACCTAAGGAGGTCCAGATCTGGAATCATATCCTTGTGATAGGTCCAAATCTAAGTTTTCTTCCATCTCCTCAAGGTTGGCCATAACCTCCAAAAAGAAATCAAAGCTTAAGGTAGCAGATTAATACCTCAGACAGATGCCGAACACGAAATAGATGCTTGATCTAATACTTCTCCCTTGATACTTCCTCTTCAAACTTGGAATCCACCCCAAAATCTCAAATATAACCTCCCAATTGTTCTTACTTCACACACAAGAGGGTTTGCAGTCGTGAACGTTCTTCTATGGTGTTAAGGGAGGCTACTATGGTTTATAATGATGTTTATATAGGGGGCAAACCCCAAATCTAGGGTTTTCTCTAAACAGCTCTGACTCGCCGTGTCGGGCCTTCCGACTCGCCGAGTCAGTTCCGACCCGCTTCCAAGATGCCACGACCCTACTCGACGAGTTGATCTCCCAACTCGCCGAGTCCATGCGTAAATCCTCCCTAAATTGGAAACTTTCCCACCAATACCCGAACCAGGTGTTACATTACAAATTTCAAAAACTATCTAATTTATAAAACTAATATTATCCTTTAGCCCAATGCGCCTCGCATGCTGAAGATGCTTAACCCTACTCAGTCCCTTCGTGAGGAAATCTGTTGGGTTCTCATCCAATGATACCCTCTTTGCGACGAGGATTACTTCTTCTATTCGATGTCTAATGAAATGGTATTTTCTGTCGATGTGTGTGGATCTCCCGTGATCCCTTGGTTCCTTGGCTAAGGCAACTGCACTTTCACTATCACAGAAAATCTCCATAGGCTCCTTTATAGCTGGTACAACTCCAAGGTCTCTAATGAAGTTCTTCAGCCATATCGCCTCCTTCGCTGCCTTGCTTGCTGCTATGTACTCTGATTCGCAAGTTGAATCAACCACTGTCTCCTGTTTGGAACTTCTCCAAGTAATTGCTCCTCCATTTAAGGTAAAGACCCAACCTGACTGAGAATGGAAATTATCCTTATCAGTCTGGAAGCTAGCATCACCATACCCCACTACTCTCAAGTCATCACTCCCACCGAGGGTAAGGACCCAGTCCTTAGTCCTCCGCAGGTACTTGAGAATGTTCTTTACCGCAGTCCAGTGAGCCTTCCCAGGGTTCCCCTGATATCTGCTGGCCATGCTCAAATCAAAGGCCACATCAGGACGAGTGTAAGTCATAGCATACATGATCGAGCCTACAGCGGAAGCATACGATACTCAACTCATCTCAGCTATCTTAGCCTATGTACTCAGACTTTGAGTTTTTACTCAGTTTGGTATTGCCTTGGATGGGTAAGTCACCTTTCTTGGAATCTATAATGTTGAATCTTTTCAACACCTTATCCAAGTAGGTACTTTGACTAAGTCCAATTAGTCTTTTACTCCTGTCTCTCAATATCCTTATCCCCAGAATATAGGCAGCTTCTCCGCTGTCTTTCATAGCGAAACACTTCCCAAGCCAGGACTTCACCTCCTGCAGAGTTGGGATGTCATTTCCTATGAGTAGTATGTCATCCATATACAATACCAAAAAGCTAACTATACTCCCACTAGCCTTAACATATACACATGACTCATCTTCGCTCCTCGAAAAACCAAACTCTTTGACTTTCTCATCAAGACAAAGATTCCATCTGCGAGGTGCTTGTTTCAATCCATAGATGGATTTCTCAAGCTTACACACTCTATTAGGGTACTCTGTAGTGACAAAACCCTCTGGCTGACTCATGTAAACATTCTCAGCCAACTTTCCATTAAGGAAAGCGGTTTTGACATCCATTTGCCATATTTCATAATCATGAAATGCAACAATGGCTAGCATAACCCTAATAGACTTAATCTTTGCTACTGGTGAAAAGGTCTCATCATAGTCAACTCCCGGAGTTTGAGAAAAGCCCTTTGCAACCAGTCGCGCCTTATAAGTGTGTACATTCCCATCCATGTTGGTCTTCTTCTTGAAGATCCATTTGCAAGTGACTGTCTTACGACCTGGTACATTGTCAACCAAGTTCCAATCTTGATTGTCATACATGGATTGTATCTCGCTGTCCATAGCCTCTTTCCATTTAGCAGACCCAGGGCCTGCCATGGCTTCCGTGTAACTGTTAGGTTCATCCAGACTTACCAGTGTACTATCACTGATAAGTGTATCACCTTCCGCAGTAATATGGAAACCATAGTAATGCTCAGGTGCATTCCTAACTCTCGTGGAATGCCTCAGAGGTACAGACTCGTCAGTTGGATCAACAAGAGTTTCCTCCTCAGGTTGATTGCTAGGGTTTGAGTTTCCTTCACCACTTGACTCTTGAATTTCTTCAAGATCAATTTGCCTCCCACTGTCTCCTTGGCTTATGAACTCTCTCTCGTGAAAGACTCATCTCCTTGCCACAAAGACCAAATTATCATTGGGTCTATAGAAGATGTAACCAAAGGATTTTTATGGGTAGCCGATGAAAATACACCGCTCACTCCGAGGTTCGAGCTTATCGTGAGTCTCGCGCCTCACGAAAGCCTCGCAACCCCAAATCTTGATGTGATCCAAATTGGGAACTTTCCCAGTCCACATCTCGTGAGGTGTTTTAGCAACCATTTTGGTAGGGACTAGATTAAGGATATGGGCGGCAGTCTCTAAGGCATACCCCCAGAATGAGATTGTTAGCGAAGCTCGACTCATCATGGAACGAACCATGTCCAGCAAGGTTCAATTACGCCTCTCAGCCATACCATTAAGTTGTGGTGTTCTGGGAGGTATCAATTGTGAGACAATCCCACATTCCTTAAGATAGTCAAGGAACTCTGTACTAAGATACTCACCACCTCGATCGGATGGAAGCATCTTAATGTTCCTGCCCAGCTGATTCTCCACTTCCTCTTTAAACTCTTTGAACTTTTCAATGGTTTCTGACTTATGCTTGATTAAGTAGACATAACCATATCTACTGTAATCATCAGTAAAAGTCACATAGAAGCGGTTAGCATCTCTTGTGGCGGTTCTGAAGGGTCCACATACATATGTGTGTACAAGATCCAACAAACCTTCACCCCTAGCACAAGTACCAGTGAAGGGTGACTTTGTCATTTTTCCATGTAAACAAGATTCACAACTATCATCTGACTTTAGGTCAAATGACTCCAAGACTCCATCCTTTTGGAGTTGGCTTATGTGTTTCTTGCTCACATGTCCAAGACGACAATGCCATAATGATGCTTTATCCAAGCTAGTGGAAGAATCGATACACAACACATTATTTCCTAGGTTATCTACAACCGACACAGTTTTATATACACCATCACAAGGTAATGCTTTAAAATAAAGAACATTATTATAGAAAGCATTAATACCACCACATTCATTATCAAATGAAAAAGTAAATCCTTGTTTGTACAAACCGTGAAAGGAAATAATATTTCTCGCCATTTCAGACGAGTAAAAACATTTATTCAAATCTAACACTAACCCACTACTTAGCAACAAAGAATAAACTCCAATCTTGGTGACAGGTGTAACTTTCCTATTCCCCATGATCAAGTTTATCTTCCCATGCTCCACATTCTCACTTCTTCTTAGTCCCTGCAAATCATAACATATGTGAATACGACAACCTGTATCAAGGACCCAAGAATTAGAATATGGTGAGTTATTAGACAATATAGTGTAAATACCTGCATGGTTGGGTTTCACTTTCCCATCCTTAACATCTTGCAAGTACTTTGGGTAGTTTCGCTTCCAGTGCGCCTTTTCATGGCAATAGAAGCATTCAGCCTCTTTAGGGTTGGCAGAAGGAGTGACAGAACCACTTTTGGTTCTACTTGAAGAGGAGCCATCAAGAGACTTTCCCTTGGTACCCTTCGAAGGGCTCTTCCTCTTCTTCCCTTTACCTTGCCCGATAGCCAAAACAGGGGCGGTGGTAGGAGTAGAAGTAGTAACAACCGATTTACCTTTAAGACCACTTTCGGCGGTCTTCAGAAGTCCTTGAAGTTTGCTGAGTGTGACCTCCTCCTTGTTCATATGATAGGTCATTCGGAATTGGTCATAACAAGAACGTAAGGAGTGCAATATGATGTCAATTGCCAACTCCTCGGGGAAGTTCACATTCAACTTCATCAGACGGTCCGCAAACCTTTGCATTTTCTGCATGTGGCCCGTGATAGGTTCACCATCCTTCATTCGGATTGTTATCATGGAGGAGATTATTTCATATCGCTCTTGACGAGCACTTTGATGGTATCTTTCCATCAAATCCTGGTGCATATCAAAAGGATAAAAGTCCTCGTAGGACTTTTGGATCTCGGCTGTCATTGTGGCCAGCATGATACATACCACTTTAGTGGCATCTCTCTCATGAGTCCTGAAGTCAATGATCTCCTCTGGAGTAGCAGAAGACTCATCAAGTTCCTTCAGCTCCTTGTTGAGGACATATTCCTTGTCCTCATAGCGAGTGACCATCCTTATGTTTCTAATCCAATCATTGAAATTAGTCCCATCAAAGATGACTCTCCCACAAAGGTTCATGAGAGAAAAAGAGCTGGTAGGGTTTGAGCCAGAAGCAACATTGTTGGAAGACATCTGAAAAGAAAGAAAGAAAATTTTATATTAGATATATAGATAGTCCTTAATAAGACACCCAAATGTAATATTAAGGCTAGGACCCAACACAATATTTTATAACTTAGAAGAGGGATGCTGTAATCCAAGCTATAAAATATTTGAAGGTAGGTGAATGACGATTCACCAATTTCCACCATGAAAACGAAATGTATTATTAGGTTTTAATTGGTTTTGAAACTCCTAGATTCTTTTGAGATTCATTGATCTTTTCAATGGCATGTTCCAATCTCGATTGTGCCCTTCAAGTTTTGTGACTGGGATGTCAAGGATCACAAAACAATGTGTAAATAACCATGAAAATTAACTTGGTACTCTTAATTTTATCACCTAATCGATGTGTTGGTTAACCACACGTGCTCCACCGATCTATGATAAACCTTAAGCCACCATTTGCCAACCTTGTTAAATCCAAGTTAGTGTGTCGGTTAACCACACACGCTCCACTAACGACTTAAGCAAGGTGCAAAGTGTAATTTCATGGGTTAGCACCAAATTCACATTTTTCTAAAGTAACTAAGATTGGGAATTTATAAAACATTTATTGACTTTATTATAATCATTATACTTTTAATGAGAATTAAAGTCATTGTCCTACCCGTTTGCCTAACGACCCTCCACCAGTCAAGGAAGCGGTGGGTGAGAGTGGACACCCATTAAGCTGTCATTTTATAGGCAACAACCTTATACCCCCCTTATAGACCGGCTTCATGAATGAGGCCTACTAACGGTAAAATGACTTGATCTTATATATATATATATATATATATATATATATATATATATATATATATATATATATATATATATATATATATATATATATATATATATATATATATATATATATATATATATATTATTAACTAGTAATACTATAAAGTATAAGGGTTGAATTTTAACTTTTAAAATTCTAGGGGTTGGAACTAAAGTTTTCTAAAGTGACTTTACATGTTCCAAAACTTGAGGGCAAGTTTTGTAACTATTCAAAACTTTTCAACTTCATAACTTATGAGTTAATGGTTTATTAAAATGAAGACTCTTCATTTTATGTAACCTATGTGTTCTTTAATGGACTTTAAAAGAAAAAGACTTTTGGTAACCCATAACTTGAGGACAAATTATGGACTCCATTAAAACATTTAGATCAAGTATTAAACTAACAAACAATTTGCAACTAATTCCTATGATCTACCAAACTCATATGTGTATGAACATTCATATCAACAATTTCAAGAATCATATAAACACATATAAAACTTGAAATTTTTATAATAACCATTGAAAATGGATTAGAATAATCATTACCACATCAAAAATAGGTTTTACAAGTCCAAAACAATTTCGGGTAATGATTCTAGTCCATTTCCAGTAGCAAAACTCGAAAATATGCACACAGGGCCTTCTACTCGTCGAGTGCGAGAACCTACTCGACGAGTAGGATGCTTTTACACTTGGACTCGTCGAGTCCCCCCATGGACTCGGTGAGTCCACTACATAGTGAATAAAAAAATAGATTTTTTTCAAGCATTTTGCATCAAGTATCAAGAAAACAAGCCTAGGCTCTGATACCACTGATCGGTTATGAGCATTCTAACACTCCTATGGTGTACATGCAACCCTAGAAACCTTGGATCTATGTTTTACTAAGATTCATGGATATTTGATTTTTCAAGGTTCTTATCCTAACTAGCATGGCATGGGGTACTTGTAATATAAAAGCTAGTAAAATAACATACATTTCTTGTTGCTTGGATTCCTTAAGAACTTTGTGAGCCTAGCACCCCAAATGTGATGCCTTAAATGTTTCACACAGCACCACAACTCTTGTAATAACTTGAGAGAAGCACACTATCACTCAAAATCGGCTAGCCCTCCTTGTTCATTTCTATGTGACCGATTTTGCTAGCCTATCGGGTCTTTATATAGTGTGTCACAAGTAGGGTTACACCATGTAAACCCTAATTGACATGGCTTTTCATTTCCTCCATGATCCATGGGTTTTAACCTCCATGGAGCATCCATGGAGCACCCTATGGGTTTTAGCCCAATCCAATAAACCATGGATCATTAGCCCACTATATAAGAATGGATGATTTACACAATCAATCCCTATATATTTAATTAGTCTCTTTTTTATCACAAAATTAATTCCAAATTAATTCTTGATCAATACTAATTAAATAATATGAATTCATATTAATAAATTATAACTTATAATATATTAACAAATCATAAGTGTCCTACTTCTCATTTTGTCTATCCAATTATCATGATGCCATGCAACCCAAATGGACCATGCCAACCGGGTCAAGTACATACCAGAAATAGTTATGTACTTAGACACCTTATCCAACACTAAATCCATGTGAGAGTCCATGGAGAGTTAGCCAAAAGGCCCATCATATGGATTATTGGATTGCTTAAAGGTTTAAGTAAATGGATTAGGGTTTACAAGTTAGACCCTAGGAATTCCACACTATAAAAGTAACCCCTAGACTCCCAAAATCGGCACTTGTGATCATAGATGAAACCCTAGCCGAATTTGGAGCTTCATAACCTCTTTCTCAAAGTCATCCACTTGCTTTTAGTGTTTTGTGAAACATTTGAGGCATCACACTTGAGGTGCTAATCTCTTGAAAAGCCAAGAACCACAAGCTACAACTAAGAGGTATTCTTCTAACTAGTTTTTATGTTGTATATCTCCAATTGCATGCTAGCTAGGATGTATGCTTTGGATAATATGAAATTGCATGTATAACTAGAGAAAACTTAGATCCAAAACTTTAGGGTTGTATGTGCACCATAGGAGTGTTATAGTATATAAAACCCATCAGTAATCTCTTTCTATAAATCGTTGATACGATCAATGCATGAATACATTTATGCTTAGTTTAGGGCAAACATTTCGATTAATAATATAGATTTATACACAACGACTTAAACTATCATAAGTCCCATCCGTAACGTTAATCATAAATATGGATCACATGAACTTGCTCTTTTGCACCCCAAGCGGGAGCAGGGGTTTGAGGATCATATCTTGCGGCGGTTTCCTGAGGATCCTGTTATGTCATAGTTCAGGATCTTGTGATGCAAGATCGATGGTGTTGCTTCTTGGGGTTTGTGGATCTTCACCCTCATTCTCTCCATTTCCGTGAGTACCATCCTATTTTCCTCCTATTGCTGAGTGACTTTTCGTTCCAATCTCTTCCTCATAGAAAAGAGCTCGTTATTGGAAATCAGTACAGAAGGATCCCGAAATCCCTGGGTAGCGACCGAAGAGGTGTTTTTCATTGGTGCCTCTGTAATTTTCTTGGGAGCTCCTCCTGGAGGTGGAGGAAGGTTTTTAGAGGAAATGGGAGGAATGGAGGAAGAGGATAAGTTTGGTTAGGTAGACATGATTATCGAATGATTGTGAACACCACGTCCCCACGGTGGGTGCCAAATTGTTTTGTTCGAAAATTGATCAAATGTAATTTAACAAAATTATATGAGAGGTTGTGGTGTTAGGATAATGCAAGCGTAGAATAATAATCAAAGTGAGACAAGCAAGTTACAAGGAAAACCCTTGATCCTTTGTAGGATCTATGGCACAAAACTTGGGGAGGTGATAATGATCACCTGCCTTGTTGCTTTTTATTGATTTTAATCTGAGATTACAGATATGATGAAGATAATAAAAGTACAAAGTGTAATGGCCACGCTAACTATGTATTGTGTGCAATTCACAGGTGTTATTTATAGTCTAAGCTAATCAACAAGAAGTCCAAGATTTACGGGATCCTCCTTGAACAAGTATTTACACGTTGTTTGACTTGGTATTCCCGAGTCTTAAGCTTAGTTGAAGTGGTTCTCCGTTGAGAACGAGTCTTGTGTTGACTAATTATGCATATGTGAGAGAAAAAAGAAAAATATAGTTGTTTTAAGTGTTAGGAAATATTGGTGATAATAATCAGAATATTGTTATATGTTTAAGGATCCTGAGGCTTCAGGAGTATAAAGGATCTTGAATATGATTTTGGGATCCTGTCCCTAACAGGTAGTGCTGAAGCCAAGTGGTGTGACAAGTGCAAGAAGAAGAACTTTGGGAGATGCTCCAAGGATTGTACGTTCAATAACAGGGTATGATATGGATGTCAAGACAAGGGGCATATTTCGAAAGATTGCCCGAACAAAAACAAAGCGACAAGATTGAATGTGCCACCGAAGTCAAAGGCAAGAGCATACCATATGATCCTTGATGAAGCAGAAATAGGTCGAGAGTAGAGAGATGCTTATCTGAAGTTCAAGATATGAAGCAATCATCTTAGTATTAGGTTGTGTACCTAATGTAATAGGTGTTTTAATCTTTCTAAGAAGCAATACAATTTCCTAGATTATGTTATATGTTGATTTTATGTGTGGTTTTCTTGTTGGATTAGGTGTCTAAGCCCATAACTATAATTGGTATGTACTTGACCCAAGAGTAGCATGGTCCATTTTGGGTTGCATTCACCAAAGCAATTTTATAGGAAGGATATTTGAGAAAGAGGTTATTTGTGATTTATTAATATATTATAAGTGTAATATATTAATTGAGGAATCATATTATTTAATTAGTATTGATCAAGAATTATTTTGAAATTAATTCAGTGATCAAAAGAGACTAATTAAATTAATGGGGACTGATTAAGTAAATCAGTGATACTTATAGTTTGGGCTAATGATCCATGTTGATTATGTGGACTAAATCTTTGTGGAGTCCATGAATATTTAGTCCAAAGGGCATATCATATGAATTATTGGATTAAACGCCCAAGGAAGTGGATTAGGGTTTACAAGTTGAAACTCTTGGAATTCTACACTATAAGTGTAACCCCTAAAACCCTAAAATTGGCACTTGTGCATTCCAAGAAGATGCTAGCCGTTTTTGGTGGTTTATAGCCTCTCTCATTTGTCCTCCTCTTGCTCTTGGTGTTTTGTGAACCATTTAAGGCATCACGCTTGAGGTGCTAAGCTCTTGAAAGGCCAAAACTCTACAACCTACAACAAAGAGGTAATTGTCTAACTTGTTTTATGTTTCAAAAATCAAGTTGTATGCTAGTTATAGGTTTCATCCTTTGGATATTTTTGTTGCATGTATAACTAGAGAAAACTTAGATCCAAAGCATTAGAGTTGTATGTGCACCATAGGAGTGTTATAGTACATAAAACCCAAAAGTGGTATCAGAGTCATGAGATGTTTTCTGTTATATAGATGCATTAGTTAATTTTCAAAGCTGAAAATTTTCAATTTTTGCTGTCTGACTGCTGGACTCGATGAATCCCATGAGTGGACTCGCCAAGTTGGATCATCTGGGAATGAACTCGTCGAGTCCATGCCCTGTCTCGATGAGTTGGGCAGTCTGTTGGCAAAAAATTTCGAGTTTTTTTGCCTGTTTTGGATTAGGATCATTACCACAAATTGTTTTGGTTCATAAAATTTGATTTTGTTGATATGGTAATGATTATCCCCACCCAATAACATGATGATTGCCAAATTTTAAGATAATTACTTGATTTTGTGAAAAACTAATTATTTGTAAAATTTGAATCATTTTGCTACAAAAGTTGAATTAGATCAATTTAGTAAAAGATAAAATGATATGATTATTTTATTAGTTTAAAGTTTGGTTTAAATGTTTCTTGAAGAGTTTCATAACTTGTCCTCAAGTTATGGAAGTTGTAAAGTCTCTATTCATGAAACAAATTAACTCCTTAAGTTATGGAATTCAAGAGTATTGAAAGGTTACAAAACTTGCCATCAAGTTTAGGAATCTAAAGGGTTTGGAAGAGTTTCAAAACTTGCCCTCAAGTTTTGGAATTTAAAATTTGATTAAAAGTTTTAATTGTAAAATATTAAATTTGAAACCTTTTGGCTTCATAACTTAAATTTAGACTTAAAATTTTAATTATGGCTTTGTTGATACTTAATTAAAACAGTATTAATAAATCCATAATTATATGGTTTGAGTTTATTTAAATTAAAGGTCTAGTTTAATTAATAGATTAAAACCACAAAGTATTTTAAATGTATAAAATACACCCTTTACTATATAAAATTAAAAGTTTAATATATTATATATGTATAAGTAAAAAGTCAGTCTTACCGTTAGTAGGCCTCATTCACGAAGCTGGTCTATAAGGGGTGTTTAAGGAAGCGGCCTGTAAAATGACCGTCATTGCGTATCCACTCTTACCCACCACACCCTTGACCAGTGGAGGGTCGTTACCCGAACGGGTTTGACAGGACACTTAAATCCTCATTAAAAGTATAATGAAAAACAAAGTAACTAAACACTTTATAAATTCTTAATCTTAGTTACTTTAGGAAAAATATGAATTTGATTCTAACCCATGAAATTGCACATTGCACCTTATTGGTCAGTTAGTGAAGCGTGTATGGTTAACCGACACACTAATGTGGACTAATGAAGGATGACAATGGGTTTCTCGTATATTATCATTGATCAATGGAGTGTGTGTGGTTAACCGACACATTGATTAGGTGATTAATGACATCGAGAGTACCATGCTAATTTGCATGGCTATTCACACCTTGTTTATGATCCTCGGTATCCCAGTCACAAACCTTAATGGAATAATCTAGATTAAACATGCCATTGAAAAGTTCAATGAATCTCAAAAGATCTAGGAGTTTCATTTAAAACGTAATTCGTTTAAAAAAATTTCGATTTCGTGGTAGAATTGGTAAATCGTCATTTACCTACCGACAAATACTTTACAATTGGATTACGACATCCCTCTTCTGAATTGTGAATTATTGTGTTGGGTCCTAACCTTAATATCTCATTTGGGTGTTATATTAAGGACTTAAATCAACTAACTTGAATTTCTCCCTTGTAGATGTCTAGTTCTGAAAACTATGGTCTACCTTATCCTTTTGGAAAAGGATTTCCTTATAAAGATTATATTCCACAAGACGATCGAGGTGAAAGATTAATCCCTTCTTCGTGTTGTAGTGGAACTTCACTTTCTCCACCTCCTCCAATAGTTCTCCCTAACCCACATGTTCGTCGACTTGAAAAGTTCAAGGTCACTCAAACCTTATTGGCAAGAAAACACCAAGATGGAAGGTTTGTGTGTGCACACGTCTTAGAGATGAAGTCACGCATTGACATGTTGGGAATGTTGCGATTCGATGTCTCGAGGAAGTTGGCTGTTGACTTGGTTCTTCAATCACTTCTATGCCATATAGTGATTTCATTAGAGATTACTATATGACAGACCGCGACGTGACCCATATCGATCTTACCGATTTGCTAATTGCTGCTGAATCAGCAATGATTTGGCGCACTCGTAATGCAAATTTGATTGGAAGATCTGCTTCCCAAACTTCCATGGACATTGACAATGGAAACATTGGAAGTCCAGAAAAGATTTCTCTTCCCAATGGAAAGGGAAAGGCTAAGTCTGAGATTGTCTTGTGTGCCATTCCAAAAGAGTCTGTTTGTTACTATTGCCAAGAGAAGGGGAATTGGTTGCGAAGCTTCCTTATTTACCTGAAGGATCACAAGGATGGTAAAGTCAAAATGTATGACTATGCTTCAGGTAAGTCCACTATCTAACTCTATTAAGTTCCTATTTATAGATTCTTAATACATGGTGTGATAAGATCGTATTTTGATGTTTTGTAGGAAGCTTAAAGGAAGAGTAAGCTAAGTCTGATCGCAAAGAGATGGATTTCGATCGCATGGTTCGACGATCGGATTTTTTGAGCTGCTACTTAAGAGTTATGATAGATTGCTTAGAAATATGTAGTAACATAGTTTTCATTTGTAATTGCATTGTAAGGACAAGGCTTTCCGCAATTTTATAAATAATGAAAATTTGATTTTATCTTATTTTATATTTCCTTACCATGGCATTTGTGAAAATTGAGGTTTGTGAGTATCTATTTTAGCAATATGGATTTGATTCTTTCGTTTGTGGTAGTGTCTAAATTTACCAAACAAGGAAAGATTCTCATCACCAAGTTTCAATTGGACAGAAACTTGGAATCATGCGACTTGTATTGTATGATGAATGAGAACCTTCATCTTTGGGAAATTAAGACTAATTCCTTGTTTATATTTATATGTGAGTCAAGTGAAGGACTAAGGGATCGGGTACACTTGGTTGTGCACTGGTCAGGTCCACCACAAACAACGATAAGATTATTCGTCATGATTTACTAAAGGTTTAGTAAATATGGTTATTCTTACAAGATTAAGTGTAATTTTGAATCATTGAAAAAGTTTCAATGTGTGGCAGAACGAATAAGAAGAATCAAATTAGGCAGAAAGATAAAAGTTTCTCCAATCTGAAAGGAAAGGAGAGTCCTTGAGTATCATGTTTTATGATCATATTAGTGATTATGAAAACCATATCACAATTGATACTTTAAGGACACTGTAGTACATTTGTATGGCTAAGAATAGGAATCAAGAATTGTTGAAATGGTTAAATCAATTAAGGCGAGTCATACTTCGTTCCAAAATCAAGTCTTAGAGTCATACTCCAAGATTGTTCCTTGAGTGACATATCTTAAGTAGGTTTATAACACATTTAGAATTGGTAGTTGTGATGTCTTTAAGACAAAGAGAAACTAAGACCAATTATATGAAGTGTTTTTCCTTGATAAGAATTTGCACTAACTCTTGAATATTTGTTTGCCAAGGAGTGTTTCTTGACATGAGAATCTTATGTGTCAAGAAGTCAGTGGGAGTCTTAAAGATCTTGAAAATTTTCAAGAACTAATCAAGAATAAACATATTGTGTATCACTAGCTCACGACTTGAGGTTTGTAACCGATCGTGTTGACATATTCTTGTTTATGTGCCCATTCCAGTTAAGAGTTGACTATGCATGTGAGTTCTATGAGTTCTCAATTGTTTGCATAAGGCAAATGACCTTGATCAGTGGAAGTTCATTAATCTGTATAGGTGAGCTGCTTAACAACTTGGAAGACATGGGAGGCCCTTGTGTTGCCAAGTGGCAAGAAATTAAGATTGAACAAGTTCAGTCCATATGAGTTTGAATTTGTCATAGACCTTGTCTTATGATAATGGTTGGGAATCACAGATTCACATGGATAGGAATACATATACCATAAAATCTAAGTGTCATAAGGTTTCTCTCCAATTCATGAAAATGATTGTAAGGAAACGCTTTCACTAAGTAGATTTTAAGGAGATAGCAGTTGTGTTAATTGCGTTCTTAAATTCGATTATGATTACGGCATCCCTCTTCATAGTTCGAATTGTGAGAAATCGCAAATAGTTTTAACATTCGGAACTTATTGTTGTAAGTTATGAAAAAGTTTAGACACACATATGGGCTTTCTAATTAAAGGTGTATGAGGTTAGATAAAGGCTTATCGAAGCATCTCATATCAGAAATCTGAACTTTGGTAAGAAAGTCAATAAAGTATTGATTTCTAGAAATCCAACTGATTTTGGATACATGTCAAAGCTAGTCGGAGCATAATTTTTATGCTAGTAACAAAAAAAAAATTATGCTAGTGGGAGCATAATTATTATGGTAAGTGTTGCGAGTTAGCAATACTATTTATAGGAAACAAAGTTCTAATTTGCAAAGTTGCAAAGGTTGAAAAGTTATTTCACTATAGTAAGGGAGGGGATACTTATACTTTATTTCGAATCTAAAAGTTTAGATTGAAGTATTAATCAAACTTAGTCATGGATATATATGAATACCATGTTGAAATATTTCAACATTGGAAATTCTATATATGGAAATATTATAGCAAAAGACTGGTTAAGTATTATGTCTTTATGTAAGACATTATGAATCCTGTCCCATATGCTTCGGATATAGGATCGTTTGCATATGATATAATATTCACGTGTTCTAATGTTCCAAATCCCTAGGGCATTAAGAGGGAAAAAAAGACTAGAACCGGATATGACTAAAGTGGTTAAACAACTGTCAAGGACAATCTAAGGTTCGCTAATGATTGGTTGCTTAAGGACAGTTGGAAGTATAAGTAATGGATGGACCATATTGACATTATTATGAATAGACAGAATTCTAATAATAATGCATTGTCATATGGCAAATATGGAAATGTTTTCATAATGGGAGTTGGATATTAAGAATCTATGTGTAGATTAGAAACTTTTATGCAAGAATGATGTTCAAAGGAATGTACTTTGAATTTGAGACTTCGCTTCCTTGGAATTGTTTTGTTATCAATCTCCAGTGGAAAGTTTTGTAATATCGTTGCCAAAGTCTCTGTCACTTTGGTACCATGACATTACAAAAGGGAATTATTGCATGATAGTTTACAATCTAACACTTGTGATAAAGATTTGGAATTGTGAAATGATCATCATGGAAATGTTTACAATTGATCTATTTCACAAAGTAAGGACCATAGGTAAACATAGTGTGCATGCTTGGAGCATGGCTAACTATTCTTTTAATTCAAGTATTAAGTTGATTAGTCGAAACATTATACAATGAATAATGTGTAATCAATATGGTGATTAAATAATAAGTGTTTTATTTATATTCAAAAGTTTTGAGACCATATTAGATTGGATTATTCTTGTGTTTTAATTTGCATGTTTTTTACTTCCTGAATAACTAGGTTATTCAAACATCCACAGTCAATCGTACTTTGGAAGTAAGTAATGAGGTAACACTGTCATGGATCTGACTATAGACTTTCTAAGTGTTTAGACATAGCACAAGTTTGTTGCAGTGTTCATGAGTACTCTTGTAATAAGATTTGAGTATTGGATTAAACCCACGCTCACGTGAATCACTTCATGGATTTTATTACGAGTGATTGTGAGATGATAATATATTATATTCTTGAAACGGAGACATATAGTTGAAGTTTACAAGTCTGTTGCACATTGATGATATGTAAACGCACCAGTAACTTGGTGTTATAAAACATATTGTTGTGTGTTATTTGATGAGTAAATAGAGCAAGCATATGAGTCAAAGTTTATCCGTTCCTTTTACCCTAAGAGGGATAAAAGCGATATATGTTGGCCCCTCGATGATTTAGTGATGACACCCTAAGCACTTGGCCAAGCCTAAACTGATTTAATTTGTTCAATTAGTCGGTCGTCATAAATCGGAAATCGAGAAACAACACATGAACAGAGAGAATGATTATAATCCATGTCTCAGTTCATGTGATATCTAGAATGGAGGAATATATGATCCCTTATCTAATGGACGCGTCAGAGTTCGACAGCGGCTTTTAAGAGCTATGATTGCTAATCGATTTTTCAAGTCGTACTTTCAGTTATAGTTATTAGACTTATCCAAGTGGGAGACTGTTGGATTAGGTGTCTAAACCCACAACTATAATTGGTATGTACTTGACCCGAGCGTAGCATGGTCCATTTTGGGTTGCATTCACCGAAGCAATTTGATAGGAAGGATATTTGAGAAAGAGGTTATTTATGATTTATTATTATATTATAACCTTAATATATTAATTGAAGAATCATATTATTTAATTAGTATTGATCAAGAATTAATTTAGTGATCAAAAGAGACTAATTAAATTAACGGGGACTGATTAAGTAAATCAGTGATACTTATAGTTTGGACTAATGATCCATGTTGATTATGTGGAACAAATCTTTGTGGAGTCCATGAAGATTTAGTCCAAAGGGCTTATCATATGGATTATTGGATTAAAGGCCCAAGGAAGTGGATTAGGGTTTACAAGTTGAAACTCTTGGAATTCTACACTATAAGTGTAACCCCTAAACCTCTAAAATTGGCACTTGTGCATTCCAAGAAGATGCTAGCCGTTTTTGGTGGTTCATAGCCTCTCTCTCATTTGTCCTCCTCTTGCTCTTGGTGTTTTGTGAACCAGTTGAGGCATCACACTTGAGGTGCTAAGCTCTTGAAAGGCCAAAACTCTACAAGCTACAACAAAGAGGTAATTGTCTAACTTGTTTTATGTTTCAAAAATCAAGTTGTATGCTAGTTATAGGTTTCATGCTTTGGATATTTTTTTTCATGTATAACTAGAGAAAGCTTAGACCCTAAGCATTAGGGTTGTATGTGCACCATAGGAGTATTATAGTACATAAAACCCAACATTTTGGTAACGCCCCGACTCTCAGGTAATAATTTTATGGCTTTAATTTTCATAAATTGCAAGGTCTACTCGACGAGTTGGATGCCCTGACTCGTCGAGTAGAAGTGGATTTGGGCCACGTGTTTAAGTGACCTACTCGCCAAGTCCTAGATAGGACTCGACGAGTAGGAGCTGGAGAATGAAACCCTAATTTATGGGGTTTTGCACCCTATTTAAAGGATCATTAGCCCCCTTACAGCCTCTTAAGAGTCCAGCAAACCCTAATCCGTGTGTGTGCTTCATTCTTGTGTGTTTCAAGCTTTGAAAGGTGGACATTAGTGAGAAAAGCTTGGAGAGCAAGTGGCTAGAAGCAAGGAACGTGTGGGGATCTGAAATCTACCTCAGTTAGCATCTTTTGGAATGTATCAAGTCGTTACCTTGACCTCATTTCATTCTATATCTCATTTGGTTAAAGATTAGGGCTTTTCTAGCATATTAAGAAGATATTCTTGGGTATGAGCTAAGATCTGAAGTTGTAACTTCATATCTGAACTCTCTTTGGTCTCTAAGTCCATAAAGCTTTCAGCTTTAGCAAGTATGAACCTCTCCTTAAGTGTAAAAATCCATTGCAAGCTTGGTTTTAACATTATGAGCCTTTCATGCACGTAAAGTTTGCAAATTTACGTGATAAACATGCCTTGGGAAGCTGGATCTGCAGTATGGAACCTTAAAATGGCTTAAAAAGCATCTGAATGGATAATGGACTGAAGGGACTCGGCGAGTTGCATGGTCAACTCGGCGAGTCCGATGAAGATTGCCGTGCAAGGACTTCTGCACGGACTCGGCGAGTCAGAGGGGTGACTCGGCGAGTCAACTAGGACTTTCCCGACATTTGGACACGCTTGAACTCGGCGAGTTGCATGAAACTCGACGAGTCAGTGAGGGGATTTCACGACTACTCGAGTTCTGGAAGGACTCGACGAGTCATTGACTACACTCAACGAGTCGGGTCAACATGGACTGTTGACCTTGACCGTTGACTTTGACCTTGACCAAGGGTTGGCTAATTGACTTCTGGGGCATTTTGAGAAATTGGAAATTTATGAGTATGGTTCTATGGTGAATATAGGTAGTGGAGTTTGTGGCGGTGATCCGAGAGTTTGAGCTTATCTTTCGAGTCGCCAATTGCGAGGTGAGTAATGCTCACTGTACTCAAGGGTCTAAGGCACCAAGGTCAGACCTTTAATTTGTTATTTGGGATTTTTACTGTTGTGATCTGTTTGATCGGTATCCTGTTAGATAGGATGGTTATATGCTGGTATGATCTGTTAGATCAGTATCCTGGTAGATAGGATGGTTATATGCTGGTATGATCTGTTATATCGGTATCCTGGTAGATAGGATGGTTATATGCTGGTATGATCTGTTAGATCAGTATCCTGGTAGATAGGATGGTTATATGATGGTATGATTTGTTAGATCGGTATCCTGGTAGATAGGATGGTTATATGCTAGTATTATCTGTTAGATCGGTATCCTGGTAGATCGGATGTGGGTATGCTTAGTGACCTATAGTTTGGTCCGACTGTCTGTATGCTGGTAGGAGATTTCCTGTTATATGTGCACATTATTGATTGGTAGTTGAGGGTATTCCATCCCGAGGATGATAGGACCCTAGTATGTTGTCTTATTAGACTGTTATATGATTATCTGATATAGGTGCATATGTTTGATTGGTTATGTTGGCATTCCAACCCCAATAGTTGAGGGCCTGGGGTATTCCAACCCGATGGTTGATTGGACCCATAGTATGTTGGCATTCCAATACGATGGTTGAGGGTCTGGGGTATTCCTGTTGGATATAGTGTCTAAGTCCATAACTTTATTTGGTATGTACTTGACCCGACCCGGCATGGTCCATTTGGGTTGCATGGCATTGCAATACTTGGATAGACTAAATGAGAGAATAAGGCACTTATGATTATTAATATATTATAAGTTCTAATATATTAATAATAGTATTATTTAATTAGTATTGATCAAGTATTAATCTAGGATTAATTTGGTGATCAAAGTTAGACTAATTAAATATATAGGGTTGATTATGACAATCATCAATTCTTTTATGGTGGATTAATGATCCATAGTTTATGGGTTATGGATGTAACCAAATAGAGCTCCATGGATAGTCCATGGGAGTTACAAATCCATGGGTCATGGGAAATCAAGAGTCATGACAATTAAGGGCATTCATGTGTAAACCCTAATTGTGACAACACTATAAAAGGAACCCTATGGCTAGCAAAAAGTGGACCTGGTGGACATAGTGTTACTAGAGAGGGCATAACCAATTTTGAGTGCTAGAAGTATTCTCTCAAGTTATTCCAAGTCTTGTGGTGTTGTGTGAAGCATTTGAGGCACAACATTTGGGGTGCTAGGCTCACAAAGTCTTGAAGGAATCCAAGCAACAACAAGGTATGTATTTCTACTAGTTTTATGTTTTATGTAATCCTCATGCCATGCTAGTTAGGAAATAACCTTGAAAAAGAAATTTGCATGTATATAGAGAAAACATAGATTCAAGGTTATTAGGGTTGCATGTACACTTAGGAAGTGTTAGAATGCTCAAAACCCATCAGTGGTATCAGAGACTAGGATTGTTTTCTGTATACTTGATGCAAAACTGCTTAAAAATCGAAAATTCTGCACTCTGACGACTGGACTCGCCGAGTCCATGGGGAGGACTCGCCGAGTCCATGAACAAATTCATCCTACTCGACGAGTAGAATAATGCACTCGGCGAGTAGGAGCGTGCTGGGCAGTTTTTTCGAGTTTTGTTGCTGGAAATGGATTAAGATCATTATCCCAATCTGTTTTGGACTTGTAAAATCTGTTTTTCAAAATGATAATGATTATGTTAACCCATTTTACATGACTTTTATCAATTTTCAAGTATTGTATATGTTTATATGATTTTCTTGAAATTGTTTGATATGAATATTTGTTCTTATGAGTTTTTTAGAAGATCATAGGAATTTTGTGTAACTTACATGCTTGTTTAATTCATGATCTTAATGCTAATGATGGTGTCCATAACTTGTCCTCAAGTTATGGATAACCAAAAGTCACTTCTTTTAATTATGATTAAAGAACTAAAGAGGTTTCATAAAATGAAGAGTCTTCATTTTATGAACCATTAAAACTCATAAGTTACAAATTGAAGAGACTTGGAATAGTTTCAATTCTTGCCCTCAAGTTTTGGAATTTGAAAAGCCTTACACTTTAATTCCAAATTGAACTCTTAGAATTTTTTAAAGGTAAAATTCAAGCTTTATGGACTTCATTAAATTAATTAAAGTGTTTAATTAAAAGAGTTAATAATTCCATAAAGACATGGTTTAAGTTTAATTAAATTAAGTATAGTTTAATTAATAGATTAAACCACCAAGTATTTTAAATGTTTAAAATACACCCTTATACTATTATTATAATTTTAATTATATAGATATGTATAAGAATATGTCATTCTTACCGTTAGTAGGCCTCATTCACGAAGCCGATCTATAAGGGGGGTATAAGGTTGTTGCCTATAAAATGGTGACTTAATGGGTGTCCACTCTCACTCACCGCTTCCTTGATCGGTGGAGGGTCGTTAGCCGAACAGGTAGGATACGACTTTAAATACTCGTTAAAAGTATAATGAATTATAAAGTAACTATACATTATAAATTCCCAATCTTAGTTACTTTAGGAAAATGTGAAATTGGTGCTAGCCCATAAAATTACACTTTGTACCTTACCAAGTCGTTAGTGGAGCGTGTGTGGTTAACCGGCACACTAACATGGACTAGTAAGAGTGGCAAAGGGTAACTTGACTTTATTATAGATCGGTGGAGCGTGTGTGGTTAACCGGCACATCGATTAGGTAATATTGTTGAGGGTACCAAGTCAATTTGTATGGTTATTCACACCTTGTTTGTGATCCTCGGCATCCCAGTCACAAACTTGAGAGGGCACAATCGAGATTCAAACATGCCATTGAAAGTTCAATGTATCTCAAAAGATCTAGGAGTTTCAAATCCAATTAAAACTTAATTATATTTCGTTTTTCATGGTGGAAATTGGTAAATCGTCATTTACCTACCTTTAACTATTTTATAATTTGGATTACGGCATCCCTCTTCCAGTTATAAATAGGTTATTGGGTCCTAGCCTTAATATTTCATATTGGGTATTATATTAAGGACTTTAAATCAACTAACTTGAATTTCTCCCATTATAGATGTCTAGTTTAGACAGCTATGGTCTTCCCAAATCTTTAGGAAGAAGCTTTCTAATGAAGATGATATCCCGAATGGCAATCAAGGTGAAAGATCAATCCCTTTGTTATGCATTAGTGGGACTGGAAATCATACTTCACTTCCTCCACCTCCTCCAATAAATCTCCTTATCCCACAAGTTTCAAGAAATGATAAGTTCTAAGTCACTCAATCCCTATTGGCAAAAAAAGTCTATATGTGCTTAGGTCTTGGAGATTAAGTCACATATTGACAAGCCGGGAGAGTAGGGTGTCGAAGTCTCAAGGTAGCTGGCTGTTGACTTGGTCACTCCCTGATAACAGATCACGACATGACCCTTAATGATCTTACCTATTTGCTTGATGATGCTGAATCAGCAATGATTTGGAGCATTGGTAAAGCAAAATTTGATTGGAAGATCAACTTCCCAAACTTCCATGGACATTGACAATGGTAACATTGGAAGTCCAGAAAAACTTTCTCTTCCCAATTGAAAGGGATTGGCCATAGTCAACTCGGTTGACCAAATGGTAAAGAGAAAGGCTAAGTCTGTGATAGTCCCATGTACCGTTTCCAAAGAGTCCATATGTTTCTGTTGCCAAAGGAAGGGCATTGGTTTTGAAGCTGCCAAATTTACCTAAAAGTCCATAAGGATAGTAAAGTCAAATGTTTGACTCCACTTCAGGTAAAGTCCATTGTCTAACTCTATTAAGTTTCTATTCTGAGATTCTTATTGCATGATGTGACTGGGTCACATGTTGATGTTTTAAGAATCAAAGAAAAGTGAAGAAACTTAAAGGAAGTATATGCTGATTCTGATCGCGAAGAGGGATTTTGATCGCATGGTTCGGTGATCAGAATTTTGAGCTATTACTTAAGAGTTGAGACATATTGCTTAGGAATAGATAACAACAAGGTTTTCATATGGGTTGTAAGGATAGGTTTTCCGCAAAGTTTTAAAATAAAGAAAAGTTTTGATTTTATTTATTTTAAGTATCCTTACAATGGCATTTGTGAAAAATTGTTGATTATATGTTTCCATTAATAGCAATATTTGAAAATGGATTTGATTCTTTCATTTGTGGTAGTATCATAATTTACCAAATAAGGAAAGATTCTCATCGCCCAAGTTTCAGTTAGATAGAAACTTGGAATCATGCAACTTGTATTGTATGATGAATGAGAAGTTTTCGTCTTTGGGAAATTAAGACTAATTCCTTGTTCACATGTACATGTGAGTCAAGTGAAGGACTAAAAGATTGGGTACACTTGGTTGTGTGCTGGTCAGGTCCACCACAAAGATAGATAAGATTATTCGTTATGATTTACTAAAGTTTAGTAAATATGGTTATGCTTACGAGTTTAAGTGTAATTCTGAAACATTGGAAAAGTTTCAATGTATGGCAGAATGAATAAGAAGAATCAAATAAGGCAGAAAGATAAAAGTTTCTCCAATCTGAAGAGATGGGAGAGTACTTGTGTATTTTGTTTTATGATTATCTTAGTGATTATGGAACCATATCACAATTGATCCTCTAAGGACACCTTAGTGTGTTTGTTGCCTGAGGAGAGGAATCGTGAATTGTTGAAATGGTTAAATCAAAAGATAATTCATACTTCGTGCCAAAAACAAATCCTGGAGTTATACTCCAAGATTGTAACTTGAGTGACATAGTCTTTAGAAAGTTCACAACACTTGTCAAATGTAGAGTAAGATGTTTCCTATTCTTGTACATTTGAGATTGGTAAGTTGTGATGTTTTGGATAAAACAAAGACCAGCTAAGACCAATAGTGAGAAGTGTTTAACTTGATAAGAATCCGCACTAGATCTTGAATATTTGTTTTGTCAAGGAACGGTTCTTGACAAAGAGAAGTCTTATATGTCAAGAGGATAGTGGGAGTCTAAATGATTCTGAAATAGTTTCAAGAACTAAATCAAGAGTTTTGTTAATCACTAGCCCACGGCTTGAGGTTTGTAACCTATCGTGTTGACATATTCTTGTTTCTGTGTCTGTTCCAGTTGAAAGTTGATTATGCTTGTGAGTTCTATGAGTTCTCAATTGTTTGCATAACAACCCGGAAGCAATGGTGGGCATTGTGCTACCAGGTGGCAAGAAATTAAGATTGCACAAGTTCAGTCCCTATGAATTTGGAAGTGTCACTAACCTAGTCCTGTGATTATGGTTATGACAAATTCACATGGATAGGAACACATACACCACAAAATCTAAGTGTCATAAGGTTTCTCTTCGATTCATGAAAATGATGGTGAGGAAACGCTTCCACTAAGAAGATTTTAAGTAGATAGCGGTTGTGATATTTGCATTCTCATATAGTTAGTGGAGCGTGTGTGGTTAACCGGCACACTAACTAGTGAGAATTGCAAAAGGTCTAGACAAACATGTGAGCTATCTAAGGAAAGGTGTATGTTTTTGATAAAGTCTTATCAAAGCAATCTAGTATCAGAAATATGAACTTTGGTAAGAAAGTCAATAAAGTATTGATTTCTAGAAGTCCAGTAGATTTCTGAGTACATGTCAAAGCTAGTGGGAGCATAAAGTGTTATGCTGGTAATCATTATGCTAGTGGGAGCATGACGATTATGTTAAATATTGCAGGCTAGCAATGTTAATTATAGAAAACAAAAGTTTCAATTCGCCTTGAAAAAAGTTGTTTTGCTATAATTAAGGGAGAGGATCTTATACTTCACTCCAATTCTACAAGCTTAGATTGAGAATTTAATCTACTTTAGTCAAGAATATATATGAATGTTATGTTGGAATGGTTTAACATAAGGAAATTCTATATATGTTGTGTTCTCAAAATTCGATTATGATTACGGCATCCCTCTTCATAGTTCGAATTATGAAAACATGGCAAATAAAAAAAAATTATAGCATAAATCATGTCCCATATGCTTTGGGTATAGGTTTGATTACATGTGCTATAATATTCATCCATTCTAAATTTTCCAAATGCCTAGGGCATTAAGATGGAAAAAGGAATAGAACTGGAAATGACTAAAATGATTAAGCAAAGTTGTCGAGGACAATCTGAGGTTTACCATAGATTGGTTGCTCATGGACAATTAGAAGTATAGAGTAAGGACCATATTGACATATTTTGAAAAGAGGCAACTCTTGTTCAGAAGTGATGGTCAAAATGGTAATATGGAATTGTCTCCATAGGTGGAAGTTATTCTTTGAATCTGTGTAAGATTAAAGAACTTAATGCTAAGAAGGATGTTCAAAGGAATGTACTTTGAATTTGAGACTTCATTTCCATGGAATTGTTTTCCATTGGAATACTTTGTAATTTCTGTTGCCAAGTCTTTGTGACTTCTGTGCATAGTCATTACAAGGGGATCATTGCATATAAGTTTAGAATCTAACAGATTACAGTAGATGGCAAGAGTTTGGTATTCTTTCATTTACAACGAGGATTGGAATTGTGAAATGAGCATCATTGGAATATTGTCAATTGATCTATTTCACAAAGAGAGGACCATATGTAAACATAGTATGCATACTTGGAGTATGGCATAATTGTTGTTTGGAAAAACATAGTGTACATGCTTGGAGCATGGGACAACTAATGTTTTAATTCAAGCATAAAGTTGATTAATCGAAACATAAATAATGAGTAATCAATATGGTGCTTAAATAAAAGGTGTTTTATTTAAACTCAAAGTGTTGGGGCCATATAAGATTAGTATTATTCTTGTGTTTCACTTTGCATGTTTTGACTTCCAGAATAATTATGTTATGGTATATATTATATTATTCAAACCATCCACAGTCAGTCATATGTTGGAAGTAGATATGAATCAAGACTGTCATGAATTTGGCTTGTATGATTTGTCTAAAGTGCTTTGGACAATGCAATGGTTGCTACAACATTCATGAGTACTCATAAGGGCTGAGTATTGGATCCAACCCACGCTCACTTGCATCACTTCATGGAATTTATCTCGAGTGATCGTGAGACGGTAATATCATATAAATCTTCAAACCTAGAGATATGAGTTGTTGACTATGAGTTGGTTATTCATTGATTGCACGAAAACGCATTGGTAACTCGATGTCATAAAACGTGCCTTTGTGAGTAATTCAACAAGTAGTTAGTACAAGCATATCAGTCGAAGTTTATCTGTTCCTTCTAGAAATAGAAGCGATATCTGGGCCCCTCGATGATTTGGTTTTACCTATGTACCGGGCCCGGTCAGAACCTAATTGATGTTTCAATTTAGTTCTATGTCGAAACAAATCAAAGATCGAGAAACAAATGCTGGACAATAAGTAAGACCATGTTCCATGTATTTGTCCGGCTGATATCATGAGAACAGAGGATTATATGATCACTTATCTTAAATGGCGTATCATCATCATCTCAGTTCCGAGAGACTTTGAAAGAGCTACGATTGCTAGTCGGATTTTGAAGTCATATTTGCAAATATAGTTATTAGACTTATCCAAGTGGGAGACTGTTGGATATAGTGTCTAAGTCCATAACTTTATTTGGTATGTACTTGACCCGACCCGGCATGGTCCATTTGGGTTGCATGGCATTGCAATACTTGGATAGACTAAATGAGAGAATAAGGCACTTATGATTATTAATATATTATAAGTTCTAATATATTAATAATAGTATTATTTAATTAGTATTGATCAAGTATTAATCTAGGATTAATTTGGTGATCAAAGTTAGACTAATTAAATATATAGGGTTGATTATGACAGTCATCAATTCTTTTATGGTGGATTAATGATCCATAGTTTATGGGTTATGGATGTAACCAAATAGAGCTCCATGGATAGTCCATGGGAGTTACAAATCCATGGGTCATGGGAAATCAAGAGTCATGACAATTAAGGGCATTCATGTGTAAACCCTAATTGTGACAACACTATAAAAGGAACCCTATGGCTAGCAAAAAGTGGACCTAGTGGACATAGTGTTACTAGAGAGGGCATAACCAATTTTGAGTGCTAGAAGTATTCTCTCAAGTTATTCCAAGTCTTGTGGTGTTGTGTGAAGCATTTGAGGCACAACATTTGGGGTGCTAGGCTCACAAAGTCTTGAAGGAATCCAAGCAACAACAAGGTATGTATTTCTACTAGTTTTATGTTTTATGTAATCCCCATGCCATGCTAGTTAGGAAATAACCTTGAAAAAGAAATTTGCATGTATATAGAGAAAACATAGATTCAAGGTTATTAGGGTTGCATGTACACTTAGGAAGTGTTAGAATGCTCAAAACCCATCAATTCCATCCCGATGGATGATTGGAGCCATAGTATATGTTATATATGTATTGTGTGTGGGCATTCCAACCCGATGGTTGTGGGCCGAGAGTATTCCACCCTGAGGATGATTGGACTCGTAGTATGTGAGCATTCCAACCCGATGGTTGAGGGCCTGGGGTATTCTATCATGATTGATGATTGGACCCATAGTATGTTGTTTGTTATTGTATGTGTATTGTTGTGTGTATGGGTATTTTGGGGGTAACTCACTAAGCCTTCGAGCTTACAGATTCAGTTTATTGTTTCAGGTTTAGCGGATGACCGCAGGAAGGCGAAGGCGTGACCGTACACTTCCTCGATTGATGATTATGATTTCTGGGAACTCTGATGTTTAAACTATTTTGAAACAAATTGTAATAACTGAATGGTTTTAAATGATTTAAAAAGTTTTAAATTGGCTCGAATCTTATGGATGTTACAAGTTGGTATCAGAGCCTTGGTTTGAGTGAATTGGAGGAACATTCGTGTGAATCCAGTCTCAAACTAAGAAAAAGATTTTCGAAATAATTTTTTTAAATGGTTTTCAAAATAAGTAAAAGAGGATGCAGAGTGTACGATCAGTCGGAGCCAGTAAGTAGACCCGAAAATACCATACAGTTATTTGAGATTGTGATATGTTAGAACAGCATGCAAGTACTAGGCTAGGGATCTTCAGGAATTGCAAGATAGAATTGTCTGATTACATGATGCCTTCTAGCCTAGGGTTTTCCTTATATGAGATTGACATCATTACTGTAGTTGCTTGTGTATGTATCACGGTTGTACATAATTAAGATCTTATAGCCTGAGAATGTTTGATTTGGCCATATGTTCTGTTCTTGTTGATTAAGGGCTTAGGGTAGGATCAGATATTCGAAAGTCTATAGGGTCCAGCGTTATGTATGGCTAGCATACACTAGTGTTGCAGGGTTGGTGGAAGTTTCATGGATGGGTGGGCTGTGTGAGGCCGGGAGGCCAGTTTCGAGATATTTTGCATTCCTCTAGGAGTGAGGATTGAGCGCTCGCTATGTTTATGTATATTGTTAGGGCGTTGTGATGATACTTGAGACAAATATGGGTAGGTGTGGAAGGTAGTATGGGCCCGTACTACTGAAAGCACAGGACCCATACGCATAGCAAGGAAGTCAAAACCCCTAGGATTGGGTTGGGAGATGGTCCCCTGTCATTATATGGATTATCAGAGATCTTTCTGGTGTCTTACCAGAATGGTGGTTACGAGACGTCTTGAGACCGGATCCAGGTTAGGATCGGGAGCTGGCAGCCAAGATAGGCCTGCATTTTCAGAGGATCGTGTCATTGAGATCATCCGGGAGGAGGTGATCAAGATTGCCCGGGGACAGTTTCCGGAGATGTTCAGGTCTATTAAGACCTCCATGGTTGAGTATTTCTACGAGCGCTTTGCAGCCGCAACAGCTGTAACGACGGCAGGGGGATGAGCTGGTTGAGCTTTCCAGTATCAGGACTTGTTTCTAGTACATATTCAGATGAGCAGAGGACTCAGTACTTGAGATCAGGGAGATATTCTGTACTTGTTGCATTCCTCGGGTTGAGGGGAAGGGGTTGGCACATGAATTTCTAGATTTGAGGCTCGGGAGTTTGCTCGAGGCCGGAATATGAGTCGCAGGGACTCCGTAAAGGAGTGATGATTATGATCAGCTAGGGTTTTGCAGTTGGAAGTGGAATGGTTAACTGATGGACTGGACTGTCGTTTTATAGGGCAAGGATTGTACCCTTTCGGTTTTTCGAGCTCAAAGGAGTGAGCAGGCTTGTGACCCCAGGATCAGGTTGTATTCCAACCCGAGGTCAGTTGGTTGCAGGGATTGGTGACATTATTTCAGCGCTGGTGAGCGCAGATGGGTCGATGTGGCATAAGTATTTTGTGAGGTCCGGTTTGCCTTGGATCTCTTGTATCAGGCGGTAAGGATTGATTGTGCGGCCTATTGCACTTTTGGGATTGTAAACTATGTCTTGGGAGTAGTTTGTAGCCCGGTTTAGGGCAGATGTTGCTTCAGCTACTGCAGTTTAGTTGTGGACGCTTGAGCGGGTGAGTGAGTCAGGGTGCGAACCTTGAATGAAATGATTTTTAGGCCCCGAGGCGGGAGACTTGTTTGGAGCACCTTTGGAAAAGGGGTATTACATGGGAGGTCTACAGACAGGGTTCCACAGGATGGTTATTCAGCATTGTCAGGAATTAGTGGTTTTAGTAACCGTTATCGATTGGCGGATGAAGGCGTCAAAGGAAGTGACTCGTTGATGAGGTATTAGTTGGAGTATTTGTCTTTTGGTCCTCAAGATTTGAGTGGGGGATCATTCAAGCATTAGTGATTGTCGGTTTCACTGGGATTCAGGAAGTGTTCATCTGGTTCTTAGAAGTGTGTGATCAACTGGGATTGGCTAGTATTGGAGCGCTAGTTAGAAAGAGTTGGTTGTCATTGGATCGATCGTTTGGAAGTGAGAAGAATTGGGAATCCTCGCATTTTCATGTATTGTGAAGGCTTAGTCGAATCTAAGTGGGGGAGAGTTACCCCGGGATGCAGAAGTGGGAGAGGTTTTGAAACGAGATAAGTTACACAACCTAACAAGGAGAATAGAGGCCCCAGTGGCTGCTTGGTTTGAGGGTTGTGTTGGTTGGGGGTTTGGAAAAACTCCCCAGCATAAGAAACACGTCTTCTTGGTGCTTGATAGCAGAAGTTGAGGAACCAGGTTGGAGCTCTATTCATGAATTGAGTTCAGTTCGAGTATTCGGTCGAGGGTGTGCTCGACTCTGGGGGTTTTTGGATTGATAGATTGAGGGTTGTGTTAGCTGCCAAGGCTCGATAGTACTTTCAGCACGGGTGTGCGGGTTATTTACATATGTGGTAGACACGCGGGTCAGGGTACAGACCATGAATTTCCGAGAGGGTGGACGATCAACATGAGGCCTAGGGTTACGTCGGGGTTAGAGTCCACGGAATGGATCAGGAGTTCAGAACCCCAAGTGGGTAAGAGCAGTCTGCATGGGAAGGATCACTAGGAGGGGTGGTCCAGGGAGATGCTCAACAGTTTAGAGCGGTCCAGACAGACTGAAGCCCTAATGAGGCGGTCCAGTCATGTTGAAGACTCTATATGTGCTAGTAGACCTATGTGCGGGTATTGAGTATGTTGTTATGCGATAGCGATCAGTAGGTCTGTCCCCAAGTATTGAACATGCTGATGGAGCATGCTGAAGACTTTATATGGGTTTTGTTAGATATATGATCAGGTTCTGAGTATATATGTGTTATGGAGTAGCAACTTATTCCACAAGTGGATAGTGTAGGGTAAGGTTTCAGCACTGTGACACTTGTTGGTGTTGTGAAGGACATTGTTTAGGCCTTCTTGGGAAATGGAGGAGGTGAGTACCTCCAGGATGGAGTGCTGGACATCTGAAGTGACGACAGTTGTGTCGATAGGTTATCGGAAGCATTCCAGTCATGAGCTGAGGGCCGAAGGGGGCATACCAGACTCATGCTGTGGGCTCAGAAGCAATCCAGACCTATGTTGAGGACCATGTAATGGTATTCCAGTCATAGGCTGTGGGAATAGAGATTGTGTTGGTTATGTCTCCGGTAGGAGCGCGTCCGGATTGGATGTATTGTTGAGATTCAGGGGGGGTTGCACTCGGTTGTGACGAATCAGAGGATGGTGGATGAGACGCAAGGATAGATCCTTGGATCTCAGGTCATGAGTAGACCCGAGTTATGTTCATAGAGGTATTCCAATCTAGGATATTCCATCCTGAGTATGACCGGACCCTATGATTGATTGGACCTGATATGTTTGGTATTCCAACCCGAGGGTTGATTGGGCCAAACATGTGTGGGGATACGAGGGTATTCCATCCTAGGGATGACTGGACCCGTCGTAGGCATGCCTGGTATTCCAGCCCGAGGCTGATTGGGCCAGGCATGAGTGTTCATGTTATTAGTGGATTGATTTTGTATGATATTTTGGGAGCTGAAGGACGCGTTATCCTATCAGCACAAAGGGTTCGCTTCAGGAAGGGGGAAAGTTGGGTTTCATATACTTTAGATTCAGCAGAAGAGTTACACCGACAGATGCTGATCTGAGTTAGAGTTCCAGGTCGGTGACATGGTACTCCTGAAGGTCTCGCCATGGAAGGGTGTGATCCGCTTCAGAAAGAGGGGGAAATTGGGTCCCCCATACATTGGGCCATTCAGGATCGTTGCCAGGGTTGGCAAGGTGGCATACAGGTTAGAGCTACCAGAGGAGCTCAGTCGGATCCACAGCACCTTTCATGTTTCGCAATCGCGGAAGTGCATTTTGTATGAAGAGTCAGTAGTGTCATTAGATGACATTCAGGTCGTTGAGTGCCTGAATTATGTTGAGAGACCCGTGGCCATTATGGAGAAGAAGGTGAAGGTTCTGCGGAACAAAGAGATACCTTTGGTAAAGTTGCAGTGGGAGCACCGAAGAGGGTCCGAGTTGACGTGGGAGTCAGTGGCGGAAATACAGGAACACTATCCAGGGTTGTTCACCGCAGCAGACTTCGAGGACGAAGTCAAGTTCAAGTGGGGGAGAATTATAACGCCCCGACTCTCAGGTAATAATTTTATGGCTTTAATTTTCATAAATTGCAAGGTCTACTCGACGAGTTGGATGCCCTGACTCGTCGAGTAGAAGTGGATTTGGGCCACGTGTTTAAGTGACCTACTCGCCAAGTCCTAGATAGGACTCGAAGAGTAGGAGCTGGAGAATGAAACCCTAATTTCTAGGGTTTTGCACCCTATTTAAAGGATCATTAGCCTCCTTTAGCCCCCTTACAGCCTCTTAAGAGTCCAGCAAACCCTAATCCGTGTGTGTGCTTCATTCTTGTGTGTTTCAAGCTTTGAAAGGTGGACATTAGTGAGAAAAGCTTGGAGAGCAAGTGGCTAGAAGCAAGGAACGTGTGGGGATCTGAAATCTACCTCAGTTAGCATCTTTTGGAATGTATCAAGTCGTTACCTTGACCTCATTTCATTCTATATCTCATTTGGTTAAAGATTAGGGCTTTTCTAGCATATTATGAAGATATTCTTGGGTATGAGCTAAGATCTGAAGTTGTAACTTCATATCTGAACTCTCTTTGGTCTCTAAGTCCATAAAGCTTTCAGCTTTAGCAAGTATGAACCTCTCCTTAAGTGTAAAAATCCATTGCAAGCTTGGTTTTAACATTATGAGCCTTTCATGCACGTAAAGTTTGCAAATTTACGTGATAAACATGCCTTGGGAAGCTGGATCTGCAGTATGGAACCTTAAAATGGCTTAAAAAGCATCTGAATGGATAATGGACTGAAGGGACTCGGCGAGTTGCATGGTCAACTCGGCGAGTCCGATGAAGATTGTCGTGCAAGGACTTCTGCACGGACTCGGCGAGTCAGAGGGGTGACTCGGCGAGTCAACTAGGACTTTCCCGACATTTGGACACGCTTGAACTCGGCGAGTTGCATGAAACTCGACGAGTCAGTGAGGGGATTTCATGACTACTCGAGTTCTGGAAGGACTCGACGAGTCATTGACTACACTCAACGAGTCGGGTCAACATGGACTGTTGACCTTGACCGTTGACTTTGACCTTGACCAAGGGTTGGCTAATTGACTTCTGGGGCATTTTGAGAAATTGGAAATTTATGAGTATGGTTCTATGGTGAATATAGGTAGTGGAGTTTGTGGCGGTGATCCGAGAGTTTGAGCTTATCTTTCGAGTCGCCAATTGCGAGGTGAGTTATGCTCACTGTACTCAAGGGTCTAAGGCACCAAGGTCAGACCTTTAATTTGTTATTTGGGATTTTTACTGTTGTGATCTGTTTGATCGGTATCCTGTTAGATAGGATGGTTATATGCTGGTATGATCTGTTAGATCAGTATCCTGGTAGATAGGATGGTTATATGCTGGTATGATCTGTTATATCGGTATCCTGGTAGATAGGATGGTTATATGCTGGTATGATCTGTTAGATCAGTATCCTGGTAGATAGGATGGTTATATGATGGTATGATTTGTTAGATCGGTATCCTGGTAGATAGGATGGTTATATGCTAGTATTATCTGTTAGATCGGTATCCTGGTAGATCGGATGTGGTTATGCTTAGTGACCTATAGTTTGGTCCGACTGTCTGTATGCTGGTAGGAGATTTCCTGTTATATGTGCACATTATTGATTGGTAGTTGAGGGTATTCCATCCCGAGGATGATAGGACCCTAGTATGTTGTCTTATTAGACTGTTATATGATTATCTGATATAGGTGCATATGTTTGATTGGTTATGTTGGCATTCCAACCCCAATGGTTGAGGGCCTGGGGTATTCCAACCCGATGGTTGATTGGACCCATAGTATGTTGGCATTCCAATACGATGGTTGAGGGTCTGGGGTATTCCATCCCGATGGATGATTGGAGCCATAGTATATGTTATATATGTATTGTGTGTGGGCATTCCAACCCGATGGTTGTGGGCCGAGAGTATTCCACCCTGAGGATGATTGGACTCGTAGTATGTGAGCATTCCAACCCGATGGTTGAGGGCCTGGGGTATTCTATCATGATTGATGATTGGACCCATAGTATGTTGTTTGTTATTGTATGTGTATTGTTGTGTGTATGGGTATTTTGGGGGTAACTCACTAAGCCTTCGAGCTTACAGATTCAGTTTATTGTTTCAGGTTCAGCGGATGACCGCAGGAAGGCGAAGGCGTGACCGTACACTTCCTCGATTGATGATTATGATTTCTGGGAACTCTGATGTTTAAACTATTTTGAAACAAATTGTAATAACTGAATGGTTTTAAATGATTTAAAAAGTTTTAAATTGGCTCGAATTTTATGGATGTTACAAGTTGGTATCAGAGCCTTGGTTTGAGTGAATTGGAGGAACATTCGTGTGAATCCAGTCTCAAACTAAGGAAAAGATTTTCGAAATAATTTTTTTAAATGGTTTTCAAAATAAGTAAAAGAGGATGCAGAGTGTACGATCAGTCGGAGCCAGTAAGTAGACCCGAAAATACCATACAGTTATTTGAGATTGTGATATGTTAGAACAGCATGCAAGTACTAGGCTAGGGATCTTCAGGAATTGCAAGATAGAATTGTCTGATTACATGATGCCTTCTAGCCTAGGGTTTTCCTTATATGAGATTGACATCATTACTGTAGTTGCTTGTGTATGTATCACGGTTGTACATAATTAAGATCTTATAGCCTGAGAATGTTTGATTTGGCCATATGTTCTGTTCTTGTTGATTAAGGGCTTACGGTAGGATCAGATATTCGAAAGTCTATAGGGTCCAGCGTTATGTATGGCTAGCATACACTAGTGTTGCAGGGTTGGTGGAAGTTTCATGGATGGGTGGGTTGTGTGAGGCCGGGAGGCCAGTTTCGAGATATTTTGCATTCCTCTAAGAGTGAGGATTGAGCGCTCGCTATGTTTATGTATATTGTTAGGGCGTTGTGATGATACTTGAGACAAATATGGGTAGGTGTGGAAGGTAGTATGGGCCCGTACTACTGAAAGCACAGGACCCATACGCGTAGCAAGGAAGTCAAAACCCCTAGGATTGGGTTGGGAGATGGTCCTCTGTCATTATATGGATTATCAGAGATCTTTCTGGTGTCTTACCAGAATGGTGGTTACGAGACGTCTTGAGACTGGATCCAGGTTAGGATCGGGAGCTGGCAGCCAAGATAGGCCTGCATTTTCAGAGGATCGTGTCATTGAGATCATCCGGGAGGAGGTGATCAAGATTGCCCGGGGACAGTTTCCGGAGATGTTCAGGTCTATTAAGACCTCCATGGTTGAGTATTTCTACGAGCGCTTTACAGCCGCAACAGCTGTAACGAAGGCAGGGGGATGAGCTGGTTGAGCTTTCCAGTATCAGGACTTGTTTCTAGTACATATTCAGATGAGCAGAGGACTCAGTACTTGAGATCAGGGAGATATTCTGTACTCGTTGCATTCCTCGGGTTGAGCGGAAGGGATTGGCACATGAATTTCTAGATTTGAGGCTCGGGAGTTTGCTCGAGGCCGGAATATGAGTCGCAGGGACTCCGTAAAGGAGTGATGATTATGTTCAGCTAGGGTTTTGCAGCTGGAAGTGGAATGGTTAACTGATGGACTGGACTGTCGTTTTATAGGGCAAGGATTGTACCCTTTCGGTTTTTCGAGCTCAAAGGAGTGAGCAGGCTTGTGACCCCAGGATCAGGTTGTATTCCAACCCGGGGTCAGTTGGTTGCAGGGATTGGTGACATTATTTCAGCGCTGGTGAGCGCAGATGGGTCGATGTGGCATAAGTATTTTGTGAGGTCCGGTTTGCCTTGGATCTCTTGTATCAGGCAATAAGGATTGATTGTGCGGCCTATTGCACTTTTGGGATTGTAGACTATGTCTTGGGAGTAGTTTGTAGCCCGGTTTAGGGCAGATGTTGCTTCAGCTACTGCAGTTTAGTTGTGGACGCTTGAGCGGGTGAGTGAGTCAGGGTGCGAACCTTGAATGAAATGATTTTTAGGCCCCGAGGCGGGAGACTTGTTTGGAGCACCTTTGGAAAAGGGGTATTACATGGGAGGTCTACAGACAGGGTTCCACAGGATGGTTATTCAGCATTGTCAGGAATTAGTGGTTTTAGTAACCGTTATCGATTGGCGGATGAAGGCGTCAAAGGAAGTGACTCGTTGATGAGGTATTAGTTGGAGTATTTGTCTTTTGGTCCTCAAGATTTGAGTGGGGGATCATTCAAGCATTAGTGATTGTCGGTTTCACTGGGATTCAGGAAGTGTTCATCTGGTTCTTAGAAGTGTGTGATCAACTGGGATTGGCTAGTATTGGAGCGCTAGTTAGAAAGAGTTGGTTGTCATTGGATCGATCGTTTGGAAGTGAGAAGAATTGGGAATCCTCGCATTTTCATGTATTGTGAAGGCTTAGTCGAATCTAAGTGGGGGAGAGTCACACCGGGATGCAGAAGTGGGAGAGGTTTTGAAACGAGATAAGTTACACAACCTAACAAGGAGAATAGAGACCCCAGTGGCTGCTTGGTTTGAGGGTTGTGTTGGTTGGGGGTTTGGAAAAACTCCCCAGCATAAGAAACACGTCTTCTTGGTGCTTGATAGCAGAAGTTGAGGAACCAGGTTGGAGCTCTATTCATGAATTGAGTTCAGTTCGAGTATTCGGTCGAGGGTGTGCTCGACTCTGGGGGTTTTTGGATTGATAGATTGAGGGTTGTGTTAGCTGCCAAGGCTCGACAGTACTTTCAGCACGGGTGTGCGGGTTATTTACATATATGGTAGACACGCGGGTCAGGGTACAGACCATGAATTTCCGAGAGGGTGGACGATCAACATGAGGCCTAGGGTTACGCCGGGGTTAGAGTCCACGGAATGGATCAGGAGTTCGGAACCCCAAGTGGGTAAGAGCAGTCTGCATGGGAAGGATCACTAGGAGGGGTGGTCCAGGGAGATGCTCAACAGTTTAGAGCGGTCCAGACAGACTGAAGCCCTAATGAGGCGGTCCAGTCATGTTGAAGACTCTATATGTGCTAGTAGACCTATGTGCGGGTATTGAGTATGTTGTTATGCTATAGCGATCAGTAGGTCTGTCCCCAAGTATTGAACATGCTGATGGAGCATGCTGAAGACTTTATATGGGTTTTGTTAGATATATGATCAGGTTCTGAGTATATATGTGTTATGGAGTAGCCACTTATTCCACAAGTGGATAGTGTAGGGTAAGGTTTCAGCACTGTGACACTTGTTGGTGTTGTGAAGGACATTGTTTAGGCCTTCTTGGGAAATGGAGGAGGTGAGTACCTCCAGGATGGAGTGCTGGACATCTGAAGTGACGACAGTTGTGTCGATAGGTTATCGGAAGCATTCCAGTCATGAGCTGAGGGCCGAAGGGGGCATACCAGACTCATGCTGTGGGCTCAGAAGCAATCCAGACCTATGTTGAGGACCATGTAATGGTATTCCAGTCATAGGCTGTGGGAATAGAGATTGTGTTGGTTATGTCTCCGGTAGGAGCGCGTCCGGATTGGATGTATTGTTGAGATTCAGGGGGGGTTGCACTCGGTTGTGACGAATCAGAGGATGGTGGATGAGACGCAAGGATAGATCCTTGGATCTCAGGTCATGAGTAGACCCGAGTTATGTTCATAGAGGTATTCCAATCTAGGATATTCCATCCTGAGTATGACCGGACCCTATGATTGATTGGACCTGATATGTTTGGTATTCCAACCCGAGGGTTGATTGGGCCAAACATGTGTGGGGATACGAGGGTATTCCATCCTAGGGATGACTGGACCCGTCGTAGGCATGCCTGGTATTCCAGCCCGAGGCTGATTGGGCCAGGCATGAGTGTTCATGTTATTAGTGGATTGATTTTGTATGATATTTTGGGAGCTGAAGGACGCGTTATCCTATCAGCACAAAGGGTTCGCTTCAGGAAGGGGGAAAGTTGGGTTTCAGATACTTTAGATTCGGCAGAAGAGTTACACCGACAGATGCTGATCTGAGTTAGAGTTCCAGGTCGGTGACATGGTACTCCTGAAGGTCTCGCCATGGAAGGGTGTGATCCGCTTCAGAAAGAGGGGGAAATTGGGTCCCCCATACATTGGGCCATTCAGGATCGTTGCCAGGGTTGGCAAGGTGGCATACAGGTTAGAGCTACCAGAGGAGCTCAGTCGGATCCACAGCACCTTTCACGTTTCGCAATCGCGGAAGTGCATTTTGTATGAAGAGGCAGTAGTGTCATTGGATGACATTCAGGTCGTTGAGTGCCTGAATTATGTTGAGAGACCCGTGGCCATTATGGAGAAGAAGGTGAAGGTTCTGCGGAACAAAGAGATACCTTTGGTAAAGTTGCAGTGGGAGCACCGAAGAGGGTCCGAGTTGACGTGGGAGTCAGTGGCGGAAATTCGGGAACACTATCCAGGGTTGTTCACCGCAGCAGACTTCGAGGACGAAGTCAAGTTCAAGTGGGGGAGAATTGTAACGCCCCGACTCTCAGGTAATAATTTTATGGCTTTAATTTTCATAAATTGCAAGGTCTACTCGACGAGTTGGATGCCCTGACTCGTCGAGTAGAAGTGGATTTGGGCCACGTGTTTAAGTGACCTACTCGCCAAGTCCTAGATAGGACTCAACGAGTAGGAGCTGGAGAATGAAACCCTAATTTCTGGGGTTTTGCACCCTATTTAAAGGATCATTAGCCTCCTTTAGCCCCCTTACAGCCTCTTAAGAGTCCAGCAAACCCTAATCCGTGTGTGTGCTTCATTCTTGTGTGTTTCAAGCTTTGAAAGGTGGACATTAGTGAGAAAAGCTTGGAGAGCAAGTGGCTAGAAGCAAGGAACGTGTGGGGATCTGAAATCTACCTCAGTTAGCATCTTTTGGAATGTATCAAGTCGTTACCTTGACCTCATTTCATTCTATATCTCATTTGGTTAAAGATTAGGGCTTTTCTAGCATATTAAGAAGATATTCTTGGGTATGAGCTAAGATCTGAAGTTGTAACTTCATATCTGAACTCTCTTTGGTCTCTAAGTCCATAAAGCTTTCAGCTTTAGCAAGTATGAACCTCTCCTTAAGTGTAAAAATCCATTGCAAGCTTGGTTTTAACATTATGAGCCTTTCATGCACGTAAAGTTTGCAAATTTACGTGATAAACATGCCTTGGGAAGCTGGATCTGCAGTATGGAACCTTAAAATGGCTTAAAAAGCATCTGAATGGATAATGGACTGAAGCGACTCGGCGAGTTGCATGGTCAACTCGGTGAGTCCGATGAAGATTGTCGTGCAAGGACTTCTGCATGGACTCGACGAGTCAGAGGGGTGACTCGGCGAGTTAACTAGGACTTTCCCGACATTTGGACACACTTGAACTCGGCGAGTTGCAGGAAACTCGACGAGTCAGTGGGGGGATTTCACGACTACTCGAGTTCTGGAAGGACTCAACGAGTCAGTGACTACACTCGACGACTCGGGTCAACATGGACTGTTGACCTTGACCGTTGACTTTGACCTTGACCAAGGGTTGGCTAATTGACTTCTGGGGTATTTTGGGAAATTGGAAATTTATGAGTATGGTTCTATGGTGAATATAGGTGATGGAGTTTGTGGCGGTGATCCGAGAGTTTGAGCTTATCTTTCGAGTCGCCAATTGCGAGGTGAGTTATGCTCACTGTATTCAAGGGTCTAAGGCACCAAGGTCAGACCTTTAATTTGTTATTTGGGATTTTTATTGTTGTGATCTGTTTGATCGGTATCCTGTTAGATAGGATGGTTATATGCTGGTATGATATGTTAGATAAGTATCCTGGTAGATAGGATGGTTATATGCTGGTATGATCTGTTAGATCGGTATCCTGGTAGATAGGATGGTTATATGCTGGTATGATTTGTTAGATCGGTATCCTGGTAGATAGGATGGTTATATGCTGGTATGATCTGTTAGATCGGTATCCTGGTAGATAGGATGGTTATATGCTAGTATGATCTGTTAGATCGGTATCCTGGTAGATCGGATGTGGTTATGCTTAGTGACCTATAGTTTGGTCTGACTGTCTGTATGCTGGTAGGAGATTTCCTGTTATATGTGCACATGATTGATTGGTAGTTGAGGGTATTCCATCCCGAGGATGATAGGACCCTAGTATGTTGTCTTATTAGACTGTTATATGATTATCTGATATAGGTGCACATGTTTGATTGGTTATGTTGGCATTCCAACCCGATGGTTGAGGGCCTGGGTATTCCAACCCGATGGTTGATTGGACCCATAGTATGTTGGCATTCCAACCCAATGGTTGAGGGCCTGGGGTATTCCATCCCGATGGATGATTGGACCCATGGTATCTGTTATATATGTATTGTGTGTGGGCATTCCAACCCGATGGTTGTGGGCCGAGAGTATTCCATCCTGAGGATGATTGGACTCGTAGTATGTGGGCATTCCAACCCGATGGTTGAGGGACTAGGGTATTCCATCCCGATGGATGATTGGACCCATAGTATGTTGTTTTTTATTGTATGTATATTGTTGTGTGTATGGTTATTTTGGGGGTAACTCACTAAGCCTTCGAGCTTACAGTTTCAGTTTATTGTTTCAGGTTCAGCGGATGATCGCGGGAAGGCGAAGGCGTGACTGTACACTTCCTCGATTGATGATTATGATTTCTGGGAACTCTGATGTTTAAACTATTTTGAAAACAAATTGTAATAACTGAATGGTTTTAAATGGTTTAAAAAGTTTTAAATTGGCTCGAATGTTATGGATGTTACAATTTCTTTCATTACTTAATGAACTGCAAGACAATACTTGGGACGAGTATAAGTATGTGTGAAAGGTAGTAGAGGCCTATAGTACCAGAAGCACAGGACTCAAACTTGGATAAGGTAAAGTCACAAGGTTACTAAGTCTCTCAATAGTTTAGCTATTTTGTTCCTTTCCATCATTACCTTTGTTCCAGTAATAACTATGAAGATAAATATTATTCCAACCTTAACGGTCATATCGAATCGAGTCCAACTAATCTATGAAGTAAGTTCGGCATAGCAAAAGATAATCGAAGCGATCGATAGATGTGTCACAATCACCATTAAGATTAAGCATCCTGCAGCTAGAAGTTCTACATGCTAGAATGTGATTATATCACATTAGAACATGAAGGAAGGTATCTTTCAAGCTAAAGTCTGACTCAAATAGACCAGAGTGTAATCGTTGCATCATACGATGAGAAGTCATTAGAACATGACCCATCGGTTTGTTATGGTAGTCGAAGTAAGGACCTTGATTTAGGTTAATTCTATTTTAGGAATAGTAGTAGTCTTCAATGGATATCAAATTTAGAAGGAACAGAGGGTGCAACAACGTCAGCAGTCAAGAAGTCTAAGAGTTAGAAAATACATAAAGAGTTGCAGTTATTACTTAGGATGGAAAGGTAACATGCAAAGTCATTATACAAGCCATGTTTTGTTGATGATTCTGAGATGTAATCATCCTAAAAGGGAGATAAATGTAACGCCATGCATATTCGGGCTAGTCAATTTAGAAATAATAAGCGTTAAAAATGACTTTTTAATAGAAGATTATTTAGGATACATAATCTTAACCAAAGTCATAGTATATGTGACAAGGATTATGTACATATAAAGAACGCTAAAATCCGACTTCGCATGAAGAAGTTATGATTTTTCAAAGTTTGAGCATAACTGTGATAGCATAGAAACCGAAATTCAAATTGGTTGATTGTCAGGAAAAGAAATCTAAGCGAGAGTTGAAGATCTCGTCAATATGATTTCGTCGATATAAAGACAGTCGAGAACGGAATTCATATGAGAGAGCTGTGAATTTTTAACGGACTTTAACAGTCTAAGTCGGTTAAAAAGTATAACTTTAAAAATAAAGTCAAAATTAGCCGATGGAGTCTAAAGGAAAGTTGTAGATCTCGTCGATAGCTACACATGGATATAAAGTACATACAAACAAAGTCTGTATGAAAAAGATACGCAATTTTGAAATTCTGAAATTCCGTGCACGCATATGCGCGACGCGCATGACATTCTAGAAGCCGCCACGTCGCTCCAGCCCCTGATCGCCACGTGTCATGCTGAGAAAGGAAGAGTAGCGCCCAAGCAGGTGCGCGACATGCACCTGCCCTTGTGCAGCGTTCATGAGGAAAATTCCTCCTATAAATACCATTCAGCTCCCATTTGCCTCTCCACACCATTGTCTTGCCTGGTTGATCCTTACTTCATAGATCTTGATGTAGAGATTATGATTAGTGAGGATCTAGACTGTTATTAGTCACCTGGATCATTAGACTAAAACTCTGTATTAATCATACTTAGGTCACATCAAGGGAATATCTAAGGTGTTCAGTGAAACTTTGCCCAGATCACCAGTCACCCACCTAAGTCAGGTGAGTGCATAGTTACTTTCGCCTTACACATAGATATGAAGTATCTAAATACTTAAATGTTATATGTGCTTATGTGCAAAGATGTTCTGTGTTAGATGAAATATTATTTGATGTGTTATATGAAATATTATTTGATATATATATATATATATATATATATATATATATATATATATATATATATATATATATTGTAACACCCATAAAATCAAGCCAATTTAAAACTTTTTCAAACATCCAAAAGCCATTAGTTATTACAAAATGTTTTCAAAATAGTTTCATATCAGAGTATCGCAAAAACCATAAGTCCAAAATGCGAGGATGTGTATGATCATGCATTCGCCTTGCCGAGACATCTGAAGCACCTGAAACAATAAACTGAAACCGTAATCATAAAGCTTAGTGAGTTCCCCCCAAAATACCCGTACACACAACAATACACATATAATCACAAACAACATACTATGGGTCCAATCAACCATCGGGTTGGAATACCCCAGGCCCTCAACCATCGGGTTGGAACGCCAACATACTATGGGTCCAATCAACCATCGGGCTGGAATACCCCAGGCGCTCAACCATCGGGTTGGAATGCCAACATACTATGGGTCCAATCAACCATCGGGTTGGAATACCCCAGGCCCTCAACCATCGGGTTGGAATGCCAACATACTATGGGTCCATTCATCTTCGGGATGGAATACCCTCGGCCCACAACCATCGGGTTGGAATGCCCACATACTACGAGTCCAATCATCCTCGAGATGGAATACTCACGGCCCACAACCATCAGGTTGGAATGCCCAAGTCTATTGGCCCTCGCACAAAGCAGATAAGCCTCAACCACTAATCAAACATGTGCACATATATCAGATAATCACATAATAGTCTATAGACAGACAAACCGATCTAAAAGATCATAACAGCATAATAACATCCTATCTACCAGGATATTGATCTAACAGATCATAATAGCATAATAACATCCTATCTACCAGGATACCGATCTAACATATCATAATAGGATAATAACATACTATCTACCAGGATACCGATCTAACAGATCATATGATACTCGAGCATATATAACATATCAGGATGACAATCCAAAAAGGGCCGGCCTTGGTGCCTTAGACCCTTAAGTATAGTGAGGAAAACTCACCTCACACTGTTGAAGTCCCGCGGATGAAACCCTAGCTGCTGGATGACAGATTCCTAAACTATCAACATCAAAACAACACCCAATTAATAATTGGGTTCCAAGCCCAAGGTCCAACTCACACTCCAAAGGCCCAAAAGTCAACCAATAGACCAAAGCCCAACATATGGCCCAGTTTTCCAAATTGGGCCCAAACCCTTCACATGGGCCTTACCCTAAGGCCCAACCATTTAGTCCAGTCCAAACATTTGGCATTTCAATTGGTCCAACCTCTCATAATCCTCATGGCCCGGTTATGGCCCATCTATGGCCTAATTTTCCAAATTGGGCCCAAACCCTCACATGGGCCTTACCCTAAAGACCATCCAAATATTTTAGTCCATTTACTTGTTCTTGGATATCCCATCAGTAGCCCAATCACCAAAGCCCAATAGAAAGGCCCAACTCAAGGCCCAAGTGAAATTAGGGTTTTCACATGAAATGACGATTAGGGTTAAGTGTTCCTACTTAACCCATTAAGGACTTAATCCATTAAGTCCAATATTGCCTTAGGTTAATTGCAAATGATTATTAATTAACATTTTCAGTCTAATAAATAATTCCAGTGTGGGTTCTGATCAAATCCCCAAAATTAGGGTTTCATGACATTAGGGTTTTCCAAACCCTAATTAGGGTTTTCCAAACCCTAATTAGGGTTTTCCAACCCAAATATTAGCCCATTAGTTAAATGGTTAGGCTTTTAGGTCAATTAGGGCTTCATTAGGCCCATTAGGGTTAAACAAGTCCGGCACCACCCACTACCACCTCGGGTAGTGACGGTCAACGGCGGCTCACAGTGGCCGCCACCACCTCACGGTGGTGGTTATGGATCTAGTCCAAGTATGTCCAAACATCCCAAAAGCATTCTAACACAAGCAAAAGCACACCGCCACCCAACACGGCGGATGGTGGCGGCAGGAGGCGGCAGCTAGCACCTCAGGGTGGTGGTTATGAGTTTTTCTTTTGATTATTCCAACACGATTACAATTTTACAATGCAAATCCCAAATAACACACACACCCTAAGATAAACACACACACACACACACACAACCACCCTAGTGGTGGCCGGCAGTGGTAGATGGTGTCAGCCACCACCTCACGGTGGTGGTGGTGGCCCTCTTGTGATTTCCGGCCAAGTAACCACACGCTCTTTTGTTGCGAAATAAACTTAGGCACCCACCTGGTGGCGTACGGCGGCGGTGGTGACACAAGGAGGCGGGCAGTAGTGGCAGTCAGCGGTAAGAGCTTCGTCATCGGCGGCAACCACCATGGTCGGCTGCCATGGTGGTTCTTCACGAGTTCCATTCGACAGAAAACCACTCACACGCGCAACCGCATCACAACAACGAACGTTGTCACCATCTTGACGGAACAGTCCAGCAACGGCAGCAATATCGACGCTACGACCGGCGGCAGCAGCACGACGGCATCAGCTACGGGTCGGGAAGGAACGTCAGCTGCAACAGCCACCCGGAATGGTCGACGGCGACCGTGCAGCGGCAGAAGAAGTCAGAGAAGAATACTGTTGTTTCGCCGGTTAATGGGGCAACGGTGTTCGCCGGTCCCTTCGGTTCACCGCTTCGATGGCAACGGACAGTGGCGGTAATGCATGGCTCAGATGGAGGCTCACGATGTCGATTATGAGGTGGCGATGGTGGCTAACAGTTGGAGGGGTGATAGGGTAGCGACACCGGAGATAAGAGGAAGTGAAGGTGGCGTTTGGGAGGATCCGGAGGCATAAGGTGGCGGCTGAAGGGGTCCCCTAGGGTTAGGGTTTGGACGGGGGTTATATACCCGACTCTCATACAACTTCAACCCATAATGACAGAAATGGCCCCTCCTTCTCCAATTTCTTTCAAAACAAATCCACAACTTACCCTTTTAACCCCAGCCATCTAAAATCCCTTCAAATTAAGTCCAACATTTACCAAACAACCCCTGTCTTCAAAATCCTTTGCAAAATAAATCCCGAAATTACACTTTAACCCCCGAAGATCAAAATTATATCATTTGACTCCACACAACCAACACCCTGCTAAATATTATTGATTTTAGGGCCATTATAAAATAATATAAATTATAAATTTACACCTTAGGGCTCCGGGTTTATTATTTAATTACTCTATTTCAAACGGGATGTTACACACACACACACACACATATATATATATATATATATATATATATATATATATATATATATATATATATATATATATATATATATATATATATCGTATATGTATTTTATAAATTTAATACAGTGGGTAACGAAGGGTAGTAATAGATACCAAAGTATGATGAAAGATAAGATGTCATAGTATGGGGAAAGATGTAGGCAATGATAGGATTCCATGACTGTATAAATGGTACTAGCGTACCAATGACGTAGAAATGGTACTAGCGTGTCAACGATGTAGCAATGGTACTAGCATGTCAATGATGTAGGAATGGTACTAGCGTACAACGATGTAGTCACTTAGCAGAGTATAGGTGACAACCACCGGACTATTCATAATCGTCTTGTGGAACACGGGCATGTTTATAACCTCTAGGCGATGCACTTCGTGACCATTTGATGTACTCTACCCTACTGACACGTACTACGGAGAAATCCCTATAGCAGTACTGTCAGTAACGATGATTAAGATGATCCTTAGGATAGATCCTTAGGAATGAAAGTAGAAGGAAACTTATTGACATGTATTGCGGGGAAATCCCTGTAACAGTACTGTCAGCAACAATGGCTACGACGGCCCTTAGGGAAGAATAAATAAGAAAATGAGGATGGATAATCAGGCTATTTGTTTGAGAATTAAACACATTAACTATACTATTGTGGGTTGAAAACCCTATGTACTCACCAGTTTTCCCAACCTGACCCACTCAGTTTCTTTGTATCACAAGAAGTAGTAAAAAGATAATGATGTCCAGACCTGATGAGAGATTTGAGGAAATATAAGCTATAGAATAAAAGATGATGTAAGGTCGACGTTTATGCTTATGTTTATTGTATCATTTATGAAAAATATTTCTTCGAAAATACTTTTACGCAACCAATTCCACATTTATAAATGAACTCTGATTTAAATAAGCATAAATAATGTAACACTTTAAATTTTCAACCAAATTTTTTCATTTTTAAAACACATAAAAACTCATTTCACATTTCTCAAAACACAATTGTCTCAAATGTCAAACACAAAACCACACAATAACTGATAGTATCCTAGAATCCTCAAACAAAGTCTCGAACAGGTGTGTACAATCAAGTCGGCGCCTTTCCGCGATCCTGAGAAGTACCTGAAACACATAACACACAACACGGTAAGAACGAAGCTTAGTGGGTTCCTCAAAATACCACATACACAAATAATAAGCCTCTCATGTCTATAACTCGGCATGGACCCTCCGGTCTCATGTGTATCGGTGAGGACCCTCCAGTCTCACGGCTCGGTGTGTACCCTCCGGTCACGTGTCTCACTGAGGACTCTCCGGTCTCACAGCTCGGGTTGGACCCTTTAGTCCTATATCTCAGTGAAGACCATCCGGTCTCACAACTCGGTTTGGACCCTCCGGTCCTAACTCAGTAAAGCACAGAATAATATAGCATATATCGCAAGTACAAAATGCATAATATCACATAAATCAATATAAGCACATAGGACCCTCCGGTCGATAACTCAAATAAGACCCTCTGGTCACTCGGTATTACCACTTAGGTAAGTATAGTGAGAAGACTCACCTCGGAAGTAAGCAAATAGATCTAGCACCCCACGAACAGTCTAGACTCCGCCTACACAATATAATTATTGTTGGATAAGGTGTCTAAGTCCATAACTATAATTGGTATGTACTTGACCCGAAAATAACATGGTCCATTTGGGTTGCATTTCACCGGAACAATTTGAAAGGATGGACTTTTGAGTAGAGGTTATTTATGATTTATGAATATATTATAAGTTCTAATATATTAATATGAAATCATACTATTTAATTAGTATTGATCAAGAATTAATTTGGAATTAACTTAGTGATCAAAAGAGACTAATTAAATGTACGGGGATTGATTTGGTAAATCAATGATTCTTATAGTGTGGGCCTATGGTTATTTAGGATGGACTAAACCAATATGGTAGTCCATGGATAGTCCATGAAGGTTTAACCCATGGATCCTAAGTAATATGAAAGGCCATGTCCATTAGGGTTTACATGGATGAAACCCTATACTTTGTCACACTATAAAAGAAGTCCCTTAGCTCCTAAAATCGGCCCACTAGTTGTTCTTGGAGATCATAATAGTCGTTATTTGTGCAAGTCACTCTCTCTCAAGTCATCCATTATTGGTGGTGTTTTGTGAAGCATTTGAGGCATCACATTTGGGGTGTTAGGCTCTTAAAGGTTCAAGTTAACAAGCTACAACTAGAGGTAAGTTATCTAACTAGTTTTTGTTGTTCAAGTACCCATGCTTTGTATGCTAGTTAGGATAATGCTTTGGAAAATCAAATTGCATGTATAATTAGAGAAAACATAGATCCAAAGCATTTAGGGTTGCATGTGCACCATAAGGTTGTTAGAGTGCTCAAACCCCATCAGTGGTATCAGAGCCAAGGATTGTTTTCTGTTATAATTGATGCTTATTGGTTTTCAAAGTTGAAAAAATCAATTTTCTGGCTTCTAACTAGTAAACTCGCCGAGTCCACTGGTTGAATCGACGAGTCCACCCAGTAACAGACCAACTCGAAGAGTCCAGTTCGTGTACTCGCCGAGTTAGTGCTCCTGTGTGCAAAATTTCGAATTTTTGGCCAGAATTGGATTAGTATCATTACTCCAAACTGTTTTTTAAACCATGAAATCTGTTTTTTGATATGGTAGTGATCATGCTTATCCAACTAAAAGATAATTGTCATAATTTCAATATTTGTATTAGTTTATATGATTAGGCTAATTTCTTGAAGATTGTTAATATGAATTATCTTGTTCTTATGAGTTTAACTAGAGCATGGATGAATTATTTGATTATTGTGTTAATTAAAATAATGATTTAAATGCCTTAATGGACTCCATAACTTGTCCTCAAGTTATGGAAAATGAAAAGTCTTTTCTTTAAAAAGTCATTAAACTCATAAGTTATGGAAATGAAAAGTTTTGAAGAATTTCAAAACTTGCCCTCAAGTTTTGGAATTTGTAAAGTCACACTTATGAATACTTTAATTCCAAACCCTAGAATTTTAAAAGTTTAAAATTCAACCCTTATACTATTATAATATTAAAAGTTTAATAATTATATATATGTATAAGACAAGCCAGTCTTACCGTTAGTAGGCCTCATTCACGAAGCCGGTCTATAAGGGGGGGTATAAGGTTACTACCTATAAAATGGTGGTTTAATGGGTGTCCACTCTCACCCACCGCTTCCTTGACTGGTGGAGGGTCGTTAGCCGAGCGGGTAGGATAGGAAATTAATTCTCGTTAAAAGTATAATGGTAATTATAAAGTAACAAAACTTTTATTAAATTCTCAATCTCAGTTACTTTAGGAAAAATGTGAAATTGATGCTAATCCATTAAATTGCACTTTGCACATTGCCAAGTCGTTAGTGGAGTGTGTGTAGTTAACCGGCACACTAACATGGACTAGTAAGGATGGCAAAGGGTAGCTTCATGTTTGTCATATATCAATGGAGCGTGTGTGGTTAACCGACACATTGATTAGGTGATAATTGACTTCACGTGTACCAAGTAAATTTGCATGGTTATTCACACCTTGTTTGTGATCCTCGGTATCCCAGTCACAAACTTGAATGGCATAATCGAGATTTAAACATGTCATTGAAAAGTTCAATGAATCTCAAAAGAATCTAGGAATTTCAATCCAATTAAAACTTAATAATCAATTTCGTTTTTCATGGTGGAAATTGGTAAATCGTCGTTTACCTACCTTCAAATATTTTGCTAGTTGGATTACGGCATCCCTCTTCCAAATTGTAAAATATTGTGTTGGGTCCTAGCCTTAATATTTCATTTTGGGTGTTATATTAAGGATTATTATCTAATCTAAACTTTGTCTTTCTTTTTCAGATGTCTTCCAACATTGCTTCTGGCTCAAACCCTACTAGCTCCTTCTCTCTCATGAACTTGTGTGGAAGAGTCATCTTTGATGGTTCCAACTTCAATGACTGGATTAGGAACATCAGGATGGTCACTCGTTATGAGGACAAGGAATATGTCCTCGACAAGGAGCTTAAGGAAATCGATGAGTCTTCTTCTACTCCTGAGGAGATCGCTGAGTTTAGGACTCATGCAAAGGATGCCACCAAGGTGTCTTGTATCATGTTGGCCACTATGACAGCTGAACTCAAAAAGTCCTATACGGACTTCTACCTTTTTGAGATGCACCAAGACCTGATGGAAAGATACCATCAGAGTGCTCGTCAAGAGAGGTATGAAATCATTGCCTCCATGATAACAACAAAGATGAAGGATGGTGAACCCATCACGGGCCACTTGTAGAAAATACAAAGGTTTGTGGACTGGTTGCTAAAGTTAAATGTGAACTTCGATGAGGAGTTGGCCATAGATATCATTCTACACTCTTTACCTCCATGTTATGATCAGTTCCGAATGACCTATCATATGAACAAGGAGGAGGTCACTCTTAGCAAGCTTCAAGGCCTTTTGAGGACTGCTGAAAGTAGTCTCAAAGGTAAAAATGTTGTTCCTACTCCTACTGCTACTACCCCTGTCTTGGCAATTGGGCATGGGAAAGGGAAGAAGAGGAAGGCTCCCTCTAAGAGCTGCAAGGGAAAGTCTCTTGATGGATCCTCTTCTAGTGGGACCAAGGTTGGTTCTGCTGCTCCCTCTTCTGTCACACCCCCGAACCAGACGGCGGAAACGTCCGGGGGCTTAGTGTGACTTTCAACATTTCAGTATCATCACAAAGTATATAATTGAAACATAACATCATCATCATCACACATGTAATATAACAACATTCATTTTTTACATCGAGTATTGTATTCGAATATTACATGCCAAAATAGTCAGAGTATGATGAAACAAAATATAACAAAATATCCATTAGTTTGTTCCACTCAACCTGCTTCAACGGTTTCCTGAGAATACAAGTTAATTTAAAAAGGTCAACATAAAAATGTTGGTGAGTTCATAAGCATGTTTGTGAAAATGATTTGTACAACTTTGAAACCACCAGAAAATCCTATATTTTCTGAAAACAGTTTAGTATGTTTGTATCAGATCTTGTATTAATGCATGTGTCTTATTATTTATTAGAATGTATAAAGATAATGCAGAAAAGGTAAAGAGAACCCTATGTTGTCTGTAAAAGAGAATGCTGCCATACCAACCCCCGAGGTTGAGTACCAGTACGAGTATGTTCCTGAGTAATCCAAAGAAGAAAAGAAAAGAATGGTCTCCCGTAAATTTATAACGTTAATTCCTCTAAGTGAGCCATCATAACCATACTAATTAATGACAAATTCGCCTGTCTTGGCATTTGTGAACGCCGACGGAAAAATAGAATAAGGTTATCATCACCCTAGACTGATGTAGTCTAACTGTAGCGAACAGCTCAGGTGTGGGGTGTCATCCTCGTATAGATCTATACACAAAACCCCGCTCTCCCTCTAAGAGACTTTGGTTATAACTACATGCTACGATCGTATACTCAATAGGTGTCAACCGACACGTCTCACTAGATCCTTAATCGAATTTACACGAAGAAAAACATATAAAACTCATTCCCAGGCCAAATGAACCATGTAAATGAACCACTAAGGCATCGCTAAACATGTAAGTCATTTCAAGGCCTGATAGGAATGAGATTATATAACATGGGCCCAAAATATATGTAAAAGGACAACTAAGGCCCATTCCACATGTAAGGTATTTACATGCCCAAATAGCATGCAAATAGTATCCAAGGTCCTCTGCGCATGTTAATGGGTCAATAAGGCCCAATAAACATATAAATAGTATTCAGGACCTATCAAACATATTAATGGGTTACTAAGGCCCAATAAACATGAAAGGGACCTAATTAGCCCGTTTGTTATTATATTGCTAGTATTAGTTCAATTATTTGTTAAGTTGACTTAAAAATACCACTTTTGTAATCATATATATATATATATATATATATATATATATATTAAATTCACATAGTTTAACATGTCTAGATGATTTAAAAGTATGTATAAGTCATATAAACTTGCATCTAACAAAAGTATAAACACTTTTAGTAAGTTAAAACAATTTTCTGATTTTTGGCCTTTATGTCCCTATTTTTAGAAAAATCATCGTAAGTCGAAATTTGGATCCGTAAACTCTGAGAGTTTGGAAAATGAGTCTATTTCTTCATAATTTTTATTATAATTTTTAGTGATCTCAAACCAGTGTGAAAATGTTCATATTCACAGACTGGTCCGAAATCCTTTCTGAAATGATAGGCAGTTTTGTAAAAATCACCAAAAATTGTAGAAAATTTGTATGAACGCGTGAGAGTAGTCATTTTAAAGGTATAAACCTGAACCTCTTTCATGTAAAATAGTTTTGAAAAATATTACCATCAAGATGGTCAAAATAGTCTGTAACTAGACCAAAACTTTTCTGTTAAAAGCTGATTTTTGAGTTTAGGTTATAGATTTTTTAACACAACACTTGTTTTTGCTATTTTGAGTGTATAAATCTCAGATCTGCAAGTTTACATGACAACATATACTTTTCTCATAGTTTTTATGAAGATGTAAGTGATAAACTTCATATTTTTAACATATTTTTAGATTTATGAAGTAAACAACACATAATCACCAAATAAATCATGAAAAACACACATAGTCATGCATATACGCATAGATCTACACAAAACAACTTGTATTCTCCCCCAAAACTTAGTAAAAACTGAAAATAGGGGGTATGAACTCACATTGCTTTGATATTTTCGGTTTTTGGTGAAGAGATGAGGAGATCTCGGCCCTAGATGTGTTCTTGGGATGATTTTCGAGCTCTAAGGTGTTCTAAGAGCATAGATCATAAAATAATGTGGGTTAAGAAGAGATTTAAGGTGTAAACTTGAAGTTAAACTATGGAGTCTAACCAAAAACTTACCAAAAGTGATGAGCTTTGATGAAGAGATATTGGTGTGCCCTTGAAATTCCCAAAAATTAGAAGGATGGAAGGGGGGAGCTTCTTGTGCTAGAGAGGAAAAAGAGAGAGATTTCTTGAGTTTGAAGATGAAAGGTGAGGGTGGTGATGAAGGCCCTTATGGCTGAGAGTTAAAATGAAGAGAGAAGAGAGAGGGAAAATGTTGAGGTGATGTTGCATGGATGTATGAGAAGTGTCTTGATATTTGGTGTATTATAGCATGGAAGTCCACCATGCAACAATGAGGTGGCAATTGCAAGTTTGAATCTTCCCTCTTTTTTTCATTAATTAATTGGGCCGAGAATGGGCTAGGAGAAAGAATTGAAATAGTTTGGGCCATTCCTTGACTTAGTTCGAAATCATGAGGCCCCAAAATGAATATTTTTCGGCCCATTGGGCCTTTATGGAAGTTCACGGCCCAATGAAACCCAAGGGAGTAGTTTACGGCCCATTAGGGCCAATGAAATCATTTATGGCCCAACATGGCCCATTAGAGATTATATGAACTATTCTAGGCCCACATGGCGCAAAATGTTTTAGTTTCATGAATGTGGTTTCAATTAGAGCCCAAATAGGGTTCCTTGGCCCAAAATAGTCAAGTTGAAGGTTTATTGATTCATTAAGCCCAATAAGAGAATCCTAGTTCATATTAAACTTGAAGCGGGATTTTTAGGGTTTTCAACCCTTGGTTGACTATATGAGATGCTTTGTATAAGGTTTTGAACTTTACTTGTGAACATTGATTAAGTTTGTTATCATTGAATGAGCATAGTGTATAATATCAAATTAGGGTTACAAGTATCACAGTAGATGATGTTTACATGAGACTAGAATTTCCTAGCTAAAATGCTAGTTGTGACATCTTCCATTCCTAAGGTGTTTCTATTGTCATGAAAAGGGATACTGGAAGCGAAGCTGCCCCAAATACTTGCAGATATCAAAGATGGGAAGGTTAAGGCCACCCATGCAGGTATTTATACGATTCTATCTAATAACTCATCACATTCTTGTTCTTGTTCCTTGATACATGTTGTGGATTTCACATTTGTTCTGATGTGCAGGGCCTAAAAAGAAGTAAGGATGTGGAGCACGGGAAGATAAACTTGATCATGGGGAATAGGAAAGTTTCACATGTCACCAAGATTGGAGTTTACTCTTTATTGCTTAGTAGTGGGTTAGAAATAGATTTGAATAATTGTTGCTACACATCTGATATGGCGAGAAATATTATTTCCTTTCATGGTTAGTACAAACAAGGCTTTAGTTTTTCATTTGATAATGAAATTGGTGCTATTAATGCTTTTTATAATGGTGTATTTTATTTTAAAGCATTACCTTGTAATGGTGTAAATGAAATTGTGATGGTTGTAGACAACTTAGGAAATAATGTGTTGCACATTGATTCTTCCAATAGCTTGGATAAAGCATGCTTGTGGCATTGTCGTCTTGGACATGTCAATAAGAAGCGCATAGGCCAACTTCAAAAGGCTGGAGTCTTGGAGTCATTCGACTTAAAGTCGGATGACACTTGCGAATCTTGTTTGCTTGGAAAGATGACGAAGTCACCCTTCACTGGTACTTGTGGAAGGGGTGAGGGACTGTTAGATCTCATACACACTGATGTGTGTGGACCCTTCAGAACCGCCACAAGGGATGCTAATCGCTTCTATGTGACTTCTACTGATGAGTACAGTAGATATGGCTATATCTATTTAATCAAACACAAGTCAGGTACCTTTGAAAAATTCAAAGAGTTTAAGCAAGAAGTGGAGAATCAGCTGGGCAGGAAGATAAAGATGCTCCGATCCGATCGGGGTGGTGAGTATCTTAGTATCGAGTTCCTTGACTATCTTAAGGAATGTGGAATTGTTTCATAATTGACGCCACCTAGGACACCACAACTTAATGGTGTGGCTGAGAGGTGCAATCGAACCTTGTTGGACATGGTTCGTTCCATGATGATTCGAGCTTCGTTACCTATCTCATTCTGGGGGGTATGCCTTAGAGACTGTCGCCCATATCCTTAATCTAGTCCCAACTAAGAAGGTTGCCAAAACACCTCACGAGATGTGGACATGGAAGGTTCCCTCGTTAGCACACATCAAGGTTTGGGGTTGCGAGGCTTTCGTGAGACGCGAGACTCACGACAAGCTCGAACCTCCTAGTGAGCGGTGTATTTTCATCGGCTACCCGCAGAAGTCCTTTGGATATCTCTTCTACATACCGAGTGACAATGTTGTCTTCGTTGCGAGGATAGGAGTCTTTCGTGAGAGAGAGCTCATATGCCAAGGGGACAGTGGGAGGCATATTGACCTTAAATAACTTCAAGAGTCAAATGATGAAGTAACCTCAAACAATAGCGCTCAACCCGAGGAGGAAACTCATGTTGAACCAATTGACGAGTCCTTACCTCTGAGACGTTCCAGTAGAGTTAGAGTTACACCTGAGTTTTATGGTTTTCATATTACTACTGAAGGTGATACATTTATCAGTGATAGTACACTGGTAAATTTGGAAGAGCCTAATAACTACAAGGAAGCCATGGCGGGCCCCGAGTCTGCTAAATGGAAAGAGGCTATGGATAGCGAGGTTCAGTCCATGTATGACAATCAAGTTTGGAACTTGGTTGACAATGTACCAGGCCGTAAGACAGTCGGGTGCAAATGGATCTTCAAGAAGAAGACCGACATGGATGGGAAAGTACACACATATAAGGCGCGATTAGTTGCGAAGGGCTTTACTTAAACTCATGGAGTTGACTCTGACGAGACATTCTCACCAGTAGCGAAGATCAAATATATATGGGTTATGCTAGCCATAGCTGCATTTCATGATTGTGAAATATGGCAAATGGATGTCAAAACAGCTTTCCTTAATGGGAAGTTGGCTAAAGATGTTTACATGAGTCAACCAGAGGGTTTTGTCAATGCAAAGTACCCTAATAGGGTGTGTAAGCTTGAGAAATCCATTTATGGATTGAAACAAGCGTATCGCAGATAGAATCATTTTTTCAATGAGAAAGTTAAAGAGTTTGTTTTTTTCGAGAAGTGAGGATGAGTCCTGTGTATATGTCAAAGCTAGTGGGAGTATAGTTAGCTTTCTGGTATTGTATGTAGATGACATACTACTCATAGGAAATGGCATCCCAACCTTGCAGAAGATTAAGTCCTGGCTTGGGAAGTGTTTCGCTATGAAGGACCTCGGAGAAGCTGCCTATATTCTGGGGATAAGGATATTGAGAGACAGGAGTAAAAGACTAATTGGACTTAGTCAAAGTACCTACTTGGATAAGGTGTTGAAAAGATTCAACATTATGGATTCCAAGAAAGGTGACTTACCCATCCAAGGCAATACCAAACTGAGTAAAACTCAAAGTCCGAGTACAGAGGCTGAGATAGTTGAGATTATTCGAGTACCATATGCTTCCGCAGTTGGTTCAATCATGTATGCTATGACTTGTACTCGCCCTGATGTGGCCTTTGCTTTGAGCATGGTCAGCAGATATCAAGGGAATCCTGGTAAGGCTCATTGGACTGCGGTTAAGAACATTCTCAAGTACCTGCGGAGGACTAAGGACTAGGTCCTTACCCTCGGTGGGAGTGATGACTTGAGAGTAACAGGGTATAGTGACGCCAGCTTTCAGACCGACAAAGATAATTTCTGCTCTCAGTCGGGCTGGGTATTTACCCTGAATTGAGGAGCAATAACTTGGAAAAGTTCCAAGCAGGAGATTGTAGCTGATTCAACGTGCGAATCAGAGTACATAGCAGCAAGCGAAGCGGCGAAGGAGGCAATATGGCTGAAGAACTTCATTGGAGACCTTGGAGTTGTACCAGCAATAAAGGAGCCTATGGAGATTTTCTGTGACAGCGAGAGTGCAGTTGCCTTAGCCAAGGAACCAAGGGATCATGGCAGATCCAGGCACATCGACAGAAAATATCACTTCATAAGACATCGAACAGAAGAAGGACTCCTCGTAGCAAAGAGGGTATCGTCAGAGGATAAATCAACAGATCCCCTCACGAAGGGACTGAGTAGGGTTAAACACTTACAGCATGCGAGGCACATCGGGCTGAAGGACGATATTAGTTTTAATAATTAGATAGTTGTTCATAAACTTGTAATAGATAAATTGTAATTGACATTTGATGACTAAATAAAATGTGTTTTATTTATAAGTAGAGTTACTGTCTTGTGTCAATTATTTACTATTGTTTCATTTTGCATGTTTTGACTTCCAGAATAATTATATTATTCAAACCATCAACAGTCGATCATACTTTGGAAGTAGGTATTGAGGCAAGACTGTCATGAATTTGGCTTGTAGATTGTCTGAAGTGTGTTAGACATAACAAAGTTTGCTACAACATTCATGAGTGCTCATAAGGTCTGAGTATTGGATTAAACCCACGCTCACTTGAATCACTTCAAGGAATTTATCACGAGTGATCGTGAGACGATAACATCATATAGTCTTCAAACCAATATATATGAGTTGTTGACTATGAGTTGGTTGTACATTGATAGTGCGAAACCGCATCAGTAACTTGATGTTATAAAATGCACTATTGTGTATGATTTAACAAGTAGTTAGTACAAGCATATATTGTCGAAGTTTATCTGTTCCTTTTAGTCCTTGGAGGATTAAAAGCAATATATTGGGCCTCTCGATGATTTTGTTTTGACTTATGTGTCGGGCCCGGTCAAAACTCAACTGATGTGTTCGATTAAGTTCTATGTCAAACAAATCGGAAATCGGGAAACAAATGTTGGACAATAAGAATGACTATGTTCCATGTATTTGTTCGGCTGATATCTTGAGAACAGAGGATTATATGATCTCTTATCTAAATGGCATGTCAGAGTTCGACAGAGGCTATAAGAGCTATGATTGCTAGTCGGTTCCTGAAGTCGTACTTGCAGCTATAGCTATTAGACTTATCCAAGTGGGAGACTGTTGGATAAGGTTTCTAAGTCCAAAACTATAATTGGTATGTACTTGACCCAAAAATAGCATGGTCCATTTGGGTTGCATTTCACCGGAACAATTTGAAAGGATGGACTTTTGAGTAGAGGTTATTTATGATTTATGAATATATTATAAGTTCTAATATATTAATATGAAATCATACTATATAATTAGTATTGATCAAGAATTAATTTGGAATTAATTTATTGATCAAAACAGACTAATTAAATGTACGGGGATTGATTTGGTAAATCAATGATTCTTATAGTGTGGGCCTATGGTTATTTAGGATGGGCTAAACCAATATGGTAGTCCATGGATAGTCCATGGAGGTTTAACCCAAGGATCCTAAGTAATATGAAAGGTCATGTCCATTAGGGTTTACATGGATGTAACCCTAGACTTTGCCACACTATAAAAGAAGTCCCTTAGCTCCTAAAATCGGCCCACTAGTTGTTCTTGGAGATCATAAGAACCATTTTTTGTGCAAGTCACTCTCTCTCAAGTCCTCCATTGTTGGTGGTGTTTTGTGAAGCATTTGAGGCATCATATTTGGGGTGTTAGGCTCTTAAAGGTTCAAGTTAACAAGCTACAACAAGAGGTAAGTTATCTAACTAGTTTTTGTTGTTCAAGTACCCATGCTTTGTATGCTAGTTAGGATAATGCTTTAGAAAATCAAATTGCATGTATAATTAGAGAAAACATAGATCCAAAGTATTTAGGGTTGCATGTGCACCATAAGGTTGTTAGAGTGCTCAAAACCCATCAATTATCTCTAATAAGCAAATTGAAATAACCAATCTGAGATGCTAAGCTAACTCCTCCACTAAATCTCAAAAAGGGTGAAAATACCATTTTACCCCTCCATGGTCTCCAAGGTCCACAGTTGACCAAACCCTAAAAGTCAACGAAAGTCAATGCTCAAGTCAACAGTCCATGTTGACTAAACTCGTCGAGTGCATCTATGCGACTCGTCGAGTTCCTTCACTTTTTCTAAAGTATCGGGAAAATCCAACTCAACTCGTTGAGTTGTCTCGTCAACTCGTCGAGTTGTAGCTCGTCCCGTCTATCGGGTAAAACCCTAGTTGACTCGTCGAGTTGGCTCATGCACTCGTCGAGTCCTTCTAGACCAATTCTCATTTAGACGATTCTAAGCAGAAATAATGTCCAAAACTCTAGATCTAGCCTCCCAAGGCTGAAATACCATGTAAAGCTGCAAGCTTTATGTACATGCATGGCATCTAGGGCTCGAAATTCCATAATAAGCTCTATATGGGGTTTAATGCATAAAAGCTTGTCACTAGCTTGATAAAGCTTGGATCTTTGGACTCAAAGGACCTCATCCAGTCCAGATCTGATGTTTCAACTTCATGTCATGCTCAATGACTCAATACCCAAAAGATGGATCGGAGAAAGCCCTAAAACTCCCTAGAAAGAGATCTAACAAAAGAAATGATCAAGGTGGTAGCTTTTTACCTCCAAACAGAAGCTAACACTGAAGAACACTAGATCCAAAAGTCCCTCCTCGTTCCAAGCCTTGTTGCTCTCCAACCTCCTTCCAAAATTGCACTAGAACACACAAGATTAGCTTCTATTTCTCTCACACAAGGTTATAGCTCGATTAGGGTTTCTCACATAGTGTTAGGGTGATAAGGGAGGCGGAAATGGAGGCTTAAGGTCCTTTAAATAAGGCACAAACCCTGAAAATTAGGGTTTTCTCACTCAACACCTACTCGTCGAGTTGGGGTCCTCCAACCCATCGAGTAGACTCTAAAAATCATGCGACCATTAACTCCTCTACTCGGCGAGTTTGGGCATCCAACTCTTTGAAATTATGAATGCAAAATAATTAAATATTATACCTAGGAGTCGAGATGTTACAAATAAAAAATTTAAAATGGCCGTAAATTTAAGGATGTCACAGTTTTTCTGAATTTGCAAATTCATATACCTCCCCCCCCCCCCCCCCCCCGCCCTCCCCCTCGTTCACAGTTGTTTTCTTTAGTTTAATTAGCAGCAATTATTTTCTTATTAAAGTTTACGTTCCCTGAGTTCGACACCCTATTTATTTTTACTACACTATTACACGACTAGGTATATTGCCCATTTGTGTTTTAGTTGGTTAAATTAGTTATGTTTTATTAATATTAAAATTGTTAGTACGTAAATAAAAACTTTTGTGATCAAAATCGACTGATTCTCGATTCTAGTCTATAACAATACTAATGGGTCAAGGTTTTTTTTCTTTCTTGTTTGTGTGTTGTCTTTCTTAGGATAATTAAGAAGAATGGTTTTTTGGGTTTTTTGTTATTTGGGTGGGTGGAGTTTTGGATGAATATATAAAAGTAAAATTATAAATAATAACCAAAAGAGTCAAACTCTAAAAGTGAAGTTTGGGCACGATTGGAGGTGTCACATGCGTTTTATTTTTAAGGAAATATGTATTTATGGAATCAGTCCTTATAGTTTTAATAACTTGCTAACTTCTGATTCTATTTTTGGTGAAAAAACACGCTTCTATTTCTTCTTTTTTAAACTGAAACATTAATTTGCAGAAAGGTCATTGTAGCACGATCCCTTGTCAATGTTTTATTTTCTTACATTTAAAACCGTCAATTTAGTAAAAGATAGGGACCAAAAGTGACAACTTTCAAAACTTTAGTGGCAAATTTCAGAAACATCTAAAGCATACTATTCATAAGGTTAATGAGAATTAATATATTAGTATATAATAAGTGAATAACTTATGATTGGTGATATATATATATATATATATATATATATATATATATAAAAGAAAGAATCAATTATTAGAGTTCCAAATTTTTTGAAATCCTCTAGTGTGCCTAGTGTTGTGGAAGAATTCAGAAAATATAAGAAATGAAAACGATTGGCTTGAATAAGAATCTATATCCTATGATGCATGGAAATGGCAGTTAGGCTGGCGTACCCGTATCAGAAACTTGGGGGAAACGGATACTTGGGGGAAACGGCTAAGAAACGTTTCTCGGACGTATCAGCATATCCAGAAACATTTTGGGCAAGTTTCCACAAAGTTTCCTAATTTTTTTTTTGTTTTGCATGGGTTTTTATTTAAGTCCTAATGGACTAATAATGGGCTATTGTAATTGAGATTACCCTACAACTATCATCGATCGCTACCTCATATTTAATTATAATGGACATCGTTTACAGCAAGGTTTACTCGTTTACTGCTGTGCATCAATACCTGTCAACGATCAAGAACAGAACAAGAAAAAATTCACCACTCAGGCACCCACCAATTCAGAAATCGATTATTATCATATGGCTTCTCAAGAACATATTTTGGAATTTCTTTAATATATATATATATATATATATATATATATATATATATATATATATATATATATATATATATACATATATATATATATATATATATATATATATATATATATATGTGTGTGTGTGTGTGTGTGTGTTTTCATATTTTTATATTGTCGTATCCGTATCTTGAATTTTTGAGTTTTGCCGTTTCCCGTTTCTGTTCCGTATCCGTTTTCCGTTGCCGTATCCGTTTCCGTGCAACTTAGTCTATATATGTATATTTATATCTATATCTATATATCATCATATCATCATACTATATTATAAATGAGACATTTTTTCTTTCACCACATTCATTTGAAACTCCCATGTATTTTTCCTTTCACCACATTCATTTGAAACTCTCATGACTTTTCAGTTTCTTTCTAATAATGATTATAAGTTGGTTAACAAGATCAAATAAATATCAAACCTAAAGTGTAATCATATATAAACTAAATTTCAATATTAAAAGAATATTTTTACTTCTACTTATAAAGTTATGTTTTTTAACTTTTTACATATTATACTTAATTTATTAGTTTTAATATACTGTTGAATGTAAACCATTATCATTTTAAAGCTACAACTTTTGAACAATTTGTATAAAATATTTCAATTACAAACTTAAATATAATATTACAGGACCAACTTAAATATAAATTTTAGTTTAACTTAAACAACCCAAATAATATTTTGTAAATAGTTAAAATTGATAAGTTATAGTGTCTTTCTAATAATGATTATAATTTGGTTAATAATGTTAAATAATACCAAACCTAAAGTGTAATCATAAATAAACTAAATTTCAATATTAAAATAATATATTTACTTCTACTTATAAAGTTATGTCTTTAACTTTTAACATATTATACTTAATTTATTAGATTTAATATGTTGTTGTATGTAAACCATTATCAATTTAAAGCTACAACTTTGGAACAGTTTGGACAAAATACTTAAACTGTTAATTTAAATATAACATTACAGTGTCAACTTAAATATAAATTTCAGTTCCACATGAAAAAACCCAATGAATATTTTGTGAATAGTTAAAAGTGATAAATTGTAGTGCTAAATGAAAAACTAAATCATAATATCAATTTAACTAAAATATTTCCTGAAGATATTTATATAATCGTTAAAAGTTTTCAAATAAGTAGTTTAAAATGACTTACAATAACAATAGTTAAAAATAATTATATATAAATGATTATATTGTTACCTTTAAAATCAAAAAACAATGTCTGGTGTTTTAAATAATTGTAATGATAGAAATTAAAACGTTAAGAAAATAAATTTTAAAAATTAATTAACAATAACAAAAACTATAAATAACATTAATCCATAAATTATATTTAATTTTATTTATTTTTAACTCGCGGTTAGAAGTCATAAACGGTTGAGATTATACAGTTATAATAGATGTATATATTATCATATGATTCAAAATAATCAATATATTATATCAATTTAGTATACAAATTATTATATCAAATTTAACGTCAACGTTATTGTTATATTTAAAAAAAAACATATATTTGTAAAGATTTCAACTATATAGGTGTTTCTGCGCAACACGCGGGTATTCGCCTAGTATACTTATAAAAGAAACATTTTTCCTTTCACCACATTCATTTGAAACTCCCATGACTTTTCAATTTCTTTACAATAATATTATAATTAAGTTAAATAACGTTCTATAAACAAGAAAATGGTGTTTTATTACAATGTCTTCATTCCACATCAATGATAAGAGTAAACAAAAGAACATTTTCTCTTCTGTAAATAGGAAAGGTTATGAAATGTTTCAATGGGACTAAACCATCAGAACTTCTTTATGCCTACCTTTGTATGATTTTATGAGTATTATTTGGTGATATTGTCTATATTGACAAGTGTCCAGTTAAGTTTTAGAATTCCAAAATTGGTTTTGAACCGAATTTTTCCAGGTTCAAACCGTGTTTCAGTAGAAAGAAGAAGTTATGTAGGTGGGAATATTGAGTTGAATCGGAGCTAGATCAATTTGGACCGATAAAGGAAACATTTTCCTTTCACCACATATATTTGTAACTCCCATGATTATTCAAATTGTTTCTAATAATATTATAAATAAGTTACATAATGTTATATAAATATAAAAAAAAATATACCTAAACTTAAAATTATACTTGTTTGAAAAATCACTTTGATTCAAAAGCACGAAATATATAATCGATTATATTTTATAAATGAATTCATTTTATAATGACCTTTTCAATCATGAAAATACATATAAACAAACTATTTTATATTAAGTACCTAACTGAATTTATGATTTTAGGATTTAACAAAAAATTATTCAATAAAAACTAACTTTTTTGGATAGCAACTTACGAGATTACTGAAAAATGGAACTATTGAACAATAAATTTTTCGGATAACGTTTTATTTTTATTATTTAATATTTTATTTAACAAAATGAAATTATTGGCAAATAAAGAACAGAGTTTAATTAAAGTGTCTTCATCCCACATCGATGGTGCGAGTAACAAGAGAATGTATCGTCCTCTGTAAATAGGAAAGGTTGTGAAATATTTCAAAGGGACTAAATCATGAGATCTTCCTTGCGTCTATCTTTTTATGACGTTGAGGGTATTCTTTGGTGAGATTGTCTTTGTTGACAAGTGACCAATTAAGTTTCAGAATTTTTAAAATGATTTTGGACTGAATTTTTTAGATTTGGATTGAGTTTGATTAATATTCGAGTGTCTTTTGGCTGAGTTAGGCAAACTCGCTTCCATTGGAGGTCGAGTTTATGTAACATACCGAGTATTTGGTTGTCTTAGCCAAATTTTACAACTCTGTATGTAATACAATTTTAAGTTCTAACCTTATAAAAGACATCGCTATTATCATATGTTCTACGTAATTATAGTAATATTTATTATACAAAAAAATTACTATTTAAGATAAAAAGATGTCTCTATTATCATATTTTGTACATAATAATAATATTTAAGATAGATAAAAAGATGTCACTATTATCATATATTCTACATAATGATAATATTTAATATAAACGTTTTAATTTAATATGAAATTATTATTTAATAGATAACAATAATGATTTATTTATTTTTTAAAATTTATATTTTTTTTTCTATTTTAACCATATAACTTTGTATATGCACAACAACTTCAAGTTCGGACCTTATCTATTATAATATAGTTCAGCATAATGATAATATTAAAAATCATTTTTTATATTTGTTATGAAATTATTATTTAATTGTTAATAACAATGATTTAGTTATTTTTAATATAAAATAATTTTTTTCCTATTCTGCGCAATGCGCGAGCACTCGCCTAGTTAAGAAATAAAAGACGGAGAACTTACTATTAATTGTTTGGAGTTGCCTTTTGGAGAATCAGACAATATATGGATTTTCCATACAAACAGAGAGATGTTGACGCCTTGGAAAGTGGAAACACACGGTAGGTTAATTTTAACTCCCGCTCCCTTTTTTAGACCCAGCGCATCACCTGATTCTAATACTTAGCCTTTGAAAAATTAGTCCATTAGGCTTAAAATTAATGGGAAGTCATTATATAACCATATAAAATGGGGGCCTTTTGGTATTTGGGTGCCCGGGACGGTCACCCAGTTTGTCTGGCTCATAGGTCGTCCCTGCAACCAACTCTTTCTAAACTATGTGCAATGTTTTAAAAATCGGTTTGAACCGGCCGGTCGAACCGGTTGGACCGGGAATCAGGGAATGGAGCGGTTGAACTATCACCGGTTTTAAGTCTATTTCTGAACCGGATCGAAACGGCCGGTTTTTACAAAAATCCGGTTGAACTGGTTCAATTAAACCGGTTAAATTGAATAAAAACACATGAAATTGAAACCTTTTGCATAATAAACTTTGGTAGTATTTTCACATTTATTAGAAAATTTCTGAATTAAAGCACATGATAAATGTTATGATGTTTTTTGATGCGTTTATATTCATTTAGAACTTTATTTTCTTTTTAATGCACTTATGGTTATGAGTTATTTTAATGTATGTAGATTGATCTACAACTTGTTTTCATGTGTATTTTAATGTTTGAACTTGTGGATATCAAATTCTTGATTTGTGTATCTATGTATGTGTAGAAAAATACGAAAAAATATGAAAATTATAGAAACCGGTTTAGTCAACGGTCGAACCGGTTAAACCGGTTGAACCGGAAACCGGTCACCATACCGGTTCAACTAAAAAACCGATTTTTAAAACATTGATTATGTGATACATAGTTGTACTCTTACAAATGACCACACACCTTTATTTTATATACCGGTGGAGGAATATATTTTCATACAAGATAATATTCTAACCTAACAATGATTCACCATTGTAGAACATTTTATGCTCCAATAATTACATATTAAATCAATAAGGAAGCATCTGAACAATCCAATTGGTTACAATGCATCTTGGAGGCACAAGAATTTCACGATAGGTGAAAAAGCACAAACACCTGACGAAAGATCAAAAATTGTCACTAAACAGCCAAACATAACTCGTAACAAAAACCAACTGAATGGTCACTTCTAAACGAACACCACGTCAGAAAAAGAAGGTCGTTCTAGAGATTGTTATTCTCAGATCAAGCCCGATTAGGGATGCCACATAGCCTAGAAAAACGTTCTTTGCAAAAAATCGCCAAAAATCATCTTAAGTTATATATAATAGAGATTAATAAAAATATACAATAATATAATTTGAAGTTTTTAATCAAAAATAAATTTGAATATAAATGTAAGGAATGTGGGCAATATCCGGAACAAATGATACGCGAAAATCCAAAGATTTGAAAACTCGAAAATAACAGAGAAGAGGGAGTCGCTCGCTCAGGTTACCGTTAGGACCAGAAGAGAAGAATGCCAAAGATCGCCGACGTCAAATCCAAAGCCAGATCGACGAGGAAGCCTCTCAGAGACGTCTCAAATGGTGGTTTCAAATCTTCCGTTCGTAATCCGGTAATTCAGAAATCGACCGCCGATACCCAACAGCAAGATCCGGTTACAATTTGTGGCGACGGCGCAAGCCGAGACCCACTCGATCGACTTCTCCTTGTTCACTCCGATCTCTCCGTCCTCATTCACCAGGTAACTTTCAAGTTTTGAGAACAATGTTTATACTATTATACTCGCAAGAACTTCCGGGATGATTAAATCAAGGGTTTTGACCAAAATTTTAAGCTCTCTGAATGTTCCTTTTTGAAAATTGGGCGTTTCTTGTCGCTCGATGTAGGTTTTACATCATATCTTCACATTCAAGAGAGGTTTTATCGTGTTCTAGTTCTATATCACTTCATTTCGTCTCAACTAACAGTAGACTTATTAGTTCGTGAAGCTGGACTAATTTTGTGAGTGATAAACACCAGGGGTGAAATTTGATGGCTTAAAGTTAGGCTAATTAACCATGTCATATGACTGATAAAAACTTATAGAGACATGGTCATTCTGCACCTGTATTGAACTTGAACATTCCATTGTGATTGTGTGAGATAGAGTAGATGCTTTTTTCCATTCGCAACTACAAAATGATATGAAACATTCAAGAAACAATGCATTTTGTATTGTTAATGCCAATTGACATTTGTCACCTTATGTTTTATTTATGAACTTCTGAATGACTCAAACCCTCATGTGCAGATCGATGAACTTGTAGTACAAGCATTGGAACAAAAAGTGAGGAACAAGAAAGAAATTGAATCTTTTGCTCACCTATTGAACAAAATGCAAACTTCACTAAAGGTACACATAGCCAATATTTTCAGTACCCTTTCTCACATTCCCATTGTGTATCATTCTAACATTCTTCATTGATTTCCCAAACACAGCCATGGATTCCAAGATTCCAGAAATTTCTTTCAACCAATGATACAACAGTCTCCAAGAATCAATTAGAAACAATTCTAGCAACAAGTAAGAAGATAACACCTCCATCCTCTTCTATAAACAAACCTCTTGAAAACCAAGAATCATACAAACTCGATTTCATGGTTTCTCCTTCACCATTAGTATCATGGCATGCTGAGTGTACTCAAGAAGGTGGTAGAAGCCTTTTCATGCTTACCCCTTTGCCTAAACCTTCAGCATTCACATCCAAACTAAAGAAATCCTCCAAATCAGTATTCAAGAACATAACCAATGATCTTCCTGTTGCCACCAGTGAATTTTCTTCACCTGAAAAGGTGTTAAAAAGGAACAATACTACTAATAATGATAATAATTCTATCATTGTTTCTACTCCTTACTTAAAAATGTCACCACCAAAGTCTTGTATATTATTAGAACCTGCTTCTGAACACTACAACAAGAAGACTAATGGGGGTGTTAAGAATGCTGCAATCAATGGTGGTGGAGATTCTGAACCTTCTTCTAGTAGTAGTCAAGGTTATGGACATTTAGGTTTGAAATATCCAGAGCTTTTTGGAATTAAACATGGGGATAAAATGGGAAATTCAAGAAAAGCGGTTGAAGCATCACCAAATTGGTGTATTTCACCACCTAAGACTTGTGTTTTGTTGGAGCCTAGTGATGATGATAAAGTTGTGATTAAAGATGTTGACATAAACTTCCACAAGCCTCGCGATAAAGGTACATATGTTTTTTTTTTTTTTGTAATTACGTTTTGTTTTTTTGATTTTTTTCTCTCTCCTCCACTTGTACACAACCATTTAAATTTTGTTAGTTTACTTGTGTATTTGTTTGACTTTTTGGATTTGTGGATTTAATTTTAATCAGGAGTTATTGATAGTACGCCAATGTGTAAGGATCTTGACACAACGGTTTTAAGAGGGAAGCGTGTTGGGGAGAATACTTTAAAGAAAGAATTGTGGATGAGATTTGAAGCAGCAACTGGTCATGAGCTTCGGTTCAAAGCATCTGTTGGTGGACATGGACAGACTACTACTAATACTAGTAATGAGTGTAGTAATGGTAAGGGGTTTATGGAGTTGTTGGAAGAGGTCTGTAGTGATGACTGAATATGTATTCTTTATAAACTTGCAAATGTTTGACCATGAAGGTTTATAAGTTGAATCTCCTCTCATGATAAGTTGTTATGTGTTTATTTTCATGTTTTATGTCCCTTTTAAGCTATAAAAAAAAAATTTTTAAGGACATATATAAGATGTGGAGAAACAGGGAGTTATTTATCCACAAAATGTCAACTTTAATTAATTTCCGGTAGCAAGTTAATCCATTTAATCTTTTGGGTGAAAAACAGGATCCCTTTGTATTTGTAAATTAGATGTGAACAAATTAGGATTCAAGCAATCGAAGTCTTTTTTTTGGTCATGGGTTTTGGTCCTAGCGGTCACAGATCCAAGAATATTAAACTTTAAAATTATACGATATTTTATTAAGGTGAATACCAAAAAGAATAGGTAAACTTGCATCAGATAGCTAATATCTTGGAATGGGAAAATACAAGAAAGATAAAAATGCTTGGAACCCATGGGTGTTATTACTAGGACGATTTATTGGGAAAAAATGATTGGTGATACGGGTCCTAGTGGTCCAAGATTGATTTAGACCGAAATGAGACCAGTCAACACCGTTTTTTCAAATACAAATCATAAGACCGATCTGAAGGTAAAACTGACTCAAGACCGTTTGAAGTCTCAAATCACAAACCGATATAAGACCGGACTTAGACCGCTCGTGGTCTATGTTTTATGCAATTGTTCTAAAGAATTGTGTGGATAGATTGGCTTAAGGAGCCTTGTACGATATATTATAATTTTCTAGCATATTTGCTAGTTTTGAATACAGTCTTGTTGTTGTTCGTATACTTGAAATCCAGTTAAAAAAATAGCAACAAGTGTATCAAAAATAATTTATTTCCTCGGCTTCGTGGTTTGAAAAATGCCAGGATTGCAAAAATAAATAAATAAATAAATCAAAATCAAAATCAAAAATCAAAAAAAAAAAAAAACAAATTTTTGTGAGAACAACCGCATCAAAACCTTTTTTTTATGTAACGCAAAACGAAAGATGATCCACCCAACAAAGCCAATCGTTTGCCAAAACAAAAGGACCGGGATATACCACCAACGAGCGGTTAAGCGTCATAAAGACATCGTCACTTTACAACCCATAAAGAGATGATTGACGGTCTTTGATGCATTATTACAGAGATGATACATTACAAAAATTCGATTCCACCATACTTATTCCCTCGTATAATTTATAATACTAGTAAGATTTAAGTTTTTAATTTTCATTGTTTTGTTTTTATATGTAATTAAGATGGCGTCAAATGTTACATTGTGTGAAAGAACTTGCCACAATTATTTTTTTAATAATATTACACAAAAAAAAATCTTTTTTTATGAAAAAACTATACCATAACTATGGGATAATGATTTGTAAGAGTTAGGTTGTTCATTCTCTGTCCAATTACACAATTTAAATTGAACTATTTGATTCAGATATTTAGATTTTTGATTCGTTTTGATTCGAATGACACTTTGATACCACATATGATACGAATACGGGGGGTTTGATTTCTTTTTGGGTTTTCTGATTTTATTGACGCAACGGAAAACAAGAATAACGACGAGAAAATAAGAACAATGATAACTTGCTCGACAAGAAAACAAGAAAAATGATAGATTTGATAAACAATCTAGACCTATAGATTGAGTATCGATGAAGACAAATCAAGACCTATTGATTTGAATTAAAATCAACCTAGAATACGCATGGAAAAACTATGCAACCTATTACAAAAAAATATGTGGTGGAAAAACTTAACCCTAAGTTCACATGCAACCTATTGGATCTATGTAGCGCCCTGTTCCGAATCGTTTCCTAATGCGGGTATCAAAAGGCTTAGGGCCTTTGGAAAAGAAAGATTTAGACCCATTCGGGTGTGGGTAATGTAATTTAGGTGATTCGCATCTAACACCCCTTTCGCATCCAATACTCTTTTCGCATCCATCAGCCTTTTCACATCCAACACCTTTTTCATTTAAATTGCCTTTCGCATTCGCATCATTCCCTCCCCTTTTAAAAGGAACTGTCCTCAATTCCATGCGATCATCAACATCCCCAATCGCACTTTTGGACAAATCAACAATCTTTTTCTCCAAACCCAAATTATTTTTAACACCAAATTCAACATCACTAACATCAAGCAAAGAATTAACAAATTTACTCTGGTTAGGATCATTCTTCAAAACCGCAGTTGGACTTAACAATTCTTCAACATCTTTTGGCATCGAACGAACATTAGATTGAGCATTCATCTTAAGAAATGGTTGAGAATCAACTTTCACAGACTCCATTTTGTTCTTTGTCTAATCACCATCCAAGTTCTCTACTTTTACAATCTCCTTCACCTTTGATTCCTCCTTAGCCATCGTATCTTCTTGATCAAAAACATGTTTAACTTCTCCATTGTTAACCAACATGGCGAGGTTTGGCTTCTTGGACTTCTTGTTAAGCATCAATCTCATTTCAGTGGAAGACATAGGCGATAACACAATTTTCTTGCCATTATGTCTCAACTCGTATTCATTGCTTCTTTCTCTATGTATCACATCCTTATCAAATTGTCATGGACGTCCCAAAAGAATATAACAAGCATCCACTGGAATCACATCACACAAAACTTCATCTTCATATAATCTCATGGCTATACCAACCTTGAACTGTTTTGTTACTTTTACTTTGTCCCTACTATCCAACCAATGAATTGCATATGGTGTAGGATGATCAACAGTAACTAAACCCAACTTCGCAACCATCTCAGTAGAAGCAACGTTCGTACAACTCCCACCATTTATAATTAAACTACACAACTTATCCTTCACACGACACTTTGTATGAAACAATTGGTTTCTTTGATCGCAATCAATTTGCACCACCTATGTTTGCAATGATCTAAGAACCAAAATCGTATCATAATTTGGCACTACATACTTTTCCTCTTCTTTTTCGCCTTCACATGCTTCTTCAGTTACAAAAGTATTATTAACTCTTTCTTCTTCCACATGTAACTTATCACGAACTTCAACAATATCTATCAATGTTACCACCCTTCTGTTTGGACAAACATTCTAATAATGTCCAAAACCTTGACACTTGAAACATCATACTTTCGACAAACTGAACTCCTTCGTCTCTTTGGCTGGAACAGTTGTTTTATGAACCAACGATGAACCTTTCGCACCAACTGCCGAATAACCATTCACATCTACAGAAGTAGAGGCGTCAGTCTTGGTGTTCGCAACTTCCAAACTAGAATTCACTTCATAACCCTTTTTCGTCTGGGCTTCAAACATCAAAAAAAGGACACAAAGTGTATCAAAATAAGAGTAAGGGTAAAGGTCCATCGTACCAGAGATGTTATAATTCAGCACACGAAAAAACGAGCCATCTTTTGTTCTTCTACTTCCTCAACGTCTCCCAATAGCGATAACTTCTCGAATTCATTAATGTATTCCCCCAGACTCGACTTCCCTTGCTTCAAATTTGCCATCCTCCTATCAGTGGTCGTCCTACGGTGAACCGGCACATATCGCTTCCGAAGTTTCTACTTCAAGGACACCCAAGAAGTAATTTTTTCTTTTCCTTCACGAGTTCTCCTAGTCTTCAAACCTCTATACCAAAGCGAGGCTCCTCCACTCAATTTCAAGATTTCATACTTACAACACTTATCATCGTCCAATTCATTGTACTCAAAAATTTGGTCTATCTTTCTCTCCCACTCCAAAGAACTTTTTGGATCGACTCCACCAATGAACCCGGGAAATTCGTTTATCTTGCAATCTTCAATAATCCTTAACGGTCCATGCCTATAATGTCGCCTTTCTTCTTCTTACAATCCACGGATAGCTTCTCGCAAGGCATTCATAAAATTTGGATCTTCAAAATTCATTGCTCCTAATGTGATTTCAACACACCAACAGACAAATCTGGGCAGAAAAATCAAATACGAAAATCACAGCAGCAAATCGAATTCCACCAAAACAAACAGCAAATCGAAACTGAAATCTTCAAACAAACTATGTAGGAATTTTTAGCTTTGATACCACATATGATACGAATATGACACTTTGATACCAAATATGATACAAATATGGGGGGTTTGATTTCTTTTTGGGTTTTCTGATTTTATGAACGCATTGGAAAATTAGAATAACGACAAGAAAACAAGAACAATGATAACTTGCTCGACAAGAAAACAAGAAAAATGATAGATTTTATAAACAATCTAGACTAATAGATTGAGTATCGATGAAGACAAATCAAGACCTATTGATTTGAATTTGAATCAACCTAGAATACATGTCCTAGAATTATCAAAGGGGCGAGTACACAACTCAACATAACAAAAGTTCTTCAATTCAAAATTCATTCAATTATGCTTCAAAATGTGCGACATTGGGGCTATTTATAGCCTAACAACGATTACAAAATAAAAGGAAATTAATAAAAAAAAGAAACTATTCAATAAAGGCTAAAAATAACTCTAAAGCGTCTCTAGAATGTAACACCGTAAATTTTCATTTAAAAACCCAAATATCTCATTTCAAAATCACAATTTCCACAAACATCAAGTTATCAAAACACATGTATCAAAAACTGTTTATAACACAAATCCAGGATCCTCCAAAAACATATCTCTGACGCAGGTGTGTGTACAATCAAGTCGGCGCCTTCCCGTGATCCTGAGAAGTACCTGAAACACATAACACGGTAAGCAGAAGCTTAGTGAGTTCCCCAAAATACCACACACATCTCATTAGCCACTCTAGGATATAAATCAATAAGACCCTTCGGTCAATGTGTCTCAGTGGGACCCTCTGGTCCCAACTCAATAAGCTCATAATAACAATACTCAGCATAAATCACAAGACATGATGCAAAATATTAAGATACACAGATAAGCACAATAAACATCTCAATCACACAAAGGTACCACTCATGGTAAGTATAGTGAGAAGACTCACCTCGTAAGCTAGTAAGTAAAAGTCTCGTACTCGGAAATCTCAAACTAGCCTCCGCCTAACACATAGGATATTCATCTCTAATTAATACTCTACTTATACTCAAATATACCAAAGGTTGTTCTCTCTTTCTCTCTAACTCTTGGAATGGGTAAAAGACCATTTTACCCATCCATGGTCTCCATTACTCATATTGACCAAACCCTAAAGTCAACAGAAGTCAACTCGAGTCAACAGTCCAAGTTTGACCTGACTCGCCGAGTGCATCTATGTGACTCGTCGAGTCCACCTGTTTTCCTCAGAAGTCTCATGAAAGGTCCAACTCAGCTCGTCGAGTTGTCCCCCAACTCGTCAAGCTTCCGCATGATCAAGCTCATCGGGACAAACCCTAACCGACTCGTCGAGTCAGGTCATGGACTCGGCGAGTCTCTTCGATCTGATTTCTCATTCATATGTTTTAAGGTAGATCTAACAGTCCAAACACTAGATCTACCATCCTAAGGCTTGATTGTCATGTAAAGCTTCGATGTTTACGCTCATGCATAGTGGTTTTGCTCCAATCTACCATTACATGTTCTCACAAGGTGTTAAACACCATACTCCTCATATGGATGAATAAAGTTGGGACCTTTGGGCTCTAGGGACCTCACAAGGTCCAGATTTGAGGTTTAAACCTCTTGACAACTTAGTATTCTCGAAGTCCCAAATAAAATGTGATAAAAACCCTAATTTCTCAAACTCATGAGATCTAACCAAATAAAGGGGAAAGATTCAAGCTTTTTAAGCTCTGGACGAAATGGCCTGAACCCCAACAGCTCCCTCTTGTTTCTTGCTGAACAAACTCCTCTTCCTCCTCAAAGATGCACTAAAATCCTTCAAGGTTAGCTTAGAGACTCTCTTAGCTCACTACACTCATTTAGGGTTTCACACAGATAGGTTAAGCAGCTGGTGAGCCGCAAATGAGGCTATAAGTATCCTTATATAGGCCCCAAACCCGGGGATTTTGGGTTTCTCTTCATAGCGTCTACTCGGCGAGTCGACTCTCTGACTCGTCGAGTAGATTATTAATCCCACGTGGCACAACGCGTCTCTACTCGACGAGTTGTAGCACCAACTCATCGAGTTAATCAATAGCCCTCAAAAATAAATAAATAAACAATATACCTGGAAGTCCGGATTTTACATAGAATCTTCCAGCTCTAGCCGACATCAATAACCATGCAAGTTCTTCGCAAAAAGTCCTTAGAATTTTGAGAATCGCAACTAGTGTTCTGACGTTCGCATCTAACCATATTCTGAAGTTGTTCGCATTGACTCCAAGGATCACAACTAGTTACAAGTAGTCTGAGGCATTAATCTGACAGTTCGGAACCAGACGCAACACATCACAGCCAATCGCATTCTGAAATGGTTCACATCCAAAGGCTAGAGACTGTGATGGCTTGCAATCGTTCGCAGCCAGTCACATCCAATCACAACCTGATTTCTTCTCGTGACCCTTTTCGCATCCTACACCCCTTTCGCATCCACAAGCCTTTTCACATCCAACACCTTTTTCATTCAAATCACCTTTCGCATTCGCATCAGGTTTTCAACAAAATCGAATTATTATTTTGGATTTTGGATTGATTTTGGTTTATGAAATAAGAACCGAATAATAATTTATTATTTATTTATTTTTAATATATACCTATAATTATTTAGTGATTTAGTAATTTATCTTTTCAAATATATTCAAAAAGTTTCACCAAATAAAAAAAGTTTAATGCGTATTTTCTCTCAAAAGTTTTAATCTATAAAATATTAAACATCAATATATGTTTTTAGTTATTGTTTATAAATTTTAAACCACAACTAAATAATTTTTTTTAAAAGTTGGTTGATATTCTAATTATATGTAGTTTTAAAATGTTCTGGTTTCAATGCAACCCTTTTCTATCGGTAAACCACTTTCTATCCGATTATTTTCAGAAAAGTCCCTTATTTTGGCCCAAATTATGAAAAAGGTCTAAATTTTCTTTTTTACTTCAACTTTTTTACTCTTTCACCAAAAATCTAGAAATTTATTGGTTTAAATTATGAATAGAATAAACCTCATTAAGCTCTATAGAATTAATGGTCAAAGTCCTCTATAACCACTTAATGGCCATAAAATAATGGTGATTAGCATCATTTGAAACTCATCATCTTCCATATATCCACCTCTCACACAAATTTATGTTACAAGTATTATAAGAGATTCAAATTATGTGTTGAACACCTTATTATAATCACTAAAATTACGTTAAAGGAAAACCAACTCTCATGCTCATATAAGAAACCGTTAATTGATAATCAAACAATACAATAGTAGGTCATGTGAGGTTGTATAGATTCTATAGGAGAGCATGACTTTTATCCTTAAATCTTAAGCATATATGAACAATTCATCCATGTTTAGTGATACCTTATTGAACATACTTCTAACTATAGGGTAAAAATTTCTTCAATTACTTCACATGCCAATAACTTTAAATTTCGGAGCTCCAAAACACCAAGACCGTAAAAAACACAGTGTTTGTTCTCTGGATTCACTTCTATGATCAATTTGTTTAAAATAAATTTATGTTTAATATGTCATACCAATACCTAACATTGTGATTTTATACTATGTCAACTCTTAGAAATAGGGGATGAACAGATTGCTTGGATTCTCTGAAAGTCGTGATTCACTATCAAATTGAAGTATTTCAATGGTACAGATCGAACACTCAATTGGATGGAATTCAGAGATACGAAATCAGAGAATGTATGTGAAATGTTCTTCAAAATTATACCAGAAAAATGAACAAAAAACGACTATATGATTCATGTCTGAAAACTGTCACAATACAGTTACAAACAGTCATCAAAACTACCAAACCAGCCAGGCGCTCTGCCCCTTAGACCCCGCTCCCAGGGGCGATGCCCCCGGACCCCTGTCGTTTAGGGGCTTCGCCCCTAAATTACCGTGTACTTTGAATCTTGAAAACTTGAACAAGTGTGCACTCCTACAACATCCTAACTTGTTCAATATTCAACAAGATCACTTTTGGTCAACAATTTAATCCTATTACACTTCAATAATATTGATGATATTAAATCACCAACATCAACTAATGCAATGGTGGACTTGCTCTCGACCTAGTTTGTACAAAATACGACAATGTCCTTCTCCATTTACATCATAGAAAATAGTACTAAAAGTGTAACAAATGGTTAGAACCACATATATTTTTTAGAACCAAAAAATTTCCTTATTTTTTGTAAAAGAGTAAAAGAGTTAAAGTAAAAAAATGAAACTTTCTCATAAACTAGGGCAAAATAATGAGACTTCTCTAGAGGTAACTGAGTAAAAATGGTTTACCGGTAGAAAATGGTTGAAAGGAATATGTTAGTAGTATCTTGTGCTTTTGTGCAAATATTAAGCCTGAAACTTTTTCACAAACTAAGCCAAAATATTGAGACTTTACTGGAGATTTCTCTATTTTGATAACAAAAAAGTATAACATTTTTGTATTTTCATATCCATTTGGAAGGAAGTAAGTTTGTAAATTTTAATTAGTATAAAATATAGTTTTGGTTCCTATAGTTTTCCCAAAGAATCACTTTTGTTCCTAGTATTATGATTTGATCCTAGAAGGTTCCTAATGCAATGTTTGGTAACATCCTTAGTTGGTCCCTGGCTCCGTTACCCTCCGATTGAACACAATTAGTAGCAATGTAAAATGACTAAAATTCCCATAAGGAATCTTTGGTAAAATACTAGTTGGTCGTTTCTTCTTCCTCTCTTATTCTCGCCTTACCACAACCACCCCAACCCCCAACCAATGTCTACATCATCGGAACGGGCATCGTCGGCTCATCTGTCGCACACTTCCTTCTTCAATACTCCTCAAGGATATCCCAAATCTGCATGTTCGAGCGTCATCCCATCGTTTTTATTACGCCTCAACAACAACAGATCGATAGAGGTGACGCCCTCCTACCATCTTGTAACATTCCATTTGAATTAAAAAAATAAAATAAGTAAATAAATAATTAATCCTAACCCCGAGATGTATATTATATTTTATTGTAGCCCTAAATGTGTAATATCTTAGCAGGGTGTTGGTTTTCGGGAGTTAAATGTCATAATTGAGATTTTGGGAGTTAAAATGTAATTTCCGGATTGGTTTTGTAAATAATTCTGAAGGCTGAGGGTAGTTTAGTAAATTATGGATTTAAGTTGAAAAGAATTTAGGGGGAGGAGCTGGAAGTGTAATTATGAGTATAGTTTGTATATGGACGGGCATATACCCGTCACCTCCTCTCATTCAAACCCTAAACCTAGCTTGAAGCTCTAGCCACCGCCACCCTTATCCCTCCCATCTTCGGTGCCTCCATCCCCCCCCCCCCCGGTTGCGACCACCGCCGAGCGTCACAGTTGCTACCCATCCCAGTGAGAGCGAGTGTGTCGACATGAGCGTTGGGTTTGTCCGTTGTCGCAATTCCTCCACCCTTCTTCTTCATCTTTTTCTGTCTCCATCCACAACCGCACTCGGCTGTTGTCAGTGCCGTTTCGACAGCCCCTCGCCTCTAACCTTGTTCTGCAGTAGTTAGTCGTTGCCACCGCTCGTACAACCTACCTTTTCAGTTGCTCCAGTCGAGGTTCACCACCCTAAGGAGGACCAGCTGCGTTCGCGTTTGTGTGTGCTCGCGAGTAGGTGTGTTTTGGCTGTGGTTGTCGGCAGTGTGTGTGTTGGTCGGAAACAAAAAAGAACCACCATGGCCGCCAACCATGGTGGTTGCCGCTTGCTGTCATTTCTTGTCGCCACCAGCTACCGTGGGAGGTGGTTGTGTGTGTGTGTGTGTGTGTTTTGCTGTAATTTGTGTAAGATTTATGGCGTGATGTTGTAGGAGCAATCTTTGGCCGAAAATCAAGGAAAGACCCCCACCACAACCGTGAGGTGGTGGCTGCCGCCATGAACCGCCGTTGATCACCACTGCCCGAGGTGGTAGTGGGTGGTGCCCGACTTATTAAACACTAATTAACCTAAAAACTTAATCTTGGACCTAATTGGCTTGTGTTTGGGTTGGAAACCCTAATTAGGGATTAGAAAACCCTAATCTTGGAGACTCTTGTTTGGGACTTGTTGCGACCCGCGTTTTGGACTGTTGGAATTGAATTATGAATTATGCCCGACCACATCGTATGATTGACCTAGTAGAATGATGGAATTAATGGATTAAGTCCTTAATGGGTTAAGTGTTTTTACTTAACCCTAATTGTCATTTCATGTGAAAACCGTAATTATGTATGGGCTCGAGTTGGGCCTTTTCTTTTGGGCTTAGGTGTTTGGGTTCTAAATGGGCCATCTAAGAACAAGTGTATGGACTAGGATATTTGGATGGGCTTTAGGGTAAGGCCCATGTAAGGGGTTTGGGCCAAATTTGGAAAATTGGGCCATAGTTGGGCCTTGGTTGATTATTTGGCTTTTGGGCCTTCAGAGTGTGAGTTTGGGCCTTGGTCTTGGACCAAGCTAGTGTTGGATTAGGTGTCTAAGCCCATAACTATAATTGGTATGTACTTGAATTGACAGCAGCACAGTCCTTTTGGGTTGCCCTCAACCTAGCAACTGGACAAGGAAATTATGAAAGGAGAGATATTAATTTATAAGATTAATAAATTAATATAAATGATTTATTAATATGTTAATGGATTAATATATTAATTAGAAATCATTATGTTTAATTAATTGTTAGCCAGAAATTAATCAGAATTAATTTTGGGGTTAAAAGAATTAATTATAAAGTGCAGGGACTAGTTTGCAATTAACTAATAGTTAAGTGGAAGGTTCCAGAACCCCCTTGGAAGGGGGTGGACGAAAACCCTAGGGGAAACCCTAGAGAATTCGTCCAAGGGCTCCAAGATAAGGCCTTGGGTCTTGCTTAGGCCCTAAGCAAAGGATAACTAGGGTTTTCCCTAAACCCTAGTTCCCTCAACTATTTAAGGAGCCTCCTGGCTCACATTTTGTGTACTCTTTCTTTTGGAAGAAACCCTAAGGCCGAGATTTTGCATACTCCCTCTCCTCTCTCTCTCTTCTACTTTCCTTCTTGCTAGTTTGGGTGTGACTCCATTAGAGGCATTACACTTGTGGTGCTAAAGCTTCTAAGAAGATCAAGATCAAGATCAAGGGAATATCAATTGTTTGCTATAACAATTGAAAGGTATGTAAACCCTAAACCCTAGTTTGTTAATTTCGAAATTAGCCTCTCTCCTCTAGGGTTCTTGTTTTGCAATTCAAAGTTGTATGTTCAATAGTTAAAACATAGATCCAAAGTAGGTTGCATGTGAACTTAGGAATTGTTTTCTAGTTTATTTGTTGTACCTAAAACCCTACAGTGGTATCAGAGCCATTGTTGTTTTAAATTGAATTGCTACAATTGTTGAATTGCAAATTAGGGTTTATAGCTATTAAACCCTAAAGGCCAAATTTTCGATTTCTAGGGTTTTGGATCAAAGGGTTTTTTCGAAAACCCTAGCCTCCAAAGAACCCTAATCGAAATTAGGGTTAGGGTTTTGAAAACCCTAGCCTCCTCCCTTGTAAATTTCGAAATATGCTAGAGGATAACTAGGGTTTCTTGTTTTTGGATAATTGTTACTTAATTAGATTAATTGGATAATTATCCTTACCCTATTTTTCGAAATTTAGAGGGATAAGGATTAGGATTAAATTAATGGATTAATTTAATTAGATAATCCTTACAAGATTTAATAATTTGATTAATAGTTAATTAAAAAGATAAATATTAAATCTAGTTAATTGGTTTATTTAAATTTAAATTTAATAGCTTAAATTTCGAAATTTATAAACCCTTGAAGTTTTAAAATGTTTTAAAACACACCTTATATATATATTATAATTAAAAGTTTAATATTATATATGTATAAGAATATGGTCAGTCAAATCGCTAGTATGCCTCATTCACGAAGCTAGTCTATAAGGGGGGTATAAGGAAACTGCCTATAAAATGGTAGTTGAATGGGTGTCCACTCTCACCCACCGCTTCCTTGATTAGTGGAGGGTCGTTAGCAGAACGGATTTGATAGGACAACTACTTCTCATTAAAAGTATAATGCCATTAAAGAAAGTACTAGAACATTATTTTACAAAATCCCAACTCTAGTTACTTTAGGAAAAATGTGAAAAGTATGCTAATCCATGAAATTGCACATTGTGCTTTATTGGTCGTTAGTGGAGCGTGTGTGGTTAACCAGCACACTAAAAGGCACTAATAAAGAGTAGTAATGGGTATCTCATAATTGTCATTTTGATGGAGCGTGTGTGGTTTACCAGCACATCAATAGTTAATGATAAAGACAATGAGGTTACCAAGCACATTTGCATGGTTATTCACATCTTGTTTGTGATCCTCGGCATCCCAGTCACAAATAGAAGAGCATAATCTGAGATTAAAACATGTCATTGAATAGTTTCAATGTATCTCAAAAGAATTAGGAATTTCACTTCGTTTGTTTCGTCTAATGGTGGAATTGGTGAATCGTCATTCACCTACCTTTATGAAATTTGCACTTGGATCTCGGCATCCCATTTCTAAGTTGTGAATCTTCATAGTTGGATCCTAACCTTGATATTATATCTTTGGGTTATTCTATTAAGGTATCTTGAAATCTAACTAAAACTTTCTTTCTTTTCAGATGTCTACTCCTGGAAACACTTCTGCTTCATCCTCCTCCAACCAGAACTTCTCCTTGCTCAATATCTGCTCCAAAGTCGTTATGGATGGCTCAAACTATAACGATTGGATGCGCAACATCAAGATGGCTCTTCGTTTCGAGAACAAAGAATATGTTCTTGAAAAGGAGCTCAAAGAGCTTGATGAGAATGAAGCTACTCCTGAAGATCTTGCTGCCTACAAGAAACATTACGATGATGCTACCAAAGTGGCATGCATCATGGTGGCAACTATGTCCCCAGAACTGCAGAGGTACTGTGAGGACTACTGGCCTTTCGAGATGAACAAGGACCTTATGGAAAAGTACCATAAGCGAGCTCGTCAAGAAAAGTTCGAAGTAGTCAAGTCACTCATGGCTTGCAAGATGAAGGATGGGGAGTCGGTAGTGTCACATGTGCAAAGAATGCAACGCTACATAGAGCGTTTGGTCAAGCTCAATATTCACTTTGATGAGGAATTGGCCATTGACATGGTCTTGAACTCACTTCCTGAATGTTATGGTCAGTTTATTCTAACTTACCATTTGAACAATACTGAGCAGACCTTGGCCCAATTGCACAACTTGTTGCAGACAGCTGAGGCAGGGATGAAGGGTAAAAGTATACCCTCCACACCTACGAGTGCCCCTGTTTTGGCTATTGGACAGGGAAAGGGGAAAAAGAGGAAAGGTCCTCCCAAGCAAAACTGGAAGAGCAAGGCTCAAGCTGGGTCATCTAGTAATGGCCCAAAGGCTAAGCCCAATGGTTCCACTCCCCATGTTTCTGATCCAAAAGAGGCAGTTTGCTTTTACTGCAACCAAAAGGGGCATTGGAAGAGATCTTGCCCACAATATCTGCAAGATATCAAGGATGGCAAAGTGAAGCCATCTTCGGCAGGTATTTACACTATTTCTGCTAATAACTCATTATCTTCTCGTTCATGGGTCCTTGATACAGGATGTGGTTTTCATATCTGTTCTGATTTGCAGGGTCTAAAGGAAAGTGAGGAGATAGAGCGAGGAAGGATAAACTTGATCATGGGAAACAGAAAGTCTTCACCAGTGACCAAGATCGGAGTTTATCAGCTTCTACTTAGCAATGATGTTAGATTAGATTTAATAAATTGTTGCTATTCGTCTGAGATGACGAGAAACATTATTTCATTTCATGCATTGTTCAGACAAGGTTTCAAATATTCTTTTAATGATTTGAATGGTTCAATTTCTGTTTATAAGAATGGTGTTTTTATGTTTGAAGCTTTACCTTGTGATGGTGTGTATGAAACAGTGACTTGTGTTGATAGCTTAGGAAATAGTGTACTTAATATTGACTTGTCAAATAGTGTAGACAAGGCATGCTTGTGGCATTGTCGTCTTGGACACATTAACAAGAAACGCATAGCCCAACTCCAAAAGGATGGAGTGTTGGAATCATTTGACCTAAAATCAGATGATATGTGTGAATCTCGTCTTTTGGGAAAGATGACAAAATCACCATTCACAGGGTCTTGTGAAAGAGGTGAAGGTCTGTTGGATCTCATACACACAGATGTGTGTGGGCCCTTCAGATCAACTACAAGAGATGCTAATCGATTCTATGTGACTTTCACTGACGATTATAGCAGATATGGATATATCTACTTGATCAAGCATAAGTCAGAAACTTTTGAAAAGTTCAAAGAGTTTAAGCATGAAGTCGAAAATCAATTGGGCAGAAAGATAAAGATACTTAGATCCGATAGAGGCGGGGAGTATCTTAGTATCGAGTTTAACGACTATCTGAAAGAATGTGGGATAGTCTCACAATTGACTCCTCCTAGGACACCACAGTTAAACGGTGTAGCTGAGAGGCGCAATCGAACCTTGTTAGACATGGTTCGTTCTATGATGAGTCGGGCTTCGCTTCCCATTCACTTCTGGGGGTATGCCTTAGAGACAACCGCCCACATCCTCAATCTTGTCCCTACAAAGAAGGTTGCCAAAACACCTCACGATATGTGGACAGGGAAAGTTCCCTCGTTAGCACATATTAAAGTCTGGGGTTGTGAAGCTTTCGTAAGACGAGAGACTCACGACAAGCTAGCAGCTATAAGTGAGAAATGTGTTTTCATTGGTTACCCAAAGCAGTCTTTTGGATATTTGTTCTACATGCCTAGTGAGAACGTGGTCTTTGTAGCACGAAGAGGAGTCTTTCTTGAAAGAGAGCTCATATTCAAAGAGGACAGTGGGAGCGCTATTGACCTTGAAGAAATTCAAGAGTCAGCCAATGAAGGAACCTTAGATGACACTAGCACTCAACCAGAGGAAACAGTTCCTGTTGAACCAATTGATAACTCATTACCTCTTAGAAGATCCACTAGGGTGAGTGTGCCACCTGAGTTGTATGGTTTTCATATTACTTCAGATGGTGACACATTCATAAGTGACAGAACACTGGTAAACTTAGATGAACCAGTCACTTATAAGGAAGCAATGGCAGGCCCAGAGGCTTCCAAGTGGAAAGAGGCAATGGACAGCGAGATTAAGTCCATGTATGACAACCAAGTTTGGAATTTGGTTGATAGTGCACCAGGTCGCAAGACAGTTGGGTGCAAATGGATCTTCAAGAAGAAGACAGACATGGATGGAAATGTGCACACATTCAAGGCTCGACTGGTTGCAAAAGGTTTCACTCAAACCCCAGGGGTTGACTATGATGAAACCTTCTCGCCAGTGGCTAAGATTAAATCTATTAGGATATTGTTCGCCATAGCTGCCTTTCATGATTATGAAATCTGGCAGATGGATGTCAAAACTGCTTTCCTTAATGGGAAGTTGGCTGAAGATGTTTACATGAGTCAGCCAGAGGGTTTTGTTGATGCAAAGTTCCCTAATAGAGTGTGCAAGCTTGAGAAATCCATTTATGGATTGAAACAAGCATCTCGCAGTTGGAATCTTTGCTTCCATGAGAAAGTCAAAGAATTTGGTTTCTTTAGAAGTGAAGATGAGTTATGTGTGTATATCAAAGCTAGTGGGAGTATAGTAACTTTTCTGGTGTTGTATGTCGATGACATATTACTCATTGGTAACGACGTTCCAACCTTGAAAGAAGTTAAGTCTTGGCTTGGAAAGTGTTTTGCCATGAAAGACCTTGGAGAAGCTGCCTATATTCTTGGGATTAGAATATTGAGAGATAGAAAGAAGAGACTAATTGGACTTAGTCAGAGCACATACTTGGATAAGGTACTAAAGAGGTTTAGTATGGAAAATTCCAAGAAGGGAGAGCTACCTATCCAGAGCAATACCAAATTGAGTAAGACTCAATGCCCGAGTACAGATATTGAAATAGATGACATGAGTCGTGTACCTTATGCTTCCGCTGTCGGATCGATCATGTACGCTAAGACATGTACTCGCCCTGATGTGGCATTTGCTTTGAGCATGGTCAGTCGCTATCAGGGAAACCCAGGTAGAGCTCATTGGGTAGCAGTTAAGAATATACTCAAGTATTTGCGAAGGACAAAGGACTGGGTCCTTGTGCTTGGTGGCAGTGATACTTTGAGAGTAGATGGTTACAGTGATGCCAGCTTTCAGACGGATAGAGATAACTTCCGTTCTCAGTCGGGCTGGGTGTTTTTACTGAATGGAGGAGCAGTTACTTGGAAGAGTTCCAAGCAAAATACGGTGGCTGATTCTACTTGTGAATCAGAGTACATAGCAGCAAGTGAAGCGTCGAAAGAAGCAGCTTGGTTGAGGAACTTCATCGGGGATCTCGGAGTTGTTCCAACCATCCAGGAGCCTATGGAACTGTTCTGCGATAATGAAGGAGCGGTTGCCTTGACAAAGGAACCGAGAGATCATGGTAAGACCAGACATATCGACAGAAAGTACCATTTCATCAGACATAGAGTTGAAGAAGGCCATCTTATAGTAAAGAGGGTGTCATCTGAAGATAACCCAGCAGATCCCCTCACAAAGGGTCTGAGTAGGGCTAAGCATATTCAGCATGCTCGGAGCATAGGACTGAAAGATGATATTAGTTTTAGTAGTTAGATTAGTTTTTGAAACTTGTAACAAAGTAAATGTAATTGACTTTTGGTGATTAAATAATAAAGTATTATTTATAAGTTTGGCTACTACCTTTTGTCAATTGTTTATTATTGTGTTTCATTTTTGCATGTTTTACTTCCTGAATAATGAGATTATTCAAATTCCACAGTCGCTCGTACTCTTGGAAGTAAGTAGTGAATTAAGATTGTCATGAATTGGATTGCAGATTGTCTAAGGATAGACATGGCAATAGAATTGCTGCAATGTTCATGAGTACTCAGAAATTGAGATTTGAGTATTGGATAAACCCACGCTCAGAGTATTACTTCATGGAATTCATCACGAGTAATACTGAGACGATAATATCTTATAATCTTGAAACGAAGATATATGAGTTGTAATTTACAAGTCGGTTGTGCATTGGTGATACGAAAACGCATCAGTAACTTGGTGTTATAAAACGTATTGTCATGCATAATTTGATGAGTAAAAGATACAAGCATATGAGTCAACGTTTATTCGTTCCTTTTGCCCTAACAGGAAAAGCGATATCTGTGGGCCCCTCGATGATTTGGTGTTGACTTATGTGCTGGGCCCAGCCAGGACTAAATTGATGTGTTCGATTAGAAGTCCTACATCATCACAAATCAGGAATCGGGAAACATAGATTCTGGACAAACAGATTGATTACATTCCATGTCTTTTGTCTGGGGATATCAAGCAGAACGAAGGGTTATATGATCACTTATCTTAGGACACGTAAGTGACTGGGTTAGAGTTCGGCAGCAGCTTTTGGAAGCTACAATTTGCTGGTCAAATTTAGAAGGCATACTAGCAATTATAGTTACAGACTTATCCAAGTGGGAGACTGTTGGATTAGGTGTCTAAGCCCATAACTATAATTGGTATGTACTTGAATTGACAGCAGCACAGTCCTTTTGGGTTGCCCTCAACCTAGCAACTGGACAAGGAAATTATGAAAGGAGAGATATTAATTTATAAGATTAATAAATTAATATAAATGATTTATTAATATGTTAATGGATTAATATATTAATTAGAAATCATTATGTTTAATTAATTGTTAGCCAGAAATTAATCAGAATTAATTTTGGGGTTAAAAGAATTAATTATAAAGTGCAGGGACTAGTTTGCAATTAACTAATAGTTGAGTGGAAGGTTCCAGAACCCCCTTGGAAGGGGGTGGACGAAAACCCTAGGGGAAACCCTAGAGAATTCGTCCAAGGGCTCCAAGATAAGGCCTTGGGTCTTGCTTAGGCCCTAAGCAAAGGATAACTAGGGTTTTCCCTAAACCCTAGTTCCCTCAACTATTTAAGGAGCCTCCTGGCTCACATTTTGTGTACTCTTTCTTTTGGAAGAAACCCTAAGGCCGAGATTTTGCATACTCCCTCTCCTCTCTCTCTCTCTTCTACTTTCCTTCTTGCTAGTTTGGGTGTGACTCCATTAGAGGCATTATACTTGTGGTGCTAAAGCTTCCAAGAAGATCAAGATCAAGATCAAGGGAATATCAATTGTTTGCTATAACAATTGAAAGGTATGTAAACCCTAAACCCTAGTTTGTTAATTTCGAAATTAGCCTCTCTCCTCTAGGGTTCTTGTTTTGCAATTCAAAGTTGTATGTTCAATAGTTAAAACATAGATCCAAAGTAGGTTGCATGTGAACTTAGGAATTGTTTTCTAGTTTATTTGTTGTACCCAAAACCCATCAGCTAGGTCAGGGGTACAATGGTCTTTTTAACCTAAGTGTGGATTTATGGTTATGCATCGAAACCCAGATTGTTAATTGGGTTTTGTTTTGATGTTGACAGTCCGGGTATCTGTCACCCAACAGCTAGAGATTTATCTGCGGGACTTCAGCAGTTGGATGTGAGTTTCCTCACTGGGTTTAGCGGGTCGAAGGCACCAATGTCGGCCCATGTTTATGCTATGTTAGTATGCTAACTGTCTTCGTGACTCTGGCATGTGTATGTGTTTATGTGCTTTCCGGGCTAAGGTCCGATGCTGGGCGGGGCCCGATGACTGCTTGTGTGCTATGTATCTATGTTGCATGTATATGTGTTTATTTGATATATGTTATATGCATGTCGGGCGGGGCCCGATTTACTACCAAGCTCAGCTCGATGAATGGGCGGGGCCTGATTTACTACCGAGCTCAGCTCGATAACCGGGCGAGGCCCGATGAATGGTCGGGGCCCATTATATGTTTTGTTATGTATGGTATGAGGTATCTTGGGGAAATCACTAAGCTTTGTGCTTACAGTTTTCAGTTTATGTTTCAGGTACTTCGGTTTTCAAAAAGGAAGAGCTCGGGTTGACTGCATCGCACACACCGTTGAGATTTCCACTTATGATGTTTACTCTGACTTTATGACAAAATGATACTTGGAGTTTTATTTAAATGTTTGGATGTTATTGGAAAAAACTCTTTTATTTATTATTAAAAAGAAATTTTTGGTACCATATTTTGTGGATGTTACAAGTTGGTATCAGAGCCTTGGTTTGAGGGATTCGGGCACACTCTCGGGTGTGTCTGAACTCAAACTAAGGACTTGGTAGAAATTTTCAAAAGAAAACAATTTTTTATAAAAGAATTTCTAAAAGAGAAAAGGGTGTGGTGCGTGCAATCAGCCGAGCTCAAGTAAGTTTTCCCAAAATACCCATACATGTTATCTGTTATGCTCTGATCTGTGAATTTGTGGAATCGCATGCTAGTTAGGGCTAAGTATCTTCTCAGTTTTTACATGTTAGAATGCTAGGAGATATGCCTTTGTATGCATGTTGTATGAGCTTGTATACTTGCATGCTAGTTCTTATTAGCCAATGATAGGTTGGCCTATTATGTGATGCCTGGTAGTCTAGAAGCATGGGATGCTGGGTTGGGTTTGGTTTGTATGTGTAAGGCAATCAGTTGAGGGAATGGGAGCTCCTAGCATGTGTTGTAATAAGTTGGTTTGGAGTGATATTGCACGAATGCTGCTTGCTTTGTGCTTTGTGGAACTCCTAGGTGATGGGAGTCAGCTACTAAGTGAACATGTGAAGTCACATGTAACCAAGGTTGGATAATCTCAGAGTGAAGGATTTGAGCCTATTGCGCAGCTCTTGTCTGAGTCCAACCGTTGTAGGGATGAGTCTGTTACTCGGAGGATTATCTAAGCTTTATTGCATGTGATTGTATTCATGAGGTGGGTGATTGGCATTATGAGGAGTTCTTCGGCAGCTGATGGCAGTGTGAGGTCGGGAACCTAGGAAAGCCTAGGGATTGCTTCAATGGGTTTCGTTGCGCTGGTTAGCGAGTGTTTAGTGAATGGTTTTGAGAGGGTGACTTAGAGGATTCAGGAGGATCCTTGAGGAAAGTATGGATAGGTGTGGAACGTAGTATTGGGCCCATACTACTGAAAGCACAAGATCCATACTCGAATCGGGGAGAGTCTTGGAGAATCTAGGAAGCCTGTGGGATGAGGATTCTCGGGTATACTTGGATCTTTTGCATTTTGTTTGCGGTATGGTGTTGAGCACTCAGGAATGGGGTTCAGGTTTTGGTTCTGGATCATGTGCAGGTACTGAGCCGATTGATGCGCAGATGTGGGAGTTCATTCCATCGGAGATTACTCGCGGTATTTTAGAGTGGACCCCCGGTGGTCTTGGGTTCAGTCAAGGAAGGAATTTTAGAGCTCTTGGATGATCATCTTGGGCCTTTCGGGCCGATATTGTAGTAGGGCAGTTGGGGGCTCATCTCGAGCCCAAAGCTTGTGGATCCCTAGCATCCTTCAGGAAGAAGGATCTTATGGTTAGTTCTTATCATTGGGATCAGAAGGGAGTTCCGTACCATGTACTTAGGAGGAAGTCAGGATTTCTCCAGATGCTCCTGCGGGTATTTCATCTTCTGTCTTATCCGAGGTCGATATCAGGAATTTGTTCTGCACTGGAATTTTGTTGGTTGGGATATGCCTTTCTGCATGTCGGGAGTCTTCGATGAATCTTCAGATGGTCATATTTTGTGGAGTGGGTTCCACGTGTTCCATTGTTGTTCCAGGTCTTTTTCGGGATCGGTTCAGGAGTATTACTTGGATGATCTTTGAGGGGATAGTCCTCCAGTGAAGTCAGGGTTCAGTGGTTCTATCATTTGTTCGGGAATGATCGGTAGTTGACTACGGGAGAACTTTGGAGCTCAAGGCACTACCGTTGCTAGGGAAGGAACGGTAGCAGGAAGATGGTGGTGTCAGTGCGTGAATCGTTAGATAATCGGATGTGTCAAGGGAATTGTATCTTCGCATAGACTGAAGTCGGTTAGAGTTCAGTGATTCCTTGAGGATTGAAATTAGAGTGGAGGTTTGTCAGTACATGGCAAGGGTTATGGTTCTTAGTCGCAAGCATAAGAACTCAAGGAATTTGTATGGTATCATGGGAGGTGATTTGGATCATCATACTTATGGGATGAAGGAGCTTCGTCGAATCCAAGTGGGAGAGAACCGACCAGGATTTCCGGGAGTTGGATCGGGTGTGGAACTAGGGCAAGTTTCGCATCCTAGTCAGGAATAGAGACGACCCAAGTGGCCGTTTATATTGAGGTGGTGTAAGTGGGAGTTCATGAAACTTCCAACCGTTGGTCGGCGTCTTCTTCATTATGCATTACATGGTTGTGGTCGAGTCCAGGTTGAGGGCTTTGGAATTCGAGGTATGACCCGAACACTTGATTAGATGTAGTTGGATGCAGGTTTCGGCTTTGGATGTGTGGGGTTGTGATGGTAGGATGTGGTAAGGCTAGGGGTGGTAACCATGGTTGGTTAGAAGTGTTATGAGAGTTCGATGGGATCATACCCTTCACTTGTACGAGGTAGACTATCGTTGGTAGTGGTCATGAGTATAAAGGGAAAATCAGTTATGCCTTTGGCACGCCGTCCAGGTCTGCCGAAGAGTATTTCTCTATTGGGTTAAGGACCATTCGGGTCCGTAGCGGAGTCGGGCATGTATAGCTCTAGGCGTGTGGGACCCGTGAGCAAGGCAACTCCGTGATATAGATGGGTGTGACCCGTGGGCGAGGCCCGTGTGATTTTGGCAATACAGGTGACACCTAGTCGAGACCGTTGAGTCAAGGATTTGGATCTTGAGTCGCAGGATCAGGTGGTGGTTAGTGTGTGACGCAGAGAGGTTTAAAGGTTGTGTAGCCTTGTTATTTAGACTCTTAGGAACCTGGTGGTTGGATCAGGTGCGAGACTAGTAGTCTCAGCATTGGTTTGGGAACCGAGGGGTTGTCGTGAATCAGAAAGTGTTGGGTGAAATGCAAGTGCAGATTTGTGGATCTTGGTTTATGAGTTGAATATCAGGTTGGTTTATGGGTAAGATCTCGAGTCAGGTATTGCGAGTGTTTTGTACAGAATTTTCGTTTCCGTGGGTTGAGGATTGGGGCATCTATATGCCGAGGGCATCGGTTGAAGGGTTCAAGGGTAATGAATGGATTCAGTTTTGGATGGTAGATCAGCTCTTGTGACTGTGTCTTGGATTGGTTCTATTTGTGGAGAGCATCAAGATAAGTCAACGCAGTATTATTGATTTAGAACTTATGTGTGGGGTATCCTGTATTTGGAGGAGATGTCAGGTCACTTACAGTTGGGATTGGATAATCTCAGAGTAGATGATTTGATCATGTTGCGCAGCTCTCGTCCGAGTCTAACCGTTGCAGGGATGAGTCTCCTACTCGAAGGATTATTTGAGCCTTCTATCCAGTATAAGTGTTCTGCAGGGATATTTAGTCTGTGATTCTTTTTTCTAGTGGGAACCTCAAGTTATTAGAAGTTTAGTGGTTAGCTGGGAGGTAAGTGGACGGGATTCAACAATAATAATTCAGTATGGATGGTCTGTCAGGGAGTCAGACCATCTCGAGACTTCAGATTTCAGATCGAGTGAATGTGTTGTTGTTGCAAGGAATTCGTTCATCTGCGGGTTGGGGGCCTTGCGAGGGTTGGTTTCGATTGTTTGGGAAGATTGTGGTATGCTTGGGGTTGTGGCCTTGTTTCTCAGGTTGTTGGCTTGTTGGGATTGGTAAGAAATGATTTCGAGGATGAAATCTAATTTAAGTGGGATTGTAACATTTCATTTGAATTAAATAAATAAAATAAGTAAATAAATAATTAATCCTAACCCCGAGATGTATATTATATTTTATTGTAGCCCTAAATCCATAATATCTTAGCAGGGTGTTGGTTTTCGGGAGTTAAATGTCATAACTGAGATTTTGGGGGTTAAAATGTAATTTTCGAATTGGCTTTGTAAAGAATTCTGAAGGCTGGGGTTTGTTTGGTAAGTTATAGATTTAAGTTGAAAAGAATTGAGGGGGGAGGGGCTGGAAGTGTAATTATGAGTATAGTTTGTATATGGACGGGCATATACCCTTCACCTCCTCTCATTCAAACCCTAAACCTAGCTTGAAGCTCTAGCCGCCGCCACCCTTATCCCTCCCATCTCTAGCGCCGCCATCCCCCCCCCCCTGGTTGCTGCCACCGCCGAGCGTCGCGGTTGCTACCCCTCCCGGCGAGAGCGAGTGTGTCGACATGAGCGTTGGGTGTGTACGTTGTCGCAATTCCTCCACCCTTCTTCTTCATCTTTTTCTGTCGCCATCCACAGCCACACTCGGCTGTTGTTGGTGTCGTTCCAACTGCCCCCCGCCTCTAACCTTGTTCCGCAACAGTTAGTCGCTGCCGCCACTCGTACAACCTTCCTTTTTAGTTGCTTCGGTTGAGGTTCACCACCCTAAGGAGGACCAGGTGCGTTCGCGTTTGTGTGTGCTCGCGAGTAGGTGTGTTTTGGTAGTGGTTGTCGGCAATGTGTGTGTGTGTGTGTATTTGTTGGCCGGAAACCGAAAAAGAACCACCATGGCCACCAACCATGGTGGTTGCCGCTTGCTGTCATTTCTTGCCGCCACCAGCCACCGTGGGAGGTGGTTATGTGTGTGTGTGTGTGTGTGTGTTTTGGTGTAATTTGTGTAAGATTTATGGCGTGATGTTGTAGGTTGCCGTTTGCTGTCATTTCAAGGAAAGTCCCCCACCACCACCGTGAGGTTGTGGCTGCCGCCATGAACCGCCGTTGACCACCATTGCCCGAGGTGGTAGTGGGTGGTGCCCGACTTATTAAACACTAATTAACCTAAAAACTTAATCTTGGACCTAATTGGCTTTTGTTTGGGTTGGAAACCCTAATTAGGGTTTAGAAAACCCTAATCTTGGAGACTCTTGTTTGGGACTTGCCGGGACCTGCGTTTTGGATTGTTGGAATTGAATTATGAATTATGCCCGACCACATTGTATGATTGACCTATTAGAATGATGGACTTAATTGATTAAGTTCTTAATGGGTTAAGTGTTTTTACTTAACCCTAATTGTCATTTCATGTGAAAACCCTAATTGTGTATGGGCTCAAGTTGGGCCTTTTCTTTTGGGCTTAGGTGTTTGGGTTCTAAATGGGCCATCTAAAAACAAGTGTATGGACTAGGATATTTAGATGGGCTTTAGGGTAAGGCCCATGTAAGGGGTTTGGGCCTAATTTGGAAAATTAGGCCATAGTTAGGCCTTGGTTAATTATTTGGCTTTTGGGCCTTCGGAGTGTGAGTTTGAGCCTTGGTCTTGGACCAAGCTAGGTTAGGGGTACAATGGTCTTTTTACCCCAAGTGTGGATTTATGGTTATGCATCGAAACCCAGATTGTTAATTCGGTTTTGTTTTGATGTTGACAGTTCGGGGATCTGTCAGCCAGCAGCTAGAGATTTATCCGCAGGACTTCAACAGTGCGAGGTGAGTTTCCTCACTGGGTTTAACGGGTCGAAGGCACCAATACCGGCTCATGTTTATGCTATGTTAGTATGCTAACTGTCTTCGTGACTCTGGCATGTGTATGTGTTTATGTGCTTTCCAGGTTAAGGTCCGATGTTGTGCGGGGCCCGATGACTGTTTGTGTGCTATGTATCTATGTTGCATGTATATGTGTTTATTTGATATATGGTATATGCATGCCGGGCGGGCCCGATTTACTACCAAGCTCTGCTCGATGACCGGGCGGGCCCGATTTACTACCAAGCTCTGCTCGATGACCGGGCAGGGCCCAATTTACTACCGAGCTGAGCTCGATGACTGAGCTGGGCCCATTATATGTTTTGTTATGTATGGTATGAGGTATCTTGGGGAACTCACTAAGCTTTGTGCTTACGGTTTTCAGTTTATGTTTAAGGTACTTCGGTTTTCAAAAAGGAAGAGCTCGGATTGACTGCATCGCACACACCGTTGAGATTTCCACTTATGATGTTTACTCTGACTTTATGACAAAATGATACTTGGAGTTTTATTTAAATGTTTGGATGTTATTGGAAAATACGCTTTTATTTATTATTAAAAAGAAATTTTTGGGACCATATTTTTTGATGTTACACATCTCCATATCCGACCTCTAGTGGTCGGGAAAGTATTGTTAGTCGGATTAGAGCTAGGCAGACCTACTAGGTGTGGGAGGTGGCAGAAGCGACGTATTATACTCCTCTTCTATAATGACTGAATCCTGTTTGAGGGGGCACTTGATATTTTGTTCCCTTAGTTACTGTTGCAATTGTCCATTTCTCCCCTAACAAGAATTCCCCCTTTCACTGTTGATGTAATTGATTGTTTTATCCCCTTGGTGTTGAGGCAATTGATCAATTTGTCCATGGGATTGACTCAAGAATATTCCCATTTGATGTTGTTGTAACTGATGGTTTTGCAAGCTTACTACATTTTTTTTTATTTTATGGTTTTGTAGGCTTGCTACATTTTTTATGGCTGGGAACGATCTGTTGAATAAAAGTCAAGAAGCTATACCTTGTAATGATAGTGTCAATAACCGGTTGTTTTTTGCTTCTTAAGTTTCCTTTATGTGTTATTGTCATTATTTTGACCTGCAACAATGAATCTTTTTTAACATAAAATCTATCAAGTTTGGTTGCATTTGTTGTATGTTATTGACTTATTGTAATTGTTTTGACTTTTTTATTGTTGTAATGCTGTATGGTTGTAATGGTGGTGGTTGTTGGTGTTTGAATAACTAAATGACATTTTAGTCATTTTAATTTTTTGATGTTTGAATAACTAAATGATATTTTAGTTATTTTCTTGATGTTTGATTGTTTGAATAAGGACCATGTTCTCTTTTTTTAGATTTTGTAATAGTACAGTGGTTGTGGGTGAAGGTTATGGTTATGGTTATGGTTATGGTTGTGATGTTCTAATTACTAGTAGTTTTAGTTAGTAGATAATAAGCCAAAAAACATAAGATAAACATAAAGGCAAATTAGTCATATTTATATAGATTAACATCTAAGGTGTTACTTTTGTTAGTCTCAGGGAGGGTAACACCAAACAGTGAAAATTCTTATATTAAGACCAAGAGTGATGGTTTGTGCAAACCATATGACAAAAAAATGTATTTTACTCGGTTAATTAAGTTAAACCAACATACTACTTGATTTTATTCCTGCATTATTTTGATTTTATTCCTGCAACCTTTCTCCTCTCCCTTCAAATCATGCACATGCTATTCTAGCCCTAGTCCCTAGAGGCCACAAGAACCCAGAATGCCCTTATATATCTCTTGCTTTTCTGAAGCTCTTTGTTATCGTGTTTGCTCTAGAAAACAAGCAAAAAGCTTCGATTTTGCTAGATGTTCTGGAATACAAGCCACACATTGATGATCGAAAGTCCAAAACAAGCAAGGTATGCATTTTTATCTATTTTATGTCTCATTTTTGAAACTAGACTATGTTTACCAGAAGAATCATCCATTTGTTTGCTCTATAATTTAAAGATTCAAAGACTGACGCTGCTATTTATTTATTTATTCATTATACAGATAAGATCCAAATATTTATCGGCATGGCTTTCGATCGTCCATTCATTGTCAGTTTTTATCTCGGTGGTAATTTAAAATATAAAAATGGAAAAATCAAACAAAGCAAATCAACTTTAACTTTTACGATTCCAGTTAGACGTAAAATGGGGTACGAAGAATTTGTGGATCTGGTTTATGCAACTGTAGGTGTTGAAAAACAAAAATGCAAGTTGAAGCTCACCATGTATTTTAAACATTGCGGGAAACCTAATTCCTCAGTTATCATAAATGATCAGACATTAGACTTGATGTTTTTTCTTTCCGAGAAAGATGAACATTTTTGGGCGCATGTTAATGTTGAGATGCTCGTATATCCACAAGCAAGAATGTTGACATCTGGTGAGATGGGTGAATTTGAGAGTATCATCGAGCTCTTAAGAGTATCTCCGAGCTCTTGAAACGTTGATGTTTCTTACAAATGGCGTGGTATGGGAAGCAAAAAGCCAAAATCGGTGTATGATTGGGAAGTTAGTTGTTTATGTTTATATACTAGGTTATTTAAGTGAAATATTGATGTAAGGTGTTCTTGTTTATAAGTTGTTTCTACTTTTTAGTTCGTTTACTAAGTTATTTAAGTATTGTGATCTTAACGACAATTGCTCTTGTTCTAGTTTGTTTACAAAGTTATTTAAGTAGTGTAATATTAATGAAATCTACTATTGTTTCTAGCTAGTACGTAGTTTATTTATTTTTGAAATTGTTATTGCAATATCCGATTTAAAACTTATAGATATCTCTTACGAATTCATACTAAACTACATATGGTGGGACTATAAGTATGCAATCTATAATTTAACAAAAAACAATTGGGAATATTCAATAGAGCAGATATGTGGGACTATGCAATTCATAATCTAAGTGAAGGTAACCAGATTTAGGTTTTGTATATATTTGGTTACTAAACTTAATTTAAACTTATTTTTTTATATTGTTAAAAAATTACTATAATCATTGCCTATTGAAGATTCTTTTGTATAAATTGGGTCACTAAATTATTTTTTTATATTGTTAAAAAAAATACTATAATCACTGCCTATTGAAGATTCTTTTGTATAAATTTTCTCTTTGTACACATTTAGCCATTAATTTTCTTTTCATATACATTTTATCATTAATCTTAACTAAAACATTTTACGAATAAATATATGTTTTTTTGCATATAAATACTTATTTTAAAGTATAATATGTATTTTTACACTTAAAACCTATATGTTTATGTATAAATGCATATTGATGAACAAGGCTTCCAAATGGTTGTGTTTGTGCGATGTAGCTAAGGAAGATGAATGTTTTATTAGATTAAAAAAAACACGTGAATGACATGTCAACGCCACGTGGACGGTACGTGTACATGTTGTTATAACTATAATTCCATCTGAATTGCCAAGTTCGCAGGGTTAGCGGTTTACTTTATCTTTTGAAGGGATGGTATTTTTGTATAGATTTTAATAGTTTGTTGACATAGGCTACCAAAAAAAAAACATAAGGCACCTTTTGAACTAAGCTCAAGAGTTGGTTAGGTCTTATTGACATTATCTCTTAAATAAATAATATGTATAAATATATGGATTTTAAATGTAAAGATACATGATATATGATTAAAATATGTATTTATATGCAATGCATTAAAATATGTATTTATATGCAAAAAAACGCATATTTATTTGTAAAATACTTAAATTATGTTTATACTTTTAACAAATTATGTAAATATATGTTTTTTTTAAATGATATTCTTTGAATAAATTATGTAAGATTAATGATAAAATGTGTACGGAAAAAAATTAGTGACTAAGTTTATACAAAAAAAGATTACTGATTAAATGTGTATAAAGAAAAAGTTTAGTGACTCAACATATAAATAGTATTCTCTAAGGGAGGAGGGAGTCATTCCCTCCCAACCCACTCAATCCACTGCCACATCAGCTTTTTTTACTTTCTCTTTCTTCTATCTTTCCCAACCCACATCATATGGAAACCCTATCTTTTTGAACTCACTCAACCCACTTTCCATATCATTCTTTTTTATTTTATTTATTTTTTTTTTTTTTGCTAATTTAAAAAAAATTCTAAAAAAATATTAAAAATAACATTTAATATTCTTTTTCATTTAATTAAATTAGAAAATATAAATTAAAATAAAACATAACATTTTTTTGATTTTTTTTTTTTGCTAATTTAAAAAAAATTTCTGAAATAATATTTAAAATAACATTTAATTAAAAAACCACACTACAAATAAAAAAAACACGATAATTAAAAAAAATACACTTAAAAAAAGACAATATAATTTAAATCCTAAAACGTCAACTGAAATTAACTAGTTATTATCTAGAGTTGGAATGTAGACATGTTCAATGTGATCAGTAAGATCAGATCGAAGTTGGTGGTGGGTTTCAGCATTGCGCAATTCGTGTATTATTTCTTGGTCATCAACTTCGTCGGTGGGGGGATCGGGCTGATACACAGGAGATATCGCAACACCCTCATCTTTCAATATCATATTGTGTAGTATAATGCAAGCGTACATTATATTTTTTGTTTTCTTCACCGTCATAGCTCGTGCAGGTATCTTTAATATGTCCCAACATCCTTTAAGGACCCCAAAAGCACGTTCTACATCCTTTCTTGCCGATTCTTGTGCCACCTTGAACCGTATCTTTTTGTCGGTAACTGGATATGGATATGCCTTCACAAATACAGCCCATGATGGATATATTCCATCCGCAAGATAGTAACCATGTTTGTAGTGTTCACCATTCAGATAAAATGAACAATCGGGTCCTGTTCCATGATATTTCTCATCAAACAATGGTGATTGGTAGAGGACGTTTAAATCATTGTTAGACCCGGCTACACCATAGAATGCATGCCAAAACCATAAATCTTGTGACGTCACCGCTTCTAGTATCATTGATGGATACTGATGGTCACCCTTCATGTATTGGCCTCTCAATTCCGTTGGACAATTCCTCCAATTCCAATGTGTGCAGTCAATGCTACCAAGCATTCCAGGGAATCCATGTCTAGCTTCATGTACTTCATACAAAAGTTGAATGTCAGTGGATGTTGGACGACGTAAATATTCAGCCTTATACATTTGGACAACACCGTAGCAAAAGTTTTCAAGAGAAGTTCTTTCTGACAGATTTAGATACTCATCTAACGAGTCTGGGTTATAACCCTTCGCTAATTGACGTATTGCTGATGTGCATTTTTGTAGCGCACTGAAACTTCTTTGATTTGTTGCATCCCATGTTGTTTGAAAATAAGGATAATTCGTCTCCAGGTCACCAACAAGTCGCATAAACAAACCTTTGCTCATACGAAAGCTTCTACGGAATTGCGCGTGACCATAAGTTGAATCATCTGCAAAATAATGTCGGATCAGCAGTTGTTCAGCCTCTAAACGATCTCTGTGGATTGTGTTTCTCCTTTGAATGTTGCTTGAACTAGCATTATTCTGAAGAAGCAGTTGTGCAGTACGAGACAATACAGGTAACAAATTATTGTTGATAAGTTCATCCTCAGATGTTGAACTATCATCGTTAACTTCCATTACTATTTTCCGAATGTTTGGATTCATTTTGACAAAAGAGAAAAGATAGAGAGAAAAATGAAACAAACATACATATATAGATAATGAAACAAGCATAACTATATATAGATAATGAAACAAGGATACATATAGAGAATCTTAATAAAAAGAAAAATAAAAATAAAAAATATAATAATAAAGAGAAAGATTCTCCAGTCATATGATGTCGACATTTTGAACTTCACGGGTTCTCCAACTCCCAACCATACTTAGTTGCAATTTGTCATTTCCTTTCAAGTACCGTGCGCAAAATACCTCCAGTCAAATGATCATGCGGCCGGAGAAAATACTCCATATCTTGGTTCTCTATCTCCCGATCCAATAATTGAGCTTTTCGTTCTTCATTAGCTTCGAGAATGCGTAATTTTTGTTCCCGATATCGTTGTCTCTGTTCCGCCTCTGTTTCGGTTGCAGTCTTGATGCCGGCAATTTGTTTGACGAGATCAAACATTTCATTTTCTGTTGATGATGTCGATGTCGCTTTCTTTCCTTTTCTTTTTCTCTGGGGCGGTGAGTCTTCAACACTAAACGACTGTTGTTGTTGGGGAGAGAATCCAGGAGGATATTGTGGATCAGATGATGATGTGTAGGCGTTGGATGAAGATGTTTTGGTTCGTTTCGAAGAAGGAGGTGGGGAATCTTCACCCACTTTTGCAACAAATGCCCATTTCGCGTTGTCTTTCAACCACTCCCAAGCTTGTTGATGAGGAAAACCTTTCTGGTTAATAGTCCTCCGATACTCACTTAGTGAAGATTGTAAAACATCAGCCTCAGATCTCCCGCTAGCCACACTGTTCATCTTACGGTTATAGATGTCGTTGAAAGCATTACATTTCTTTTGGAGGTCTTTCCATTTTGAGTTTACTTGGTGTCGTGACCGATCCGAACCTCCCATTTGAACATTAAAATGCGCTAGAGCCCTCTCCCAAAATGCATCGAACCTTTGTTGATTTCCGCGTTGTTTATCTTTAGAAACATCGACATATGCCCTAGCCAAAGCCAACTCTTCGCGTTCCACCCATTTCTTTCGCTTCTGGCGGTGTGTATAGTTGTGTTTTTTCTCAGCAACGGGTTGCAACTCCTCGTTGGTTTCTTCTTCGTTTCTTTCTGGAGTCGGGTCGTCACTAGAACTGTCAGATTCTTCATTCTGAGCATCACGAAACTGGAAATTCTCGGGTTGAGAAGATTGGAATTGGGTTTCTGGAACCCTTTGAGAAAACTGATTCCATGGATTATAACTCTGATTTTCCTCTGGAAGCCTAAATGTGTTGTAAGATTGTTGCACCGGGAAATATTGTTGTTGGTAGTTTTGGTTTTGTTGGTAGTTTTGGTTAGGGGTGAGCAAAAACCGAACCGATAAAATATAAACCGCAAAAACCACAATAAACCGCCACCGAAAAACCGAAACCGATGCAAAAGCCGATGGTGCGGATTTTATTTTTTTGAAAAACCGAATTTATTGGTGCGGTGCGGTTTTTATCTAGAAACCGGACCACCAAAACCGAACCGCACCGCATGCTTATTAACAATAAAATAAATCACTAATATATATTATACAGTTATACATATTATTTAAAAAACTAATAAATTATAATTTATACATATATTATATATTGAACTTGAAGGTAATTAATAATTAGGTATTAGGTTTCATATATGAGTTTGTCACTTTGTGTTTGTGACTTAATGATTATGTGTAAAGTGTAAACACTATATGGGCTACAACTTGCAAGCGTGTAACTTCTAAGCACAAATTGAATAAAAAATGAGCTTGTGAATATGGGTTGCAAATGAAGTGATCAGGTAAACAACATAAAAAAACTCAAAATTACAGCTTCTAAATGTGAGGAAACGAAATGACACCATGTCATACAATCATAATTTTTCACATGAACACCACGGTTAAAAAAATCATACCGGTGAACATAAAAAACCGCACCATATGTTTGACTCGATTTCAAACCGACATCGAACCGGTACAAACCGAAACCGCACTCAAAAACCGCAAAACCGAACCATTGAAAAACCGCACCCAACGGTTTCTAGAATTCAAAAACCGCACCTTGCGGTTTGCGGTTCGGTTTGGCCCTAAAACCACACCAAACCGCATCATGCTCACCCCTAGTTTTGGTATTGCTGATAGTTTGGATTTTGAAAATCTTGAGAAAAAAATGGAATATCTTGAGAAAAAAATGGAATATCTTGACTTGAACCGCATTGTGTGGATTTACGTTTTTGGCTAGAACCGGTTTGTTTAGATTTGCCTCAGGAATCCATTGAATGTAACTAAAAGAATCGAATGAAATATAAAATTTTCTAGAGTAAAAACACCACAAATAAATGAAATATGTATTATGTATTTATAAACTTCTAAAACAAAATAAATAAATAAAAAGAATCTGTGATTATGGTCAAATGGAAAGTGTATATAGTCAAAGTGATAATGACCTTTAATTGAATTGAAGTAATAGCGCAGGGAATCTCTTTTGCTTCTGAAAAAGTATTTTGCATTCATTCACAAGAAAACAAATTAATAGTCCTCATGTTTTAGCGGGTTCACCAACCCACTTTAACACAATTAAACCCTGGAACCCGCTCAACCCAAATGGAAGGAATTGTTTCCCGGCGGTACCGCCGGTACCGGCACCCGAACCCACAACGACTCCGTCTTCCCTAATAGCCGGTCATAATGGTGTTTTTTTGAAAAATTAGAAAAAATTCAGTAGTATATCGAAGAAAAAAAATAGTGGTTAAATGTGTAGAAAACCTTAAGTTGGTTACCATTACGAGTAATTATTATCCCTCATCAATATAGGTTTGCCCCTACATCGCGTGCAACCACACCACTCGCACACACCAAGGTCGTCGCCATAACCTTGCCTTGGTTGAAACTTGATCGCAAATCTTTCACTTTCTATCCGCTTCGAACATAGTCTTTGTTTAAAACATCAAATATACTAATCTACTCCTAAATTATTTCACTTATGTCTATAGCGAGAATTGAATCATCGACCTCAGTGAGGGAGAACAACACCGAATACAGCTGGGCTAGAAGCACTTTGGTCGCTTCGAACATAGTTGATGATATATATGTGAACCACCTAGTCACCGATCCAAGTATCATTCCAGAAACATGTACTATTTCCTCGATCAACTTTTTTCTTTATAAAAACCTTCAAATCAATGTTTTTCGATTTAAGGTATGTCAACACATCACTAATAAGTTTCCAAATACCATGAGTTTTAATACAAAAAGCATCAATTTCGAACCCGCCTTTAGCCATGTGAGTAACTTAAATCACATTAACCTATAAAAACATTTGATTTATTTAAAACCTCTAATGCCATTTTAAAAAGCAGTGCTCGGTTTCAATCCTAAAATAGTAGAAAGCACTAATGTCATTCCAAGATGATAATTATTGGAAAAGCGATATATCACGGTTTTCTAACTATCCACAGCCGACGTGTTCAAACCTAGTGGAAAATCTAAGTAAACAAAATAAAATTTTCCATCTTTACAATTCATTAGAGTCGAAATATCCTCGACTTCATTAAAAGGAACGTTGACACCATAAAGATTGCTCTTTGTAAGATTTATTTTTAGCCCCAAGAAATAGTAGAAAGTTGGCAAAATATTGATAATGTCAAGCGTATTTTATGTAACCATTCTCCCAGAAAAGATAACATTGTCAGCATAAAACATATGTGATATAAGAACTTGAGAATCCTCCGCCTTAGCCGACGAGAGACCATTGGTCTTTGAGTCTTTGTAAGATTTAATTTTAATAAAATGAACACCATAGATGACACCATACAACCCCATATTCATTTCCTCTAATTACTACCATAACCCACAACTTTAAGCATGTCCTCCAAGTAGTGTCAGTTAAGTGAATCACAACTTTCACGATGTCAATTCAAAACCAATAACTTTTTCCGGGCATCCATATACGAAGACGCCATCTCTTACAAGGTGAGATCATGTCATATCCGTGTTTGTGTGACAACTGAGGAAAAATGTGTCGTCAACCGCCGTTAGGAATTAGTAAAAACGAATAAATGTAATAAGATAAGAATGTAATATTTATAATATATTAATAAATATATGTGAATTCGTCTTTACACATTCGTAAAAATACAACTATATAGGCTAAAAGACTAGAAAATAGGGTGCAAGTCATGCCATCATATGGAAATGCTTACATATTCGAAAAGTAAACGACGGCGTGATTCGAAAAATATAAACTTCGTAAAAAATCAGAATTCGTATGAAAGAGATATGATTTTTTTAAGAAATAAAAATCAATCGCGTACAAAAATTTGTAACGTAAAAAGATTACGAAGTGGTCGGTTGAGTTTTGTCACACCCCCAAACCAAGGATGGCGGAAACGTCCGGAGGTGGAGGACTTCATGTATAGTATCAAAACAACGAGTATAATAGTGCTCAAAGTAAATACAATCATCATAAATATAATTGAAAATGTTACACCATAGTATATGTTTACATGTTCAAAATCAATTACATTATGATGACAAAATGAACTGTTTGACGATTTAACGTCTCATCCTCAAAATGCTGTTGATTTCCTGTTTCACTGATTTCCTGAGAATACAAGTAGTTTTGGAAAAGTGTCAACAATTAAGTTGGTGAGTTCATAAGATTTTTATTTGAGGAAGAAATCGTTTTTCCTTTGTAAAAGAGAATGAGTGTGATTCCAGAAAATCCAATATTTTCTTTATGAGATGTGAAATGGAAGTTTCTATGTTAGGAAGTAATGTACTCTAGAAGATCCATAGATTCCTTCTATAATCACCCAGTGTATATAAGTTATATAAAATTAAAGTTAAATAAACTGTCGAATATAATGTGTCTGCCCTAGGCCCACAACCAAACAAGGAATAGGAAATAGGGTGGACCCACCAATGCTAAGTCGATTTGTGACTGAACTCTTATAGAACTCCAACTTATACCCTCAGCAATTATACCCGGAACCTACAACTCTAGTTGAGATGTAGTCTTAGCTATCCTAAGACTAGAACTGTATCCATGTTTTCTGCACTTATGAAAATATGCACAAGTTTAGGTTGTCATAAATACGATTTAGTGATAGAACACCGCGTAAATCTTATGTTTTGCGAATACCCTAAGTGAGTTATTATAACCATGCTATGACCTAGTTGGCTTGAAACGACGTTCTTCAGGCGTCGGAACTGTTATGACATTTGTCACCCGTAGACCTCGAGGTCCTACTGCAGCTAACAGCAAGGTGTGGGGTGTCAATCCCAATATAGATCTATACACAACTATCACGTTCTCCCTCTAAGAGACTCTGGCTACAATTACACGACTTTTGATTTCGTTACCTTGGAAGTAACGTGAAGCGAATGTCTCACAAAGTTATTCATTAACAGATTTACGTGAGGTGATCCGAAAACTTTTTTATGTAGAAATAAAACCTTTCGTAGGAAGTTTGCTCGTATAACATAAACATTCTTTGTCATAGTTTATCAAATTGTTTGTAATGTAAATGAACATAAACTATGTCTATTATAGTTTATCAAAATGTTTGTATGCAATGGATATAAACTTTGTTTATTATAATTAATTACCATACTTGTGGAGGTAAAAATCCATTTGTTTCCTGATGTATGTCTATTTACCAAGATAAAATGACATATAATATAACACATATATGCACATAATGATACACACCTTGCTCAACAAGATACAAGGTGTAAGTGAAATTGATAACATTTTTCTAGTGCTAACATTTCTATTCCTGTTCTTAAAGGATTTATAGAAAAATCATCAAAGGTCCAAATCAGAATCCGTAAATTCTGAGAGTTTGGAAAATATTTCTAGTTTGTTCCTAATTTTTATTATGATTTTTAAAGACATTTAACTTGTGTAAAAATGTCCATATTCACAGACTCGTCCGGATTTGTTCTTGAAACGACAGGCTGTTTTGTAAAAATCACCATAAATTGTAGAAAAATCGTATGGGGATGTGCAAGTAGTCATTTTAAAGGTATGAACCTGACCTATTTGCACCTAATACAGTTTTGAAAACTAAAATGTTTAAGTTGACCAAAACAGTCCGTAAATTGAGTTAAACTTCTCTGATGAAAGCTGTTGGATGAGTTTAGTTGTATTCTTGGTGTTTTAACTTGTATTCCCCCCCCCCCCCCCCCTTAAAACTTAAGAAAAACATGAAAAGATAGGGGTATGAACTCACCTTGAGTGATCTCTTAGGATGGATGATGGAGAAAAGGAGTTTCCAAGTCAAGAACACTTGGGAGATGCTTGAAGATTTGAAGGTTCTATGAACAAATATGATGATATTTGTGTAAGCAATCCATGATTTGGATGAAGGATAGTAGAATATTTAAGTGTAGGAGGAAGATACTTACTAAATGTGGAGGAAACACTCAAGACCAGCCTTTAAATCTCGAATTTTAGAGAGAGAAAGTGAGAGAGATGTGTTTGTTCTCCTTGAGAAATAGTGAATAAAGTGGGAGGAGAGACATGAATTTTTCCCATCTTTGAGTATTACATCTTGCTAGAGAGGGGTGGTGAAAGGACAAATAGTTGACTAGGGCTTATGGGAATAGTGACATGGAGTGGGTATGGGAGGTTGCTTGTGTCATAACTTAAAGGTAAAGTCAACACTCCACCCCTATATCTTACCAACTAGATTTTATTCTTAGGCAATGATTTTCCTCAAAATATGAATATTTAGGGTCTCTTATGTTAAAATACGAGTTTGGGTGAAAATCCCACGTTAAAATACGAAAAACGGGCTCAAAACGCTAAAAGGATGCAAAACCGGGAAGGTAGAAGCGAAACTGCGAGGTCAGGGTCGGAGGTTCGGTCCTATCCATTAGAACCGAAGGTAGGCTCGCTTGTCTGATGAGAACCAAGGGGAGGGTTCGGTCCCTGAGAACCGAGAGAAGCTGATTCGAGAAGTCTCGCGTGCGAAGGTATTATGTGGGAAGCGAAGGCAGTCTCGGACCCGAAGGTGGAGTATCTCGGATCGAAGGCAGGAGGTTTCGGTTCATTTCGGCTGTTGATGAGGTTTTGGTTCTGAGAAGCTTCAGTTCATAGGCTAAGTTCGGTTCGTAAGGGTAGCTTCGGTCCCTAAGAAAGGTTCGGCTCTTTAAGAGGGTTCGGCTCCTTAAGAGGTTTCGGCTCCTTAAGAGGTTTCGGCTTCTTAAGAGGTTTCGGCTCCTTAAGAGGTTTCGACTCCTTAAGAGGGTTCGGCTCCTTAAAGCTGTTTTTCGCGTAAACTTCCGTTTTCGAGCGGTTTTCGACTAAATTAAGGGTCGGGATGCCCTGAGTGATTATAAGAAGTTGAGAGAGATTTTGAGAGAGATTTGGGAGAGATTTCACATACTTGGAGAGATTTGGGAGAGATTTCACATACTTGGAGTGGTTTCTCATACTTAGAGAGATTTGGGAGAGATTTTACATACTTGGAGAGATTTCTCATACTTAGAGAGATTTGGGAGAGATTTCACATACTTGGAGAGATTTCTCATACTTAGAGAGATTTGGGAGAGATTTCACATACTTGGAGAGATTTCTCATACTTAGAGAGATTTGGGAGAGATTTCACATACTTGGAGAGATTTCTCATACTTAGAGAGATTTAGGAGAGATTTCACATACTTGGAGAGATTTCTCATACTTAGAGAGATTTGGGAGAGATTTCACATACTTGGAGAGATTTGGGATAGATATAGTGAAAGAGGTTGAGAGAGACTACGTTTGTGACCTTTTTGAGTGTTTGGCTTCGTAACGCAAGGTTCTTACACTCTGTTAAGCCTTGTTATGAATGTTATATGCTCCCGAGGGGTAGGGAATAATGTTTTATCGGGTATTTTCATCACTTGCCCTGATTAGGGTTTAGAATTTTCGGACACGTGAATACTCTAAGTGATACTTTGTATTAATGTAGCGAGTTGTACAACGTTTGAACATAATGTAAACCCTAATATACAAAGGTTAGCTAGGTTGGTCGGTTTGACTTGTTGACTTTATTTGACTTTGACTTGACCAGAAATTGACGGTTGTCACATCATCCCCCCGTTAGAAAGAATTTCGTCCCGAAATTAGTGTTTTGACTGGGACTTCAAGAATTTGGAGAAAAGATGGGGGAACTTTTCGCAGTACAAGAATTTGATATGGTGGGGACCAATCCGCCTGATGTTAAATGGCGACCCTGGGAATTTCTTACTGTAACTTGAGCTAAGTCGATTTAAAAGGAGTTATTGTTTTGGAATGATAGTGTATTCTATGTGTGCCTTTATGCTCTCCGCTTTATACTTGGTATTACTACTCCGAATATTTTATAATGAAATTAGCGAGTACTAGTATTACGAATGCTTCAACAATTTGTGATGAAATTTGGAATATAAGTCCTACCAGATCTTTTATAATCGCTTGGTGTAAACTAGTCGTATATCCTTAAGATTACAAGGGCAGTCGAATGAATGACTCCGCCTTAAGCCCACAACCAAACAAGGAACAGGAATTAAGGCAGAATTACACATTATACATCCATAGAATCTTAATGATATATGGCCATAATGTTTACACTAGCCATCATAGATTCACTAGTAAAAACCCTGTGTTTTTATATAAGAGATAAGACTTATTCGGGTTTTGTCGTGTTCTCGAGGTTTATGGTTAATATACTTTAATCGATGCTAAGTTTTAGTAAAAAAAAATAAAAAATCTAAATGTTGATGTTAGAAACACGTACTGGTATTTACGGGCGGTTCCGGGGTGGTTTCTTCAGCGGTGATCATAAGCACCCTTCCACCATCACCAGTCTTCCTTGTCCTTGGACAGTCTCTCTTAAAGTGTCCCGTTTCACCACATTTGTAACAAGCTCGGCTTATTCCAATGTCGGGGACCTGGTTGATAGGTTGTGCCGGTGCCTTACAGAAACGGACAGTGTGTCCCTTCCTGTTGCAATTTTTGCAATGCATCTCCCGGCAAACCCCAGTATGATGGAAGTTACACTTGTTGCATTATGGGAGTGATCCATTATATGGTCTGGTCAGTGCTTGGGTGACAATCGTTGTGGCTGATGCCGAGGCATGTGTCGTGACTGTTGTTGTAATGGCAGGGGTGGCCATGGGTTGTTGTCTTTTAGCGAATCTTTGAGATAGGTTGCGCTCCTTTTTGTTCCAAAACTTTCGTTTATTACTCTTAGGTTTGTGGTCTGAGGCGTCTTTGTTGGTAGACACTCGCTGGTGTCCCTTATTGTTACAGCATTTAGTATTTCCGGCACCACTTCCACCTCCGCGGGCATTGTTAGCATTGATTTGCGTCATGGCGGCTGTCACGGCTGCTGTGACTACAACTTGAAAAGTTGTAGAGTCTATCTGTAGAATTGGTGCCTTGCTAGTTGACTGGTTACCTCCTTGTGAAGACATAATTCTGTTGCATGGCGAGAAACGATCTCGTGAGTAGTGATGATTATTACTAGATACATTCTTACGATTTATATACACATATGTAAATTTCGCACTTTGCTGAACTATTCTCAATATTTCTGCTAAACATTCTTGGGGCGGGGTTATGGTGGTGGGTAAGTTTTGTACGTGTGTTAAGTTTGTCCAACCTAGTACTATACTCGCCCAAGCACGCTTAACTGCGGAGTTCTGATGGGATCCGGTGCATTAGTGCTGGTATGATCGCACCCCATAGGTCTACGAAGAAGACATCTTTCAACCATAAGGTTTAACGACGTAATGGATGTAAGTCTTTTAGTAGTGGTATAAGTCGAGTGTAGTTTAAACTAAGTTATCTTAGTTCCGTCATAAGTTTGTAAAGACGAACAGACGGTAAGTTTCCAATATCAGTGACAAGTCGGATGTTATTGAACTAGATTTTTATGTATTATGATCCGACTTAAAAGTATCTTTCATGCAATTCATAAAGAAAGTCCATATGAATGAATTTATGAGTTTAGTAGTGACTCGAATGTAATCTTGTGATTTGTTCCATTCCTAATCCACTCCTAAGATCACCCGATGTATACCAATTGTGTGTAATGAAAGTTTAATAGGCCGTTTAACTTAATGAGTCTGCCCTAAGTCCACAACCAAACAAGGAACAGGACCCAAGGCAGACTCATCATTTCTAAGCCGATCGTCTCTTAGTTACACATAATCTTGAGGTATACATTAAGTAATCTCAGAGTCACCATAAGCAAATTGTTTGTAATACCAAGTTATGAAATGTATGGTAAACTCCTAATGAAATGAAATGCATGCCCATTTATTGATATAATCTGGTGCATAGGGTTCAGGAAAATTTGACCTTATAACAGGTCTACGTTTTTGTTAATGTAATGGGAAAAATTTTGACAGCGACACGACCCCTTGAATAGTGAAGTCTCTAAATTTGAAGGGTCGAATTCATGTATAGGACGGGGCAGTGTTTCAAACGCACTCCAGGAGTTTGAGCCTGTAATGATACGTCAGTAGTGTACACACTACTCGTGGCGGGTGATGTTTCGTGGGCCATAGAATGAAGACATGAAAGTCTGCATTGTCTTATCCTCTGTCCTGGCTTCTGCCATTTGATGTTCTGCTTTTGCCACGCATTTTCTCTAACGCTATGTGAAGTTCCCGATACTCCTAATTTCGGCTCGGGTTGCGGTCACCTCTGAAGGCTTTGATGTGGTTTCCGATCTGTTCATGGTCTCCATCCAGGTGACGAAGGTGAATTGCGGTGATCTTGGTGGTAGCGCCAACCTCCATGATTTCGGCTGACCGATGCTCGTGTTTGTATGCTCAAGTGAGTGATGCAGCGTATTATGAAAATGAGAGCCTTGTCTACCAATCCTCCTCTGTTGAGGTTGTAGAAGCCTCATCTATGTCATAGGGAGGGTGTTAAACTTGTTCCTAACTCCGTCTCTGTAGATCTACGGCTTATCGAGGTGTCGGACCATGGGAGCCTCGTCGGGGTCTTTTCTCATTTCTTCTTTTTCCTTTGTTTTCCTTCAGTTTCTCTTCCTCTAGCTCATCTTCCGATTTGTCTTCGGGGTCTTCCTCTATTATTTCTTCAGGATCCTCTTCGAATTTCTCTCTGATCCAACCACCATTTTTTTTTGGTTAGGAAGAATAGGGGTCTCCTGGTAGTTGAGCTTTTGCCATGTTGTTCGTGCGAGAATAGGGGTAGGAGAGATAATTAATAGACGTCTAATCATACAATTACTTATAGGGGGTGATCCTTATTAGTCACGTCTATAATCACATAGTGCATACCAGTTATACATAATCTGAGATAGAATAGACCTTCGAATAAATGACTCTACTCTGAGTCCACAACCAAACAAGGAATAGGAAGTAGAGCAATAGTCATAGATTCTGAGTCTATAATATCTTTAATTATATATAACCTTAGTGTATACACTCAGTCATTATAGACCTACTAATAGGGGTCTTTAGTTTTCACATAAGTTAGTTATAGTGGCACAAAATACTCCTATAGTATTTTAATGTTTGTCTTATGTTTTCAATGTTTCTTTGTAGGTAAGTTTTTAAACTTGTTGCAACACCACAACCATTCCCGGGCATATGCTAATCACTTCTGGGATAGACATAGTTGATCAGGCTATGTCATTCCCAGACCTGACTATACATCCCCACGCCTACTTGTGCCGTTCAACAATCATCACTTTTGTTTTGTTCTAGTATAATGCTGACCTTAGTATATATGCATACATGTATACTTTTAACAAGAAACTATTTATTTCTAAAAGTATAGTTATTTGAAAATGTTTAATCAGAGACTTTAGTCCCAATGCATTTATAGTTTGTATATCTTATGTGGTTCGATATACTTAGTTCACTATAAACAATGCTCTGATACCAATCTGTCACACCCCCAAACCAAGGATGGCGGAAACGTCCGGGGGTGGAGACTTCATGTATAGTATCAAAACAACAAGTATAATAGTGCTCAAAGTAAATACAACCATCATAAATATAATTGAAAAGGTTACACCATAGTATATGTTTACATGTTCAAAATCAATTACATTATGATGACAAAATGAACTGTTTGACGATTTAACGTCTCATCCTCAAAATGCTGTTGATTTCCTGTTTCACTGATTTCCTGAGAATACAAGTAGTTTTGGAAAAGTGTCAACAATTAAGTTGGTGAGTTCATAAGATTTTTATTTGAGGAAGAAATCGTTTTTCCTTTGTAAAAGAGAATGAGTGTGATTCCAGAAAATCCAATATTTTCTTTATGAGATGTGAAATGGAAGTTTCTATGTTAGGAAGTAATGTACTCTAGAAGATCCATAGATTCCTTCTATAATCACCCAGTGTATATAAGTTATATAAAATTAAAGTTAAATAAACTGTCGAATATAATGTGTCTGCCCTAGGCCCACAACCAAACAAGGAATAGGAAATAGGGTGGACCCACCAATGCTAAGTCGATTTGTGACTGAACTCTTATAGAACTCCAACTTATACCCTCAGCAATTATACCCGGAACCTACAACTCTAGTTGAGATGTAGTCTTAGCTATCCTAAGACTAGAACTGTATCCATGTTTTCTGCACTTATGAAAATATGCACAAGTTTAGGTTGTCATAAATACGATTTAGTGATAGAACACCGCGTAAATCTTATGTTTTGCGAATACCCTAAGTGAGTTATTATAACCATGCTATGACCTAGTTGGCCTGAAACGACGTTCTTCAGGCGTCGGAACTGTTATGACATTTGTCACCCGTAGACCTCGAGGTCCTACTGCAGCTAACAGCGAGGTGTGGGGTGTCAATCCCAATATAGATCTATACACAACTATCACGCTCTCCCTCTAAGAGACTCTGGCTACAATTACACGACTTTTGATTTCGTTACCTTGGAAGTAATGTGAAGCGAATGTCTCACAAAGTTATTCATTAACAGATTTACGTGAGGTGATCCGAAAACTTTTTTATGTAGAAATAAAACCTTTCGTAGGAAGTTTGCTCGTATAACATAAACATTCTTTGTCATAGTTTATCAAATTGTTTGTAATGTAAATGAACATAAACTATGCCTATTATAGTTTATCAAAATGTTTGTATGCAATGGATATAAACTTTGTTTATTATAATTAATTACCATACTTGTGGAGGTAAAAATCCATTTGTTTCTTGATGTATGTCTATTTACCAAGACAAAATGACATATAATATAACACATATATGCACATAATGATACACACCTTGCTCAACAAGATACAAGGTGTGAGTGAAATTGATAACATTTTTCTAGTGCTAACATTTCTATTCCTGTTCTTAAAGGATTTATAGAAAAATCATCAAAGGTCCAAATCAGAATCCGTAAATTATGAGAGTTTGGAAAATATTTCTAGTTTGTTCCTAATTTTTATTATGATTTTTAAAGACATTTAACTTGTGTAAAAATGTCCATATTCACAGACTGGTCCGGATTTGTTCTTGAAACGACATGCTGTTTTGTAAAAATCACCATAAATTGTAGAAAAATCGTATGGGGATGTGCAAGTAGTCATTTTAAAGGTATGAACCTTAACTATTTGCACCTAATACAGTTTTGAAAACTAAAATGTTTAAGTTGACCAAAACAGTCCGTGAATGGAGTTAAACTTTTCTGATGAAAGCTGTTGGATGAGTTTAGTTGTATTCTTGGTGTTTTAACTTGTATTCCCCCCCCCCCCTTAAAACTTAAGAAAAACGTGAAAAGATAGGGGTATGAACTCACCTTGAGTGATATCTTAGGATGGATGATGGAGAAAAGGAGTTTCCAAGTCAAGAACACTTGGGAGATGCTTGAAGATTTGAAGGTTCTATGAACAAATATGATGATATTTGTGTAAGCAATCCATGATTTGGATGAAGGATAGTAGAATATTTAAGTGTAGGAGGAAGATACTTACTAAATGTGGAGGAAAAACTCAAGACCAGCCTTTAAATCTCGAATTTTAGAGAGAGAAAGTGAGAGAGATGTGTTTGTTCTCCTTGAGAAATAGTGAATAAAGTGGGAGGAGAGACATGAATTTTTCCCATCTTTGAGTATTACATCTTGCTAGAGAGGGGTGGTGAAAGGACAAATAATTGACTAGGGCTGATGGGAATAGTGACATGGAGTGGGTATGGGAGGTTGCTTGTGTCATAACTTAAAGGTAAAGTCAACACTCCACCCCTATATCTTACCAACTAGATTTTATTCTTAGGCAATGATTTTCCTCAAAATATGAATATTTAGGGTCTCTTATGTTAAAATACGAGTTTGGGTGAAAATCCCACGTTAAAATACGAAAAACGGGCTCAAAACGCTAAAAGGATGCAAAACCGGGAAGGTAGAAGCGAAACTGCGAGGTTAGGGTCGGAGGTTCGGTCCTATCCATTAGAACCGAAGGTAGGCTCGCTTGTCTGATGAGAACCGAGGGGAGGGTTCGGTCCCTGAGAACCGAGAGAAGCTGATTCGAGAAGTCTCGCGTGCGAAGGTATTATGTGGGAAGCGAAGGCAGTCTCGGACCCGAAGGTGGAGTATCTCGGATCGAAGGCAGGAGGTTTCGGTTCATTTCGGCTGTTGATGAGGTTTTGGTTCTGAGAAGCTTCAGTTCAGAGGCTAAGTTCGGTTCGTAAGGGTAGCTTCGATCCCTAAGAAAGGTTCGGCTCTTTAAGAGGGTTCGGCTCCTTAAGAGGTTTCGGCTCCTTAAGAGGGTTCGGCTCCTTAAGAGGTTTCGACTCATTAAGAGGTTTCGGCTCCTTAAGAGGGTTCGGCTCCTTAAAGCTGTTTTTCGCGTAAACTTCCATTTTCGAGCGGTTTTCGACTAAATTAAGGGTCGGGATGCCCCGAGTGATTATAAGAAGTTGAGAGAGATTTTGAGAGAGATTTGGGAGAGATTTCACATACTTAGAGAGATTTAGGAGAGATTTCACATACTTTGAGAGATTTCTCATACTTGGAGAGATTTGGGAGAGATTTCACATACTTGGAGAGATTTCTCATACTTAGAGAGATTTGGGAGAGATTTCACATACTTGGAGAGATTTCTCATACTTAGAGAGATTTGGGAGAGATTTCACATACTTAGAGAGATTTCTCATACTTAGAGAGATTTGGGAGAGATTTCACATACTTGGAGAGATTTGGGAGAGATTTCTCATACTTAGAGAGATTTGGGAGAGATTTCACATACTTGGAGAGATTTTTCATACTTAGAGAGATTTGGGAGAGATTTCACATACTTGGAGAGATTTAGGAGAGATAGAGTGAAAGAGGTTGAGAGAGACTACGTTTGTGACCTTTTTGAGTGTTTGGCTTCGTAACGCAAGGTTCTTACACTCTGTTAAGCCTTGTTATGAATGTTATATGCTCCCGAGGGGTAGGGAATAATGTTTTATCGGGTATTTTCATCACTTGCCCTGATTAGGGTTTAGAATTTCCGGACACGTGAATACTCTAAGTGATAATTTGTATTAATGTAGCGAGTTGTACAACGTTTGAACATAATGTAAACCCTAATGCACAAGGGTTAGCTAGGTTGGCCGGTTTGACTTGTTGACTTTATTTGACTTTGACTTGACTAGAAATTGACGGTTGTCACAAGTTTTGGTAAAAGTCATAAAAAGGAGAATCATTGTACTCCTCGAGATATGAATTTTGAGACAAAGAATGCCAAAAATGGAGTTTGTATGTATGAGTTTTGATTTTTATAAACCATTTTAGAATAATGATATTGTCATATTTATACATATTTTTAGGCATTATTTTAATACATTTTAAGCTATTTTTTGGTTGATTGCAAAGATATTTGGTATTTATTAAGTTAAATTCTATTTTGCAGCAAAAAATGGACAATGTCGAAGAAAATGACCAAAACTGAGTTCAAAGTTACCATTCAATAAAGAAGAAGAAAGAAACATGCAAAAGAATTCATGCCACGACGTGGCCACCTTTCCTGACACAGAAGCTTCCTGAGACTTGGGGCATACGCGTTTTAAGTGATGACCACATCGTGGAGCCTAACTCCCACGACGTGGCAACCAGTTTTTGGAAACTATATATATATATATCGAACCTTAGGTCAAATTTCGGGAGTTGGCTTGGGAATTAAGATAAGAGTTGCGACTAAAACCCTCTAGAAAACCCTTGGAAGTTCTTAATTCGTTGGGAGATCAAGCTTTGAAGATAATTAGAAGAAGATCAACTTATAATCATTCGGTTTGCATTAGATTAATCATGTCTAGTTTAAATTCTTGTGTTTCTATGAGTTTATTTTCTGCAATGAGGAGCTAATGTAACATCCCATTTTTCAAGTAGCTTCAAGTTCACCCCTCGGAATTTAATTAGGTCACTTTTGGCCCTTAGTTTGGAAGGAAGTGGCAAAGGAGGGCCTAGTGGCAAAATGGAAGTTTTGGGGTTGAAGTAGTACGCCGAGCGTACATGTGGTACGCTAAGCGTACTAGGGCGCGCCCTAGTACGCTGGGCGTACGTATGCCAGGAAGGAACCCTAACTTTTAGGGTTTGTGGAGTATTTAAACACTTTATGGACCATTCCCTTTCATCTCATTCAGCCTCCACACCTCCCTTATCCGTCTTGAGAGAACCCTAGCCTTCTAGTGATCATTCTTGAGCTTTTAAGAGTGTTCTTGTGCCTTTAAGAAGAAGTTGTGCATCAAGGAGCCAAGGAGGGAAGAGTTAGCTTGTAGATATTGGCTCATCATCTATTTTGGGAACTCCAGAATGTATAAAGTTGTTACCTTTGAGCCTTTTCCCTTCTAGATCTATTCGTGGAAGTTTATTTGCCCTCTTTTGTCCCATAAAGTCCCATTTCTATGCATGATTCATTTTGGACGATTTGAGATGTCCTTTCAGACTCTAGAATGGGTCCTAAGGCATAAAAATTAAGTTCCTTGGGCTAGTGGGGTCCCTAGTTCTTGGTAGGAGGTCTTAATGGATTAAGACCATGTATTGAGCCCTTTTCTGTCGACCAAAGTCTTAAAGTTTGAGACTTTATGGTCCTAGGGCACATTTGAGCAGTAGATCTGAAGTTTAAGCTTAAGAGCTTAACACATTAAGCACGTATAAAGTTTTAAGATCTGTGAGGTTACGCCCCGCGTAAATCCAGTACGCCCAGCGTACTGGGTCAACCACCCCGATGGTGGTCAACCTCAGGAGAGTACGCCCAACGTACCAGAGGAGCACGCCCCGCGTACTTTCTGTGTTGGGCTTATGATTTTTGGGCTGATTATGGACTAGTTGGACTTGGGCCTTTGTTGGACTTTATGGATGTGGTGTTTCGGGCCAAGTCTTGATAATGGATCTCGGAATTAGGCCCAATTAGGGAGTTGGGCCCAATTTGGTAAATTGGGCCAACAATGGGCCTTACGTATGTGGACTTGTGGATCATGGATTCGGTATTGGGCCTTGACCCAAATTAGAGAAAAGACAAAATGGACTATATGGAACCCGTAGTCAAAATTGATAGCCTATATGTTGACTCAGCATTCGTTATTCTGGATAGTTCGGGATTTTCGGTGAAACATCATTTCGGGAGTTGATACTTCAGTTCAGACCGACACTGCGAGGTGAGTTATCCTCACTATATCAACAGGGTCTAAGGCACCAAGGTCGGCCCTTTCTCGGATTGTATACTGGTTTGTTTGATATGTTTATTGATCTGTTAGATCAGCGTCCTGGTAATTAGGACGGTATTATGTTTACTGACCTGGTTTAGGTTGGTATCCTGGTATATAGGATGATGCTATGTTTAGTGACCTGGTTTAGGTCGGTATCCTAGTATATAGGATGATGCTATGTTAGTGACCTGTTAGGTCGGTATCCTGGTTGTAGGATGTTGCTATGATATATGATCTGTTAGATCGATTTGTTTGTCTATAGACTGTTATGTGATTATCTGTTATATGTGCACATGGTTGTTTGATTGGGGGTTGGGTTGAGGCGGGTCCTGCTTTGTGCTGTAGGCCAACATACCCAGGGTGGAACGGATAGACTGCAGACCCGGGAGGGCACATAGTCAGGCCGAAGGCCCGACGAGTGGTTCGGATATGCTGAAGGCCCTGAGAGGGCGGTCCAGATGTGCCGAGGCTCGGAGAGTGGGCCAGATAGATTGAAGGCCCGGTGTGGGCGGACCAGTCACACTGTAGACTCGAGATGCATGGTTGTTCTGTATTTGTGGATATGATATGATTATGGTTATATGAGGTTGGTATTTTGAGGGTAACTCAGTATGCCTTCGAGCTTACATTTTCAGTTTATTGTTTCAGGTTCAGCGGATGACCGCGGGAAGGCGAAGGCGTGACCGTACACTTCCTCATATTTTGATTTGGATTTCTGGGATACTCTGATATAAACTATTTTGGAAACCTTTTTGTAATAACTTTGAGTACTTGAAATGTTTTAAAAGTTTAAATTTGGCATGAATTTTATGGATGTTACAGCTAAATCATTAAGCTTTCATTTAGTGTAAATGAACCCTAATACTATGTGCCAGTTTCTAGTTTTCATGAATTTTATGAAGTTGATGTAACTTGTGTTTGATTATCAATACCTAACATGTTATATTTTTAATCTGTGTTGGTTAGATTCAAGTTAAGTGTAGTTGAATGACCATTTTAATTGCATGAACTTGTTTACATAGTCATTTATGATCATTAAATTATTAGAGCTAGAATTGGCCAAATTCTAGATTAGGTAATAAAGGTAACAACTTTAATTGTGTTAGAGAACATAATTTGATCATAATTGTGTTTGGTAATTTGTCTTGATCGTAGATAATTATCTTACATAGCCCAACAATGTTAAATAACCAAACATGTGTTCACTTGTGTATGATCATTGCATAGTAGTTCATGAATTGGTGAAAACATTAGGAAATCGGATCAAGATTCTTAATAATATTTATATTGGTAACCAACTGAATAAATCCATGATTTGAAACTAACCATAGGAAAAAGGGGGATTCAAAGTTAAATGAAAGTGTCTTCATAATCTTGATTACAATCGTCTTAAGTTAGTTGTTTGTTACTTTTTAGTAGTTAAGTTAATCTGAACTTGCAAAATCATATAAAAAAACCCATTTTAGTTATTGTTTTAGATTAAACTTTAGTAGTTATTTTATTAGCTAAATATCGTTCCCTGAGTTCGACACCCGACTTACTTTTCTATATTATAAACTGACTAGGTATACTGCCTATAAGTGCATTAGTAGATAAGTTTAGTTTGATTTATAAATTTAAAACTGGTAGTATATAAATTTCACATCAAATACCATAAATCTACAAAACAATAGGCTAAAAATAAAAGTTGAAATTAGTCGAAACAACCTAAAGGAAAGTTGTAGTACTCATCGAGACCTTCGCATGTGTATAGAGAACGTCGAAAACGAATCTCGTATGAGGGAGACACATAACTTATAAAAACATTAAGCTGGGCACGTGACACACATCCTGACTCCAGATTCGCGAAGATACGGATAACATGGCCTAGCGAGAGAGTGGCACGTGTCCGCACCCGGATGGGGCCAGCGTGCTCATGCGCGGCACACACTCCAAAAATTTACTATAAATAAAAGGATGCGGAAGACCCATTCTACACATCCCTCACACTTCTCTCTCTCTCTCTCTCTCTCTCTCTCTCTCTCTGTCTGGTCGAGCTGCTTCCATTCTCGAGCGGTCCCCGAGCTTCCGAGTCCCGACGTTGCACTAATTATGCGATTCACACTTCGAGGGTTAGTTTACGGCCCCACTTTTATGATTTTCAAAAGTTTTACCACCGAGGGGGGATACATGTTAAATTAATATATTATTGATTTCGTAAAATGTTAATAATTACATTATATCAGTGATTTATAAAATGCATGCAACGTTCGGATGATATTATGTCCGGTAGTTACCCTGCCAATATTTTAGGAATAATATTCTTATTTTGTACGAAACCTTAGGATAATATTATGTCTGGCAGATACTCTGTCCAAACCTTATGATAATATTATGTTTGGCAGATACCATTTTTATTTGACAAGATAATCACAATTCAAAATTCACAAATAATTAGTTGATCATATAATCTAGTAAGTTAGATTAGGATATCCATTACCACGATAGAAAAATTGGATTTTGACAGAAAAAATATGGTAATTATCCAAATTTAATTTATGCTTAAATTCCGAAAATCCTGCAGTCAGACGAGTCAACTCGTCGAGTTGCCTCGACTCGTCGAGTCCTAATATGGACTCGTCGAGTTCATCTGTCAGAGGGCAAAAATCGATTTCTTTCATCTTTGAACAATCAACCATGACATCAAATATAACAGAAAAAACAGCCTAAGCTCTAATACCACTGATGGGTTTTGAGCACTACAACATTCCTATGGTGTACATGCAACCCTAATGCTTCAGATCTATATTTTTCTCAAGTTATACATGCAAATCAAATCATCAAAAGCATTAACCCTAACTAATATACAATTTTCGGAATATGTAACATAAAATCAAAGTTAGAAGTATACCTTTCACTTGTAGCTTGTGGATCTTGACCTTCAAGAGCTTATTGCCTTAATTGTTGCACCTTTAGTGAGTCAAAAACACCAAGTAGCAATGGAGGATTATGAGAGAGAGGTGAGAGGCTTCTAAAATCGGCTAGGGTATTCTCTTGGAAGCAGTGGCCGATTTTGGGAGTCCTAGGGGTTCCTTATATAGCTGAGCTGCTAGGGTTTCTGACTGGAACTCAAATTCTCTGCTTAGGCCTTAAGCAACCCATTAGATCCTTCCAGAACCCCCTTTGTACGAATTCTATGTGGGATACACATAGAATTTCGTCCATCCCTTCTTAGGGATCCATAAGCCCAACTTAGCAACTATTAGATAATTACAATATCAGTCCCCTTAATTCAATTAGTCTCTTTTGATCAATAAATTAATTCCAAATTAATTTATGACCATTACTAATTAAATAATATGATTTCTCAATTAATATATTATTCTTATAATATATTAATAAATCACAATTAACCTCTTTCTTCATAATTCATCCTATCAAATTGCTATGGTGAAGGCAACCCAAAAGGACTATGCTACTATCGGGTCAAGTACATACCAATTATAGTTATGGTCTTAGACACCTAATCCAACACATTGGTGGGTATAAAATGATTTTATTATTATTCAAATTTTAATGTTTTCGTTGATAAACTCGTAGTTTTTTATAGACTATTTTTGAATAAAACCCAACAGAGATGACATACACTAAGATAAGTGAGCTTAATCCATCAAAAAATGATTGGATTATCCGGGTACGATTGTGTATGATGTGGGAAGCGGTGAATCATAAGAATGAAAACGATATAATAGGGTTGGGGATTGTATTTATTGATAATAAGGTATATTTTTGTATATGCTTTCTTTTAAGTTATTGAGAATAGATGCACAATTATGATGTCAAATAAATTGATCTTTGAATTGTTTGTCTACATATTGTTAGGGTGAATCGATTCATGTTTTCATCGAGAAGAACAATATTAACAAGTACGAAACTATTTTGGAAGAAAAAGTGGTCTACGCTATTAGGGTTTTCAAAGTCACCAAATAAAGTGCTCAATATAAGGTTGTGTCAAACGAAAACCATATCTACTTTAATATGATGAGTTTCGTACATAAGCTTGCAAGAGTATCTCACGAAATCCATCCACATGTGTTCTTCTTTACACGTGGCGAGACTCATAAAGAAATGGTAAAAAACAATTCACTTCTCACCATGGTTCTAAAAAGCTCGTCATGGCTCCAAGGCTTGTATCTGCCGCCAAGCTTTACCAAAACGCCGTCTTAACTCATATATGTGTATAAAAATAAATAATAGTTGAAAATACATATAAAAATATTAATTATATACAAAATTGCCGCCTTATCTCACGCCTTACAAACGACGTGGCTCGCCAAGGCTCAGAAAAGCTTGAGGCTTGACATTGCCGCCAAGTCACGCCTTACGTTATTTAGAACCTTGCTTCTCACAGATAACTTTCATATTATTTTCTCTTTTATTTAGCTTTCCAAGCGATTCTTATAAACAGATTTATTTACATTTTTAGCATTGCATTGTTATATGTTATAAATATTATTGGATGTTTGGTGGTGTTGATGGATTGAAGATTGGATATCATCAGAAAACAATATTATGGAGTAAAAAACAAAAGATGGTCGATTGCATAGGACATTGCCTGAATAATGATCAATGAGCATTTATGTATGAACCTAAGGCTTTAGGAAAATGGATAAATTATATAGTTTCAAAGCTAAATAACCAATTTTACATAAATTACCTCTTTTAGTTACATAATAAGTTAATGACTTTTGAAATGTTATTCATTTAAGAAAAAACATCATAAATGGTCCCTGTGGTTTTCCAAAATCTAAAGTTTAGTCCCCATGGTTTAAAAACCTCATAGATGGTCCCTGTGCTTTCAAAACTTTTGACGATTGGTCCTTATTGCTAACTCTGTTAAGTTTATTCTGTTAACTAAAGGGCATTTTCGTCATTTCACTACCACAGGGACCATTTATGATGTTTTCTTTAATTTGTTTTTGAAAAAAAAGAAAAACTTAAATTTAATTATTTAATTTATAAAAGCTCTCTCTATCTCTCTCTCTCTGGAACGTCATTAAGGATTTGAAGAACAAACCCACATTGATTTCTTTAACTCCTTCATCTGTTCTAAAACCTGCAACATAACCTTAGCGACGTTACCGATTTAACAACCTCACCGCCATAGTCTTGATCAAAATCGCGCTCCAGCACAACACCACCATCCAGATTCGAAGCCGAAGGGTGTCCACAAGTTGTCGATCTCTTATGGGTCACTAGCAGAGGACCGATGGTGAGTGGTGAAGGAAAAAAGTACATGCGGTAAGCAAGGGAAGGGAGACAAGAGGGTACCACCGTCTTCCACCTCCATCCCCAAGTTGTTGATCTCCATCTCTAATGTCATCTGAAACATGTCCCTCTCTCCATCGCCGGACCTGAAAACCTCATAAGCCTCTCCTTCTTCATTGCCAGATCTGAATCCAGTATTGGAACAGATCTCGACGGATGATCGAACGCGTTTTTCCCAAATGGGTCCTCCCCAAGAATTGTTTTTTAAAGATCTGCAAGAGAGATCTTATGGGATCGATCCAGTGAAGGAGTACGGGCGACGATTTGAAGAAGCAAATGAAGATTAATCCCAAGAAAACGAAACTAAAAAATCTGAGCTTTGCTAGATACAAATAATGCCATCTGAATCTATGATTTCTCTTAATAATTCCATCTTAATCTATGAGCTTTGCAAGAAAACGAAACTAAAAGATTTTCTTAATCCCAATAAAACCATACTAAAACGTGATCATGGCACAAGGTAGACGGGATCCATACTAGAACACCGGATTTAGCGATGGGACTCGACAGTTCAATGAGAGGGATAGAGTGATTGGGTTTGGCAAATTTTGTGTTCTTCGATGGTGACCTAACAGCGCTGATGTTTCATAAAGGATCCATCGAGAGAGACCCACTGAGAAATGAAGAAGATTGTTATCTAGTATGTGATGCCAGGATTGAGAAGAGTTTTTTATGGTTCTCCAGTAGGATTAAACTCATATTTCCATGGAGGGTTTAAGGATTATCGAAGAAAAAGTGGGGGTAAGATTGGGTTAATGGCATCTAGGAGAGAGAGAGAGAGAGAGATTTTATTAAATTTTTTTTTTCCAAAAAAATAAGATAAAGCATCATAAATGGTCCCTATGGTAGTGAAATGACAAAAATACCCTTCAGTTAACGGGCAAACTTAACGGAGTTAGCAATAAGGACCAATCGTCAAAAGTTTTGAAAGCACAGGGACCATCTATGAGGTTTTTAAACCATGGGGACTAAACTTCAGATTTTGGGAAACCACAAGGACCATTTATGATGTTTTTTCTTCACTTAAGTAAACAAGAGTTTTTCGTTTTACTTAAATCCACTCCGTTATTTTCACTTTTTTATTTATTAAACATAAATACATTTAACATATGTAAAAAATGGGGGCAAAATATTAATTTAAAACCTTTTAAAAGTTTAATATCTATTGACGCCATTGTGTCGATTAAATAATATATTGTACCTAAATACATTTATACAAACAGAAAGGTATTACATACAAATATACGTTACGAAATGGTATACGTGGTTTGAAATCCTTACTAAATATACACAAGTGAAATGCTATTACAAAAATAATACAAGTGAAATGCTATAAGATTACGGTATGTTCCATATTCTTTACATATCTTCAATAAAATCGTTTATGTAAAATATTTATAATTCTCAAAATTTTATTTATTTGATGAAAAATCTGCACAATACGTAGAAAATTCGTCTAGTTTAGGTTAAAACCGAATAATTTTAACAAATAGTAAAGATTTTTATGCAATTCCTGTAATGACTTGTTGATGTGATTTTTTTGTTAATATATTTCACCGTTACTAAAAAAATTTAGAGGTAATTAAAGTCGAAACGAAGGAATATGGTCAACGCGACAAAGTTGTAAAATAGACTGCTCAATTTTTTTCGCGGTTTATGTGTCAAAATCCCCCCAACAACAAGGTGTTCTTGAAAAAGCAAAACCCTTAAAACCCTTGAACAATAGCCGTTGCAGTCTGCTACAACCCAATCCGCCAATGGGGGATTCAACTACGATTAACTGTGTTAAGCACATCGAAACGTATGTCGATTCGTCGTCGTCTAAATCTCCGGCTGAACAGGTTAACTTTTACATTCATTTGTTTTTGGCTCGTCGCTAGTTTCCGTGCTAATTGTCGCTAGTTTCCGTGCTAATTGATTGCTTGACTTATACGAAGAGTTCTCAGTGAAGCTAATTATTGATTTCAGGATGCAAGTTTAGATGCAATTGCGAAGCTCGTGATGAATGATATGATAACTCTGGAATCACTGGTTCGTTTCTTGTAATCAATTTTGTCTATTTGTTCTTTTTTTTGGTGCTGTTTTTCCTATTGATAGTATTAAAGTACATTCCTTTTCAATGTGTAGGTAAGAGAAATGGGGATGTATTTAACTACTACAGACAACATCATTCGTGCTAGAGGTGATTACTCTTTTATCTCTTATTGAATCCAATTCAAGATGGTTCAGTTGTGTATTCACAAAGGCTAGTATATTAGTTATTTTTACCAATTGTTTATGTGTTCATAACTTCATATATATGATATCTAATTGGCATAATCAAGGTGTTCTCGTTTTGGCTCTATCCCTTTGTACCTAGGCCCATTGTCAGTGGATTATGGATTCAGTGTGCTTAATCCCTAGAGACTAAAGAAGTTGTCTTATGATTATGTCATAAGACAACTAAGTGTGATTGTGAACTTTTAATTCAGCTTATAATGTTCTGATACAAGTTTGCTAGTGAATTTGTCTTACCTTTTCTTTCTTCCTGGAAATTTAAATTTGTTATACTGCAAGATTATCCCATTTTTGCTTCACTAATCTCATGATTAATGTTACCTTGTCATTCAGGCATCCTCCTTCTTGCAGAGTTGTTGACACGCATATCATCAAAGCCTTTAGAAAATGCAACAATACATAGTTTGATTGGGTTTTTTGCAGAAAGACTGGTGAGTTTAGTCAACTATCTATTAAATGGAAAGAAAATCCCTACTTTAGATGCAAGTGATTGTTCTTTGCTTCATCATTATCCCCTTAAAGCTTCTTATTTACTAATTTTCTCATACTTGTGTGGTAAATTGCATCTTATGAGAGGAAAACCCTCATTGATATACAGTATAACAATAATATCCAAATCCCATAAGGCCTAAATTATACACCTAAATTAACTTAACTAGCAAATATATCAAACACTCCATAAGTTGTAGCATAAACATCAAACATTCCTAACTTGTTATGTAGAGGTATTATAATGTGTATATACATTACACACCTACAAGTTTAAACACAAACAAATATTAAATTTGATATAAATTTCCAATATCAGTCAGATTGGAGAGCACTACGTGGTGCACTTGTTGGTTGTTTGGCTCTAATGAGAAGGAAAGGTGACATCAGCAGCAGTGATGCAACTGCAGTTGCTCAATCATTCATGCAAAACCTACAAGTTCAATCTTTAGGTCAACATGACAGAAAGGTGACATTAAAGAATCTTTTTGATTTTTCATTATCATTTTTCCATATCTTTATATTCTGCATTGATTTTTCTTGCAGCTTTGCTTTGAGCTTCTAGAATGCCTTATAGATTGTTATCCCAACACTGTGATGACAATGGTAAGTGGTAACCTTTTTGTTGTTATTAATTCATGCATACATATTTATTTTGTGTTTTAACTTTTTTCTTTTTTAATTGTGTAGGAGGATGACTTTGTTTATGTAATCTGTGAAGCTATAGATGGTGAAAAAGATCCACAATGTTTATTGCTCACTTTTCATCTAGTGGAAATGCTATCACATTTGTATCCAGATTCATCTAATTCACTAACAAGCTATGCTGAGGATCTTTTTAACATTTTGGGATCTTATTTCCCAATTCACTTTACACACGTAAGTCTACTTATTAAACTCTTGTAAAATTATATATATACTTATTGTCTAACATTCGTTTTTCAGCCAAAAGGAGAAGATGATGTGAAAAGGGAAGAGCTCTCAAGGGCACTAATGGTATTTATCATTTATTTTGCTTATACTCTTTAAATTTCTTTATTTTTCCCTTTTAACTTATTTCATTAACAGCTGGCTTTTGCATCTACTCCACTTTTTGAGCCGTTTTCCATTCCATTACTTCTTGAGAAACTTTCTTCATCTCTTCCATCATCAAAGGTTAGTGAAAACTAAAAACTGAATTTTTTTTAAGAAAAATCGGTTCTTTTTTTAACAACTTTCGTACTCACAGGTTGAATCATTGAAGTATCTTAGCTACTGCACACTTAAATATGGACCCCACAGAATGCTACAACATCTTGAACATCTTTGGTCATCATTAAAAGATGCAATATTCACATCAGATCAATCTAATTCCAACAAAATAACATCCGAATCTCTTGTTCTTCTACAAAATCTCATTCAACAAGATAATGGCGTATTTGTAAATTTGATCCTAAAGGATGCAGACATCAACATGACCTTGAACTCCCTCTCAAATTATAACAATCATGATGATTCTACAATGCCAGATCAGCAAAGATTAAACTCAATTGGTCAGATTTTACATGTTTCATCTGCAGCTTCCATGGCTTCTTGTAATGCAATTTTTCAGAGTTTTTTCTCTGGTTTAGTAAATGGTTTGGAGAAAGATTATGCTTCTGAAAAACCTAAATTCGGGTGCCTTTATATCTGTGTTGAATTATTAGCTGCTTGCAGAATTTTGGTTATGAAAAATGATGAAGTGAATTATAATGACAATGAGACATGGTGTATCATGCTTCATAGCTTCTGTGATTCATTGATTTCTTCTTTTGTAAAAAGTATGAAAGAAAGCAATGAGGATTCCTACACTCAATCTGGAGGTAACTTTTTTTTTTATCTGATTAATTCCATTACTTTGCTGTTCTTTCCATTCTCCTTTATTGTGGTGTGATATTCCTAAAATGCCTTATAAAACTTTTTTGCAGTTAGGGGTTTGAAGATTTTAGCTTCATTTCCCGGGAGTTTCTCGCCTGTATCAAAATCCACATTTGAGAATATTTTGAGAGAATTTATTTCAGTTATTATCATCAAGTTCAACAATACATTTCTATGGAGCTCCATATTAGACTCATTAACTGAAATCGGCTCATTTATTGAAAAATCTCAAGATTCTGAGAAAATGCCAAGTTTTGATGCTATTATTGTTGACAAAATGGTGGATTTGTTATCTTCTAATGATTCAACAATGCCCTTTTCACTCAAAGTGAAATCAGTATCTGAAATTGGCTTGATTAATCTTAAATATATGATGAAGATTGTTCAAGAACTGAACAAAACTATTGTTTCCAGTTTACACAAATCTTGGGTATATTTCAATATTTCATTGATTAAATAGTATTCTACTTTATGGATATTGAAATTGCTTGTTCTATTTTATTAATGGATTTTTATTATTATTATTATAGATTGATGGAGACTCAAAGTCAGTTGAACATGCAATGATTCTTTTGGAATGCTATGATCACAAGATTCTTCCATGGTTTCAGAATATCAAAGATTCTGATGATGTGGCAACAAATTTTGCATTAAAGATTTGGGATGAAATTGAAGATAACACACTTTTCTATGACACCCTTGTGGAAAAAGTGAGTCCTTTTTGTTCATACAGTCAAATTTTTATGTTAATGCTGGATAATTTAAAGGGCAAATCACAAAAAAAAAAAAAAAAAGATAATCATTGTTATATTTTGTGCAGTTTTATATTTTTAACCACTGTTACTTTATTTATTCAATCAGACCATAAAGATTTCAGGCATTTTCTAAAGAGTTAATCTAAAAAAAGACCTAATATATTGTGTTTTTTTCGGATTAAAACTCAAACTTTTTTTTTTTGCCTGAAAAAGACCTTGTATTTTTTTCATTTTTTCCGAAAAAGCCCTCAACTTTGTATTTTTTTTTTCCGAAAAAACCCTCTACCTTTTTTTTTGCCTGAAAAAGACCTTGTATTTTTTCATTTTTTCCGAAAAGCCCTCAAATTTGTATTTTTTTTTCCGAAAAAACCCTCAACCTTCTTAATGTTTCCAAATAAACCCTCAACTTTTTAGTTTTTCTTGAAAAAACCCTCACGTTTTACAATTTTTTTGGAGAAAAATGACTAAAAGGGCCAAATTGGAAAAATGAAAAAATACAATTTTTTTTCAGGCAAAAACAAAGTTTGAGGTTCAATCCGGAAAAAAACACAAAATATAAGGTCTTTTCTGAGATTTAACCTTTTTATAAATTAACCATTCATTAGGTCAAAATAGTTAATTTGGAAAAATGTCAAAGAAAGAAGTATCAGTGGTTATAAATTTATGTAATTTGCTTATAAATTTATATAAATATGTAATTATTTTGCATCAGAAGCTTCTAGAAACAACAATGAACACAATGAAGCATGCAGTGGCAACATGTTCAGAGGAGAATCAAACCAAGATTCTTGAAAAATCCTTCAAAGTCAACGAGTCCAATCTGGTCAACAAAGTCTTGCAACCAAGAAACGAGTGGATTATCTCATTATTTAATTCGGTCATAATCGCCCTTCACCCAAAAACAAACATAAAAAACCCCAAAAAAACCCTGGAAACACTCACAGAATCTCTCACAAATGGCCACACCTCATCAGCTCATGCTTTAGGATCCTTTTTCAACAAGATTCCTTCAAATGAATCAATAATAGATAATAATACATTTAGCCACTTGATAAGATTCTCTAATGTTGATAATCATGGATTAATTGGGATTAATGTTGATGCGATTATTGGATTATCATGGATGGGAAAAGGGTTGCTTATGAGGGGACATGAAAAGGTAAAAGATGTGATCAAGTTTTTTCTTGATTTCTTGATTTTAAATTCACCTCAAGATCAAGAAATGGTGGGTTTAATGAGAAGTGTTGCAGATTCTTTTGGTATTATGATGAGTGATTCTGAGTTTTGTTTGAATAAAAAATTAAATTCGGTTATAAAACCGTTGTATAAGCAACGATTATTCAGTATAGTGATGCCAATTTTATCATCATCAATTGTGAAGTCAGATTCACCAGTTACAAGGTATGTTATTATATATAAATATTTTTTGATGTTATTTAACTTGTTTTTTTTTTTTTTTTTTTTTTTTTTAAATTTGAACTTTTGATAAATTACAGATCCATGCAGCATCGAGCACTTGCACATGTCATATCTAATGCTCCATTGAGTGCTGTTTTGGGTGAAGCCAAGAAGGTTAGTATTTTTTTTTTTTTTTAACTTCTCATATTTTAACAAAATAAATTTAGATTCTTCTTGTTTGTTTTTTTTTTTTTTTTTTTTTGATACAATGATGCAAAGTTTTTATATTTTACAGCTTATTCCATTGATGCTAGATGGTTTAACAATCCTTAGTGAAGATGTTGAAAATCGAGACATTTTATATAATCTACTCCTTGTTTTATCAGGAATGTTGACTGATAAAAATGGTGAGATTTTAGCTTTTTCCAATTTCCCTAAATGTTTATATTTTTATAAAAGATTTAAACTTTTACATGTTACTTGTGTTTAGGTGAAGAAGTGATTGTGGAAAATGCATACGTCATCATCAGGTGTATCAACAAGCTTGTAGTCTATCCACACATGATGGTTGAGTTATTTTTATAAACTTTCACTTTCGATTCATTTTATATAATTAATTTAGTTTATGAAAATTAGTATCTTAAATTATTTCTTTATGAAATATGCAGTTGGTACGTGAGACAGCTGTTCAGTGTCTGACTGCCATGTCAGAGGTGTCCTACGCTAGGGTTTATCCATTCAGACCAGAGGTCAGATCTTCTTACTACTAATCACTTAATTGTAATTTGTAGTTTTTCCGATTTTACCCCTTGAAATTTTGTATTAATTTCAGGTGTTACAAGCATTATCAAGAGCACTTGATGATCCCAAGAGAAATGTTCGTCAAGAAGCTGTCAGATGTCGCCAAGCATGGTTAGATTTACATTTACATCATTTTATTTATTTTTTTATATATTTTTTTAAGATTGTCTTACATTAATTTGTTATCCGACAAACAGGGCCTCAATTTCATCCAGAAGTCTTCATATTTGAAAGTTTTTTCAATATTTAAAAGACGCCAAAGAGAAAAAAAAAATTGGGATTCTAATGTATGTACATAACTTATGCATCTCATATGTGAAAGTTTTTTCATATTTTTATGCATTTCTGATTTTCCACATTTTGTAATGATGTCATCATTATTATTGGGACAAACTGAATATGATGATTTATGATGTTGGTCATTTTTGTTATGTTTGTTGTACAAGTGTTAAACAGAAAAGAAAAAGAAAAAAAACTGAAATTTAAATATGCTTGTTGTACAAGTGCCTAAAAACTACATCTTAATGTACACCTTTTTTAACATTACTAAATGTTTGCAATTTTCAACACAAAATGGGCAAACAACTAGGTATATATAATATGTTATGCTACAAAAATATTCCTTAATCCAATTCTAAACAACTCTAGCTTGTTTGTGTAAGTACTTCGATTTGAGAAAAACTTGGGTGAATTATTTCATCTTGAATATCATCATTATCAATCAGACATATTATCATATTCAGCCCCACTAGATTGATCCATGTCACCATTATCATCATCATCTTCCATCTCTATTCTTCTTTCATGCCTCGAAGAGCTCAAACTCCTCCCCTTTGAACCAACATAACTCTATACAAACCACAGAAAATTTTCCATTTACAAACAAATCAATAATAATAATAATAAATGAATAAATAAAATACCTCAGATTCTTTCATGTCTATTGAAACAGTTGATCTTTGCCTTATAGTCACAGTTGATGGCACAGGAAAATGTTCAACCTCATCACTCGTTTTTCCTTCCTTAGCTCTCTTTTTCCTTAGCATCAGTTTTGTAGGCAAAGGCTGAAAAAAAAAATAATAATAATAAAAAATTAGCACACAACTAATATTAATAATTAATAATACAAAAATATATAAATAAAAATATCTGTTTATATACCATATAACGAGCCTCAGATTCATCAAATGCCACGAGATAATTTGTGGGATCATCTGCATCTTCACCTCGAACCTTTTACACAATATAAAAAAAAAAAACGCCACATCAGATTATTATGTTACTCAAAATTTCAAGGGTAGAGTTGTAATTTTTACATACATCCCAGTGATATTCGCGAACCCATGTGTAAGAAATATCTTCGTTTTCGTCGTATATATCCTTCGATAGCTGCAATAAATTTTTTTTTTAAATAAATTTGTACGCTAAAAATAAAAAATACAGAAACATTTAATAAATGAATTAAGGGTAACTTTTTTTACCTCACCAACTGAAGGAACCATATAAGCCAAAAACTTATCAGGTTTAGCTGAACCCGAGGTGTTTGCCACAAAACTTTTCATAACAGCCTTCAATCGAGAAAAAAAAAAGTCAAAAAAGATTGGTATTGAAATGACATTATTACCCTTCCACCTTAAGAATATCTTACCTGAGATTCATAAGCATCTCGTACAGATTTGTCCATTTTGTTATAGCTTTCTGAATCGGCAGTAGGAGCACCATCAAAAGTTGCAACAACCAACTTATCATCCCACCTGTTGATCCAAAAATAATTAGCAAAATCAATATCTTAATAATTTATTTATAGAACTGAAAAAAAAAAAAAACGTTACCTTTCAAAATCAGGAAATAATGGTAAAATCTCAACAGGCTGCAGCTTTTTATTAGTAGCATGAACAGGATGTGATTTGCATGCCTCGAAAGAAGATAAAATATCTTGAATTTTCCTTTCCCTGATACACGTTTTAAAAATACAACTAATTAATCATCATATACACAAGGATTAAATTGCTATAATTTTTATTTTTTAAAGTATGTTGCTATTTCTTGCATTTAACCCAAAAATAGATATAAAATACCTGCTATTCATGCTATCTAGCATGTTACGTCCACGTGTTTCACGTTCTTTTGCTTGTTTTTCTGTCAAAGACTGTAAATTTCAAGAAAAAAAACGTTACTTTTTAACCATTTATTTATAAATTAAAAAAATAAAATTTATACAAACCTGTCTAGTTGCATCTGTGGTAAGTGGGGATATGTATTGTGTCTTAACTAACCAAGACATCCCTTTATCTGTAGGGCGATCCTTTCTTTTTAATCCATCTTTCTTGATAGGAGTTACAGAAACATCCTCCTGCAACAGTTTTTCATCCTCAGGGGCAACATGTAGGATTTCATTCTTTGGAGCACTAATCCAGGGAGAAAATGGAGATTTGTGAGAGTTAATGGATTGGAAAGAATAAAGAAAGAGAGTAGAATGAGGTATAGAGTATAGTACTTGTATACACTGAGATCAAGTAGGTCTAGAGGTATCCCAAGATCTGGCTCAACGTATAATTGAGGTTTGTGTGCGTTTTCCAATGAAGTGATGCCATATTTAGCAGCTCTGAAAACATCAACTGGTGAGATATGGAATAAATTATACAAAAAAAAAAAGTTAAGATTAATAGATTATGAATGTGGATGTGTACCGATCTTTGTCTCTTCTTAAAGACAGAAGCTTTGGTTGAGCTGTTGAATCTGGTAACTCATCTCGGAACCTTTAAAGAGCAAAAAAGTGGAAAAGTATATTCAGCACTGTGTCTATAGAAGAAAAGAAATGGATACAATTGAACATGTTGTCATAACTCATAACATACGCACTTCAATTTGCAGAGAAATGTTGTTGGCTTCTTTAATCGGTTTTCAGCCCTTTCACCACTCAAAAAAGGTGTAGCTTTCCTTTCACCTATGTGTGAACCAGTAATTGAGCCATGTGGTTTGATTGAAGATGATGATAAGATACGAGTTTTTTGAAGGATTTTATCTTGAGATTCCTTCAATTGTTGCTTATGTTTTTCCTCTTGCCTTTGCTTCTCCATTTCTCTTTTCTTGCGTATCCTCCTCTCTTCTTCTGTCTCAGCCTTTGATGTTCTTGCTGGCATTGGAGGTAGAGCAGAAGGCTTGGCATGTTCTCTAGAAGGAACCTTGTGGTGTGATTCACGCTTGGAAGACACTTTATGGTCACTTTGTCTATGTTCCTTGGTTTGATTGGTTGAGGGGACTGATGAAGGAGGTGGTGGAGGCGATGGTGGTTGTGATTGGGGCGGTGGTGGTGGTGGAGGGATTGAAGAAGTGGGTGGAGAGGAAGGTGGCGGTGGCGGTGGCTGGTTATTAAGCAGGGGGTTTTGAGAAGATGGAAAGTACATTTGTCCTGGTCGTGGAGGCTGAGAAGGAGGAGGTAGTGGTGGTGGGTAAGCGGACTCCAGTGGCGGTGGTGGTGGTGGTGGATACGATGAATAGTGTTGTTGCTGATTTGGAACAGGGGGTCTAGGAAGGGCGGCATAAACACCCGGTTGAAAACTCGAAGCAGGGTAGCTCCAATTCTGCGAAAACATATTTCCTCTCGGTTGGGGTACAGGGGCAAGTTGGGGAGGTGGGAGGGAAGTCTGATTGGGTGGCGGAGGTATTGGCGGACCAAAATTTGATTGAGGTGGCGGTGGAGGGAATGGTCTGTACGACGCCATGCCCTTCAGATTACGACTCTTCCAAACCAGAGTTCACAGTTTCACAAAAACCCTAGAAGAACGAGAATATATAACACACAAGAACAACTCAACCTTATCGCCGGAAGCAGCTGACGATGTATGATGGCGAAATCAAACTCTTAAATTCCACTACGAAAAGGAATCCACCGCCTGATTTTTGAATTTAGTCCTGTAGCTTTCCACGAAGAACCAAGTAGTTCGAATCTAAAACCCTAGAATCGAAACCAAGCTATCACAATTTTCGCTGTTTATATTGCAAAAGAGCTAGATCAAAACCTTATGAATTCTGAATGGAGAAAATTTGAGGAACAAAAGCACAGATATAACACCGGCAATGCAGGAATCAATCGCTGTGGGCAGAATTTGTCGGAGGAAGATTTGACTGTTTGATGTCTAGAAGAAGAGGCCGAACAGTTTTATTAGTATCATTAAGCAAGTGCACCTATATCTGTATATAAAACAAGGTGATGGAGATATTGAAGGGTTTTAGGTTCAGAAAGCGGCCGGAAAAGTGACCGGAGGGGCAAAACCTGCGGCGGCTTGACTTCACACTCCAGTGTTTTTAATCGGCTTAAAATTTCATAGCTCTTTTTTGGTACGGACCACCGGTTAATCTCTGCGGGTTGACCCTAGTGGTCGATATCTTGGCTCATGAACATCATGTTTTTGGTGTTAATTCATTTAAATGTTATTAATTTGGGTTATTTCCAATAAAGACCCAATATTTACTGTTTTTTTCGTTTTAAACCAAAAAGTTTGTTTTTTTCCAAAAAAAACCACACATTTTGCAAAAACTTGTTTTTTTGTCTTTTAACCGGTTGAGCCGGTTGAGTGGGTACCCAACAATCCTACTTTCGTCTAAATCATTACACCAGTCGACTGTATCCTCCATTCATCAACAAAATTGAATTTTTCCCAAATCAATTACCCCAATCGACTGGATGATCGGGATCTAATGGTAAAGGTAAACCTAGTCGATTGCGTGTTGATGCGCCCTTCCGATTCATCGAAGTTGTCGTATGTATTTGATTCCTTTTCTGTCGATTGAAACGAACCAGGAAGAAGAAGAAAAGAGCGAATAGCTTTTACCGAGAAACTCACCATTAGAGCCACTCCTTTGTTGATTTGGAACTGGAACAAACCAGATCCATAGCCTCCACTTTAGACCTCCCTTACACAACCTCCATCACAAACATAAGAAAAAACCTACTGGTGCTCTTCATCTTCTCCATCAAAAAACACCTGCAACAAAGAAAAGAAACATAAAAAAACGGATGCAGTGTTCTTCGCCCTCTAGTCGAGACTCGAGACCTTTCCATCCTTGCTCATCGAGAAACCGGCAACCGCCTTCGGTTTTGCATCATCACCGAATCCACCTCTCCACCTTCGCCCTTTCCATTGATACTCGAACCCCTGCCTCTAGCCGAGACTACCTAAAAACATAAACCAACTTGTCGCCACCTCCTTCGAACAACCATCACTGCTTATCAACTGCTTATTCCGAGCCAAGAACGAAGCTACTGTTCATCTTCTTCACCTAGTCCGAACCTGCAACAAACCGAATCAGTGAAGTCTTGCTTAAAAAAAATATGATGGCAAGATTGCAGATGTGTGGTCATGTGGTGTAACATTATATGCCATGCTTTTTGGAGCTTACCCTTTTGAAGACCCTGATGAACTCAAGAATTTCCGCAAGTTTATACAGCGAATTCTAAATGTCCAATACTCGATTCCATCTTACGTTCATATTTCCACCGAGTGGCGCCATTTAATCTCCAGAATAGAATCTTTGTTGTTGATCCTGCTAAGCGGAGAACAATGGATGAGATAAGAAACCATGAATGGTTTCTTAAGAACTTGCCAGCAGAATTAACAAAAGAAAATGCAATGGATCAATTTGGTGGGCCCGCCGATGCAAAGTGTTGATGAAATTATGCAAATAATTGTAGAAGCTACAATTCCTCCAGTTGGAGCTAATAATTTGAATCAGTATCTTACTAGGAGTTTGGATATTGATGATGACATGGATGAAGATTTGGAGAGTGATCCGAATTTGTATATTGACAGCAGTAGGAGATAGTTTTTGCCATGTGAGTGTATTGATTTTTGAATGATACTTTTATATGAAAAAAATGATGTTATAAAAAAATCAATGGTGAAATTTGGAATTGCAGGTGGATCTGTTTTGTTTTTCTATAGGGACCAGAGGAGGCAAAGTGTGACACCCAAATTTTTTTTGCAAAAATTTTAAACTTTTAAAACGCATCTTAAATTAAATTAAAACAATTGAAATAGTCATAACATAATCCATCAACTTAATAATCATATAAAATAAGTGCGGAAGTAATAATAATAATAATAAGGTCCCAACAAAAATAACTAGTAGCGATGTCCCGGTGCTCCATGTCAAGCCTTAGCCTCTTTAATCTTAACACCTGAAAAGTTATAAGGGAAACCGTAAGCACAAAGCTTAGTGAATTCAAACACAGACATTGTACTAACATTCATATTTACTAACCCTAATCCATTTTCCATTTATAATTATATGATAAGGGCAAAGAACGAATCAATGCCTATAATACAAGAAGGACTTGTAGATTTGAACCGCACCGGGAAGATCCCGTATCATTTGGCCCTAATCACCGCACCTCATGATGAGTATTACGTTGGTGATATTACCTACCCACCGCACCGGTAAATCCGTATCCTTTGGTGGTGTCCCCATATCCATAATTAGTTACATATAGTGCACATGTACGAATTAAAACAATGGTTATATAGCATGCCTTTATAATAAATTCAAATAATCACACACGAGCTAACTAGCAAACGCAAACATCAATACAACGGTGTGAGAGAACTCACCTTGAGTGAGTAGTAAGGATAGCTAACAATCAAATAATGCTATCAAGCTTGAGCAAACTTCAAAACCTCACCTAAGAAGGACTAAAGGTTAGAAAGGAGAAGTAATGAAGCTATGAGTTGAGAAAAGAGTAAACACAACAAGGTCTCTAAAACAGACCTGCTGTTCAAAATGGATTTACTCCAAAATATAAAACAGAAACATAGCTTTAACAAAATTTTATAGGAAACTATGATTGTTCAGGATTCCAGAACTATAAAGAACTCCTTCTAACTCCAAAAGATGAATTAAATATGACTTTTACAAAATGGTGTATCACTTCTGTCTCCAACAATACAGTCAAGTGATGTTGGCCAATTTTACCCAACTTGTGAGTAGAATTCGTCCAAACCAAAATTCAGAGAAGTAAAGTACATACAAATGAAAGTCTCAGAGTTGGAATTTAATGAAAAGCATCTCCCAAACTCCAGATATAAAATTCACATTGTGGACAATCACAGCACTAGCAAAAGCTGGTGACTGCCCACTGATCTGGAGTGTGGATCCATTCTAACCAATTTATAATTGGAAATAACACCCCATCTGCTCCAGATCTTAAATTCATAATATAAGGAACATATAGAAACTTGGAATCACTCTGGATCCTTTTCCAAGCCTTAGAAATGATGAAAACAAAATGACATATCAGAACAGACCCGGATCAGACCTAACAGCAAAGATGCCATTCTTTCCCATAGATAAAGTACTTATCAGTGAGGTTGGCCTGCTTAAGAATGTTAGCCAACTCAATTTTTGAACTTTTGGAACTGGTTTGGGGTCCGTTTGAGTTCTAGAACTCAAGATATGAATTTTACAAAATGACTACAGATCTGATGGAAAACAGAATCGTAGCCACCCGTGATTCCTTTTTGGCTTATCCATCCTTCTCCCTTTGAAACACATTTTAAGATGTGTTTATCATCCCAATTTAGTCCCCATGATCATGGTGGTACTAAAAAGGGTTAGGTATCATTAGGATTTCATTTCGCCACAAGATTGTAATAATAATCAACATGAAAATGAACATAAAGCACATAAAATCACCATTCTCCCTTTTAGGGTTTCCATGATCTTTTGCCACATGTAATCCCCTAGATCCATCATCCACCATATATGGGGTGAAGATAGGATCTTGAGATGATGTATAACATACAATTACAAATCAAATAGGAAGGAGAAGAAGTGAAGATGAAATCATAAAACTAGAACAAGGTTATGAATCAAGTTGTAAGAAATGATAAGGAGGTTCATACCAATACGAATCAAGGCTGGAAATGAACAAGAATTAAGCTCCAAACAACAGCCCCTTGGCTGCTCTTGATCCCAAAGAGAGAGAGAGAGGACGATTTGAGAGAGAGATGGAGGGTTTAGAGTGTTTTTCTTGTGTGTGTTCCAAATGACTCAATTAACACATTAAGTACTATTTACTAGATGGACTTGCAAATAGGCTCATAGCCCATGGACTTCAATAAAAGGAGTTTACAAGATGATCAAAAGAGTCCAATAACATAAGAAATCAGACATTGGTTAAATAAATTAACCCAAGGTTACAAGAATAATTAAATTAAAATAACTAAACGTACCGAGAAAAACCGGGGCGTTACAACTCTCCCCCACTAAGAACGGACTTCGTCCTCGAAGTCAACACCTAAAAACAGATCCAGATAGTGAGCCCTCATCTCGCCTTCCGATTACCAAGTCCATTCTGAACCCTTCCTATGTTGCCACTGCACCTTAACCAGGTTTATAGTCTTGTTGCGGAGAGCTTTCGTCTTTCGTTCTAAAATAGCGATTGGTTTCTCAACATAATTGAGATGCTCGTCAACCTGTATGTCCTCCAGTGGTATCACAGTGGTCTCATCAACAAGGTATTTTCGTAACTGATACACGTGAAACGTATTATGAATTAGACTAAGCTCTTCAGGCAGCTCTAAACGGTAAGCCACCTTTCCCACACGGGCTATGACCTTGTAGGGTCCAATGAATCGGGGTCCGAGCTTTCTCCGTTTTCGAAATCGAATCACACCTTTCCAGGGGGAGACTTTGAGCAACACATAATCTCCCACCTGGAACTCAAGATCGGAGCATCTTTTGTCGGCATATCTTTTCTGACGACTCCTCGCTGTAACCAAATGATCCCGAATCACGTGGATTTTCTCTGTAGCCCGAAGCACGATATCGGTACTCCCAAGTACCCTCTGCCAAACCTCACCCCCAACAAACGGGCGCCACGAATCATATCTAACAAAGACGACACCATCGTCATCCGGAGACACTTAGTTCGAATCGATTCGGCAGATTGTTTACGACTGAGAGCATCAGCTACAACATTAGATTTACCGGGGTGGTAGTGAATTTCATAATCATAATCTTTTACCACATCCAACCATCTGATCTGCCTCATGTTCAAATCCCGCTACTCGAACAAGTATTTCAGACTCTTATGGTCAGTGTATATGATACACTTCACTCCATAGAGATAGTGTCTCCAAATCTTAAGAGCGAAAACAACAGCCCCAAGCTCCAAATCATGAGTGGGGTAGTTTCGTTCGTGGGGTTTCAGCTGTCGGGAGGCATAGGCTATCACCCTGTCCCGTTGCATTAACACGGCACCAAGACCCTGAAGCGATGCATCACAGTAAACCACCATATCCTCAACCCTATCAGGTAAGGCCAAAATCAGAGCATCACACAATCGCTTCCTCAGCTCATCAAACGCAAATTGTTGCTCCGGGCCCCAAACGAATTTCACTGATTTCTTGGTCAATCGGGTGAGTGGCAAGGCGATTTTAGAGAAATTTTTAATGAACCTACGGTAATAACCGGCTAAACCCAAGAAACTTCGAATTTTAGAAGGTGTTTTTGGAATCTCCCATCATTTAACCGCATCAACCTTGGCTTGATCGACCTTAATACCGTGTTTGTTTACCCCATGCCCCAAGAACTGAACTTCTTCTAACCAAAATTCACATTTTGAGAATTTAGCATAAAGCCTTTCTCTTGCCATAGTTTCCAGAATCTCCCGAAGGTGTTGCTCATGCTCCTCTTTGGTCTTAGAATAGACCAAGATGTCATCAATGAACACTATGACCGAACGGTTAAGCATCGGGCTACACACCCGGTTCATGAGATCCATAACGCTGCGGGTGCATTGGTGAGCCCAAAAGGCATCAGCATGAACTCAAAATGCCCATAACGAGTACGGAATGTTGTTTCTCAATGTCTTCTTCACGAACCCGCATCTGATGGTAACCGCAACGTAAATCAATCTTGGAGAACCAAGACGCTCCCTGAAGCTGATCGAAAAGATCGTCAATACGTGGCAACGGGTACCTATTCTTTATCGTGCGCTTTGTTTAGCTCCCTATGATCAATACACATTCGCTGGGATCCATCTTTCTTCTTCACAAAGAGAATAGGAGCACCCCAAGGCGAGCAGCTTGGCCGTATAAACCCTTTATCACTTAGTTCTTGAAGTTGATCTTGGAGCTCTTTCATTTCAGGTGGTGCCAAGCGGTAAGGAGATTTCGCTACCGGAGTCGCACCTGGCACCAAATCAATGCGAAACTCCACTTGCCGAATAGGTGGCAAGCTAGGGAGTTCCTCCGGAAAGACATCGCTGAAGTCGGAAACGATAGGAACGTCGTCTAGTGCTATAGCAGAAGAGCAAGAAGCCATAGCCAGCGGGGAATGTCCCCCTGAATAATAAGTTCTCCACCTCTAGGGTTTCGAACACGAACTTGCTTCTTACGACAGTGGATTTCCGCATCAAACGCATCAAGCCAATCCATGCCTACGATAACGCAGAGCTCTCGCATCGCAATAGGGATAAGATCAATAGGGAATTCAACTCCAGAAAACTCGAGAGTGCAACCCCGATAAACATCGGTGACATAAATAGTGCGGTTGTCGGCAACTTCGACAACCATTGGGCGAGCCAATTTTCCGATACTACGCCCCAAACGATTAATAAACGCGCGAGATACGAAAGAATGGGTAGCACCGCTATCAAACATAACAACATCGGGCTCGGAATCTAGCAAATAAGTGCCTGCCACTGTCGCTGTAATCACCGGCTCCTCCGCAGTCATCTGGTGATCACGACCTCGTGTCACCATAGTGGGTCCCTTAGAGGACGATGCAATTGCAGGATTTGTACCCCCATCTCCTTTACCAGTCTTCAACTTTGGGCATTCAGGCTTCTTGTGTCCCGTCTCGTTGCAGTGATAGCAGACGGGAATTGCAGAAGTAATATGAGGTGCTGCAATCGCAGGGGGATCCCTACAATTCTTCCAATGATGCCCTGGCTTTTTGCAGTTGTAGCATATCAACGGATTTTTCTCGCCCTGAAGACGTCCTATACTCATACCTTGACTTACTACCCTGCTTTCGCTTTTGCTGGGCATCTCTGGATGTCTTGGAAGAGGTGTCATTGGCCTTCCTCTTGGACTGGGTCTGCAACTCGATTTCCCTCCTCCTCGCTGCATTCATGATCGCGGATAAGGTCGAGAACTCCTGCATGCTAACGAATTCCCAAATCTCGGTACGTAGGATGGCCATGTACCGGCTGACCAACCAGGCCTCGTTCCCAGCAAACGAGGGGCAAAAAGATAGCATCTCTAAGAACTTGGCGTTCAGGTCGCTAACGGACTCGGTAGTCTGCTGTAAGGCCATGAACTCTTGCTGCATCCGCTGCTGCTCCACCTTAGGCACATATTGTGCCTCGAACCTCTCCACAAATTGGGCCCAAGACATGGCCCTCACTTCTTCTTCGCTTAATAGAGAAGTGATGGTGTTCCACCATGGTGTTCCACCAAAGAGGAGGGCTACACTTGCTGAACTTCTCGAAGTAGTATGCCGAATCCTGAACGGGCGGAGCCGGTAACGCTCCCCTGGGAATAGCTGCGAGGCGCTCATCCAGAAGAGCACCGACTTGGTTGATTATGTCATTGGTCACACCCGGGATTAGTTCGTTGAAAGCGTTATTGAATTCCTCAGCCACAATATCCCTAACTTGCTCCATTTGGAGCTGATTAAGTCGAGCAGGCGGAGCTATTGGTATCCGCAGAAGAAGGAAAATCTTAGAAACAATTCAGCCTAGATATTTCTAGGAAGACAAAACACTCAGCTTGCCGAAAATTTTTCAACCTTGCCCCGACCCGAAACCGGCACCGATGTTTCAAATAGTAGGGGCCCTTCTACTACCTTCCACACAAGTTCCAATTTCGCATTCGCGTCTAGTTTCAAAATTTCCAGTTCGCTCTAGCCGTTAATATTACAACTCTCTCACATGTTAACACTAAATAAGTGTGTAATCTAACATTTTAAGACTAGTAGAATCCAATTCATAGTCAACAATTTAACATAAACATTTAACATAAGAAATAAAGCTTACTTGGCTGGCTGACTGGCACACCGCGACATCTTCCACTACTAGTCTTCAGAAGGTTTGAAAAATATTTTAAAAAGAAAATAAACTCTTATAGAGCCTCAAATTTGAGTCTAGAACATCCACAATAATGCCTAGTTCCCTCAAACTGTGGCTCTGATACCAACTTGTGACACCCAAATTTTTTTTGCAAAAATTTTAAACTTTTAAAACGCATATTAAATTAAATTAAAACAACTGAAATAGTCATAACATAATCCATCAACTTAATAATCATATAAAATAAGTGCGGAAGTAATAATAATAATAATAAGGTCCCAACAAAAATAACTAGTAGCGATGTCCCGGTGCTCCATGTCAAGCCTTAGCCTCTTTAATCTTAACACCTGAAAAGTTATAAGGGAAACCGTAAGCACAAAGCTTAGTGAATTCAAACACAGACATTGTACTAACATTCATATTTACTAACCCTAATCCATTTTCCATTTATAATTATATGATAAGGGCAAAGAACGAATCAATGCCTATAATACAAGAAAGACTTGTAGGTTTGAACCGCACCGGGAAGATCCCGTATCATTTGGCCCTAATCACCGCACCTCATGATGAGTATTACGTTGGTGATATTACCTACCCACCGCATCGGTAAATCCGTATCCTTTGGTGGTGTCCCCATATCCATAATTAGTTACATACAGTGCACATGTACGAATTAAAACAATGGTTATATAGCATGCCTTTATAATAAATTCAAATAATCATACACGAGCTAACTAGAAAACGCAAACATCAATACAACGGTGTGAGAGAACTCACCTTGAGTGAGTAGTAAGGATAGATAACAATCAAATAATGCTATCAAGCTTGAGCAAACTTCAAAACCTCACCTAAGAAGGACTAAAGGTTAGAAAGGAGAAGTAATGAAGCTATGAGTTGAGAAAAGAGTAATCACAGCAAGGTCTCTAAAACAGACCTGCTGTTCAAAACGGATTTACTCCAAAATATAAAACATAAACATAGCTTTAACAAAATTTTATAGGAAACTATGATTGTTCAGGATTCCAGAACTATAAAGAACTCATTCTAACTCCAAAAGATGAATTAAATATGAATTTTACAAAATGGTGTATCACTTCTGTCTCCAACAATACAGTCAAGTGATGTTGGCCAATTCTACCCAACTTGTGAGTAGAATTCGTCCAAACCAAAATTTAGAGAAGTAAAGTACATACAAATGAAAGTCTCAGAGTTGGAATTTAATGAAAAGCATCTCCCAAACTCCAGATATAAAATTCACATTGTGGACAATCACAGCACTAGCAAAAGCTGGTGACTGCCCACTGATCTGGAGTGTGGATCCATTCTAACCAATTTATAATTGGAAATAACACCCCATCTGCTCCAGATCTTAAATTCATAATATAAGGAACATATAGAAACTTGGAATCACTCTGGATCCTTTTCCAAGCCTTAGAAATGATGAAAACAAAATGACATATCAGAACAGACCCGGATCAGACCTAACGGCAAAGATGCCATTCTTTCCCATAGATAAAGTCCTTATCAGTGAGGTTGGCCTGCTTAAGAAAGTTAGCCAGCTCAATTTGTGAACTTTTGGAACTGGTTTGGGGTCCGTTTAAGTTCTAGAGTTCAAGATATGAATTTTACAAAATGACTACAGATCTAATGGAAAACAGAATCGTAGCCACCCGTGATTCCTTTTTGGCTTATCCATCCTTCTCCCTTTGAAACACATTTTAAGATGTGTTTATCATCCCAATTAGGTCCCCATGATCATGATGGTACTAAAAAGGGTTAGGTATCATTAGGATTTCATTTCGCCACAAGATTGTAATAATAATCAACATGAAAATGAACATAAAGCACATAAAATCACCATTCTCCCTTTTAGGGTTTCCATGATCTTTTGCCACATGTAATCCCCTAGATCCATCATCCACCATATATGGGGTGAAGATAGGATCTTGAGATGATGTATAACATACAATTACAAATCAAATAGGAAGGAGAAGAAGTGAAGATGAAATCATAAAACTAGAACAAGGTTATGAATCAAGTTGTAAGAAATGATAAGGAGGTTCATACCAATACGAATCAAGGCTGGAAATGAACCAGAATTAAGCTCCAAACAACAGCCCCTTGGCTGCTCTTGATCCCAAAGAGAGAGAGGACGATTTGAGAGAGAGATGGAGGGTTTAGAGTGTTTTTCTTGTGTGTGTTCCAAATGACTCAATTAACACATTAAGTACTATTTACTAGATGGACTTGCAAATAGGCTCATAGCCCATGGACTTCAATAAAAGGAGTTTACAAGATGATCAAAAGAGTCCAATAACATAAGAAATCAGACATTGGTTAAATAAATTAACCCAAGGTTACAAGAATAATTAAATTAAAATAACTAAACGTACCGAGAAAAACCGGGGCATTACACAAAGGAAAAAGAGGAAGACAGGTTGCTCACCCGGTAACAAGACAAACAAACAAGTTTTTGCAAAAAGTTAGGTTTTTTTGGGGAACAAACAAACATTTTGGTTTAAAACGAAAAAATCAGTAAATATGGGGTCTTTATTGGAAATAACCCTATGAGATGTACACGATCGACTCTAATATAGAACATGTATTTCGATTTATATGTCATGTTTGATATCGTTTTTATAAAAAATGTCTATTTTGTAATTTGCATTTGCTATGAGATGTACATTGTTATCTTTAATTAACATTTATTTTGTTTGTTATATACGCATGTGCTAAAGCACTTGGAATAGAATAAAATAACATCGTATGTGTTGCGTGTATATATATATATATATATATATATATATATATATATATATATAATTAATGAATACATTATGTTTTCATAAATAAACCAGAGAAATTCTAAACTACTTCTAACAATACTTCTTGAAGGAGTGCTTAACTACTCTTTAACCAACTTAATTCTTTAACCAACTTAATGACTAGAGATGACAAAAAAATTTGTACCCGATGGGTACTCGAAACCCTAACCCAAGTTGACCGGGACCGGGGACGGGGACGGGGATGAGTATTATCTGAATGCAAAAAGCAAGGATGGGGATGGGGATGGTTCTACTTGGTGGGTACCCACACCCGTACCTGAAATCGGCCCCGATGGGTACCCAATATATATATATATATATATATATATATATATATATATATATATATATATATATATAGGTTTAGGTTCTATGGAAAACAAAAAACCCTAAAAAAAACTCTAAAAATCATTAAAATGCATAAAAAAAATACTTAAAGATCACAAAAAATTTTTTTGAATTTTTTTATCAAAAAGTCGCAACTTTTAGGTCAAAATCGCTGAAAACAAATTTTGAAATTTTTTTTTACAAAAAAAAAAAAAATAAATAATACTAATAATAAAAATTTGATTTTTTTTCAGCGAAATTGTAAAAAATGCTGCGATTTTTTGATAAAAAATTCAAAAAAAAGTTTTGTGATGTCTTGGTATTTTTTTTATGCATTTTTATGAGTTTTAGGGTTTTTTTAGGGTTTTTTTGTTTTCCAAATAACCCTTCCCTATATATATATATATATATATATATATATATATATATATATATATATATATATATTATTTATGTTTTTATTTTTAATCAATTCATACCATATACCCACATGTTTAACATGATCTACTTCTCATAAACATACTCTAAGGATAGTAAAACCCACCTTTTGTTGTGCAATAACAACCTACTTCCTGTTGGATTAGGTGTCTAAGCCCATAACTATTATTGGTATGCACTCGACCCGAGAGTAGCATGGTCCATTTGGGTTGCATAACACCAAGACAATTTGTTAGGATGGACTCTAGAGAGAAGGTTATATATGATTTATTAATATATTATAAGTTTTAATATATTAATATGAAATCATATGTTTTAATTAGTATTGATCAAAAATTAATTTGGAATTAATTTAGTGATCAAAAGAGACTAATTAAATCTATGAGGACTAATTATGGTAATTAGTTATATTTATATGTGTTGGGCTTATGATCAATGTTGGACCAAGTTTATGTATGGATACATAAAGAGTTGAGCCACATGAACCATGGATCATAAAACCCATGGGTATGGATTTGGGTTAAACCCATGACCCTTGGAATCCACCATATAAATATGTTGCTTCATGACAAAAAACGTGTGCATCTTTTCTTAGAGAAATATGGACGATTTTGGGTGTATAGAATTCTCTCTCAAGAGCCACCTTTGTCCTAGGTGAGTTGTGAGCCAGTTGAGACATTCATACTTTTGGTGCTAAGCTCTTAAGGCCAAATACAACAAGGTTTCAAGCTACATATAAGGTATGTCATCCTAACTAGTATTTCATATTGTTTATATCATTTGCATGCTAGTTTTAGGCTTAATGCTTTGGAAACACCATTACATGTATAATTAGAGAAAACATAGATCCAAGCCATTTAGGGTTGTATGTGCACCACAGGATGTTGTAGTATACAAAACCCAACAGTGGTATCAGAGCCATGCGTTGTTTTCTATTATATTTGATGTTGTTATTGGTTTTCGGAGCAAAAAAATCGAATTTTCTGCATTCTGTCAGCAGGACTCGCCGAGTCCACTGGGTGACTCGACGAGTTGCTTGAAGATACTCTTGGACTCGTCGAGTGCATCAAGGGGCTCGACGAGTTGGTTGTTCTGAGTGCAGATATTCGAGTTTTTTGGCCTGTTTTGGATTAGGATCATTACCACAAAATGTTTTTGTTCATACAATTTGATTTTGATGCTATGATAATGATTATCCTCATCCAAATAAAGGATAATTGTCAAAGTTTCAAGATTTGTGTTAGTTTATGTGTTTAGCTAAGTTCTTAAAAATTCTTGATATGAATTATCTTTGCTTATGAGTTTGATCTTGTTCATAGAAAATTTATTTGATTATTGTGTTAATTGAAATAATTGATCTTAATGGTTTTTATAAACTCCATAACTTGTCCTCAAGTTATGGAAAATGAAAAGTTTTTCATTTAAAAACACATTAAGTCTCATAGGTTATGAAAATGGAAGAGTCTCTAATTTTAATGTCATCATAAAATGATTTTATGTCTTCCATAACTTGTCCTCAAGTTATGGAACTTGAAAAGTCTTCCATAAAAACCATATTAAACTCATAAGTTATGGAAACCAAAAGTTTTTTGAATTGTTCAAAACTTGCCCTCAAGTTTTGGAATTTGTAAAGTTAAACCCCATGTATACTTTAATTCCAAACCCTAGAATTTTAAAAGTTAAAATTCAAACCTTATGGACTTTATTAAATTAATTAAAGTGTTTAATTAAAGGATATTAATAATTCCATAATGACATGGTTTAGTTTAATTAAATTAAGAGTATAGTTTAATTAATAGATTAAACCATCAAATATTTTAAATGTTTAAAATACACCCTTATATTATTATAATATTATAGGTTTAATATTTATATATATGTATAAGAGTAAGTCAGTCTTACCGTTAGTAGGCCTCATTCACGAAGCCGGTCTAAAAGGGGGGTATAAGGTTAATGCCTATAAAATGGCAGTTTAACGGGTGTCCACTCTCACCCACCGCTTCCTTGACTGGTGGAGGGTCGTTAGCCGAACGGGTAGGACAAGACATTAATTCTCCCTTCATTAAAAATATAATGATAAATATAAAGTAACTAAACTTTATTAAATTCCCAATCTTAGTTACTTTAGGAAAATGTGAATTTGGTGCTAACCCATGAAATTGCACTTTGCACATTGTTAAGTCGTTAGTGGAGCGTGTGTGGTTAACCGACACACTAATTTGGGACTGACAATGTGTGGAAAAGGGTAGCTTGATGTTAATCATAGATCAATGGAGTGTGTGTGGTTAACCGGCACATTGATTAGGTGGTTGTAACATTAAGTGTACCAAGTTAATTTGCATGGTTATTCACTCATTGTTAGTGATCCTCGGCATCCCAGTCACAAACTTGAAGGGCACAATCGAGATTGAAACATGCCATTGAATAGTTCAATGAATCTCAAAAGATCTAGGAGTTTCAATTCATTTAAAACCTAATGTTAAATTTCGTTTTTCATGGTGGAAATTGGTAAATCGTCATTTACGTACCTTCAAATATTTTGTAGCTTGGATTACGTCATCCCTCTTCCAAGTTATAAAATATTGTGTTGGGTCCTAGCCTTAATATTTCATATTGAGTGTTATATTAAGGACTTAAATCAACTAAACTTGAATTTCTCCCTCATAGATGTCTAGTTATGACAACTATGGTCTTCCTTATCCTTTTGGATAAAGCTATCCTAATGAAGATGATATCCCAAATGGCGATCAAGGTGAAAGATTAATCCCTTTGTTGTGCATTAATGGGACTGGAAATCATACTTCAATTCCTCCAACTCCTCCAATATTTCTCTCTAACCCACAAGTTTAAGGTCACTCAATCCCTATTGGCAAGCAAAGTCTATATGTGCTTACATCTTGGAGATGAAGTTACATATTGACAGGCTGGGAGAGTTGGGTGTCGAAGTCTCGAGGTAGCTGGTTGTTGACTTGGTTCTTCAGTCACTCCCTGATGACAGATCACGACATGACCCTTATTGATCTTACTGAATCAACAATGATTTGGAGCATTGGTAAAGCAAATTTGATTGGAAGATCTACTTCCCAAGTTTCCATGAAACAATCCAGAAATGATTTCTTCTCCTAGGAGAGAGGAATTAGCTAAAGTCAAAAAGTTTGAACTTAAGAGAAAGGCCGGCTCTGGGATTGTTTTTTCCATTTAAAGGGACATTGGTTGCGAAGCTGCCCTGACTACCTGAAAGGTCATAAGGATGGTAAAGTCAAAAGGTTTGAATCTACTTCAGGTAAAGTCCACTATCTAACTCTATTAAGTTCCTATTTGGAGATTCTTTACACATGATGTAATGAAATTACATTTTGATGTTTTGAAGAATCAAAGGAAGCTTAAAGGAAGAGTATACTGAATCTGACCGCGAAGATGGATTTCGATCGCATGATTCGAAGATCAGAATTTTGAGTTGCTGCTAAGAGTCATGATGGATTGCTTAGGAATAGATAACAACATAGTTTTCATATGCATTTGCATTTGCATTGTAAGGATAAGTTTTTTCCGTAATTTTAAAATAAAAGGAAAATTTTTGATTTTATTTATTTTAAGTATCCTTACAATGGGATTTGTGAAAATTGTTGTTTATATGATTCCATTGATAGCAATATTGGAAAATGAATTTGATTCTTTCGTCTGTGGTAGTGTCATAATTTACCAAATAAGGAAAGATTTTCATCACCCAAGTTTCAGTTGGATAGAAACTTGGAATCATGCAACTTGTATTGTATGATGAATGAGAATTTTCATCTTTATGAAATTAAAACTAATTCCTCGTTCACATGTATATGTGAGTCAAGTGAAGGACTAGGAGATCGGGTACACTTGGTTGTGCGCTGATCAGGTCCACCACAAAGAACGATAAGGTTATTCGTCATGATTTACTAAAGTTTAGTAAATATGGTTGTGCTTACAAGTTTAAGTATAATTCTGAAACATTGGAAAAGTTTCAATGTATGGCAGTACGAATGAAAAGAATCAAATTAGGCAGAAAGATAAAAGTTTCTCCAATCTGAAAAGATGGGAGAGTACTTCAGTATCATCTTTTATGATCATCTTAATGAAAAACCATATCACAATTGATCCTCTAAGGACATCTTGGTGCATTTGTTTGGCTAAGAAAAGGAATCGTGAATTGTTGAAATGGTTAAATCAAGAAGATGAGTCATACTTCGTTCCAAAACAAGTCCTAGAGTCATACTCCAAGATTGTAACTCGAGTGACATAATCTTGAGAAAGTTTTAGAACACTTGTCAAATGTAGAGTAAAATGTTTTCTACTCTTGTACATTTGAAATTAGTGAGTTGTGATGTTTTGGATAAAACAAAAACCAACTAAGGCCAATTGTGTGAAGTGTTTGTCTTGATAAGAATCCACACTAACTCTTGAATATTTGCTTTGTCAAGGAATGGTTCTTGACAAGATAATCTTATATGTCAAGAGGTCAGTGGGAGTCTTAAAAAAGTTTCAAGAACTAATCAAGGGTATTGTTTATCACTAGCACACGACTTGAGGTTTATAACCTATCGTGTTGACATATTCTTGTTTCTGTGCCCATTCCAGTTAAAGTTGACTATGCATGTGAGTTCTATGAGTTCTCAGTTGTTTGCATAATGTCACACCACCAAACCAGAATGGCGTAAACGTTCGGGGGCGGAGGACGTCATGTAAGTATCACAACACATGCAATATAGTAATCAAAGTACAAACAACCATCGCATTAATAAGTATAAGTTTTACATAAGTGTTTAAACATTACATATTCAAACATCAAAGTAGATACAGTAGAAGACAAGAGTCGCAGTACGGTACAAGGTAATCTTCTCAAAAGTTCGGGAGTGTACCTGTCTACTGGATTCCTGAGAATACAAGTTATTTTGAAAGAGTAGATCAGCATTTAAGCTGGTGAGTTCATAAGTATTTTAGTTATATAAAGTATACTCTAAGTTCTTGGAAAAGTTCGTTGGTTCCTCCAGAAAATCCTATATTTCCTGATGTGATAAAATGATAACCTCAATAGTTCCCTCTGCAATTACTTAGTTGATACTAGTTATATATAACCTAATATCGAATGGACAGTTAAATGGGTGAATCTGCACTAAGCCCACAACCAAACAAGGAACAGGAAGTAAGGCGGAAGTCACACATTTCACTGTCAATCGGATATTACTTATATATAACTTTGATGTACAAACTAAGGAATTATAGAATTAGCCACTAAAGGTCCTTTATGTTATACTAGTTTAAAGAGAGTGAATGACTAAGTTCCATCTAATAAGTAGTTTTAAATCCCCATAAAACCGTTTCTGAATAGTAGTTTTAAATCCCCATAAAACCGTTTCTGAATAGTAGTTTTAAATCCCCATAAAACCGTTTCATTTGTAAAAGTATTCTTAGTTATATCTGTTCTACAGTAAAACATTGATATTAATCCTGGAAAATATTATATTTTCCATAATACTGATTTATGGTTTTTAAACGTTCCAAAACCAAAAGTACAAGTATATTTGCCATACTTGATTTCATGATACGTAGTTTTTACCATAAGTAAAACTAACAGAAGGTATATTTGGTCAGTAAAATAGATAGGATGTAATTATCTTTTCTTACTGTTTTGAAAGAAGTATATTACTACGTAATTTAATCGTTGTATTCTCCATATGAGTTCTATTAACCATACTAATATGACTGATGTGCCTGATGCGACGTTCTTCAGGCGTCGGAAAAGATATGACATTTGTCACCCTAGGCCTGCCGGCCAAACTGTAGCGAACAGTTAAGGTGCGGGATTGTCAGTCCCGTATAGATCTATACACAAATTCACGCTCTCCCTCCAGGAGATTCTGGTTAATAAGTCAGGACTTAAGGTCGTACTTAGATAAGTACACCATGAAGAGTCTCACAAATTTATTGTTTCAACGAGATTACGAGTAATACAGTGGAAAAATCCTTTTAACAGTAATGATGAAACTTTTCCATATATAAGTTTAAGATGATTGATATTGAGAATTGACCCATAAATTATACCTATTATAATTTATATGTTCTATCTGATTAGCATGATTTCTCATGGATGAACACCTTTGCTCAGCATGATACAAAGGTAATGATACCGAATGAAGTAACCTTTTATATTCCCATATATATAACGTATATAATTAAGAAGGAAACGACCTTCGGACAATTAACCTCACCTCAAATCCACATCCAAATAAGGAAAAGGAGATAAGGCAACTCTTTAGTCCTAAGCCCTTTAAGTTTTATTTATATACTTATACATATATGAATATGATATTTATAATTATAATTTGAAATAGTTTATAAAACCTTTTTCAAAGAATTTAACAGTATTAAAAGAGTTTACATGACTTTAAAGATTTAACATAGCTTTAAGTCATTTTGGAAGTATTTGGTAATTTTTTAAAAGCATAAGGAAACCCTTTGTGTGATTATTATCACATACAATTATTAACACAATTTAGACTGTGTTCAACTTGTATTCCCCCCCCCCCTAAAAAGCATTTAAAACCATTTAAAAAGGTATATTATAGGGGTATGAACTCACTTGATAAGTGGTGATTTGGGCTGCGTTTCGTTTCTATAAATGATCTTTCTCGAAGAAACCGCGAGTTTTTGATTAAAAATCGGGCTTTACGCGGGCAGCACTTCGACTGGAAAGAGGTTAGCTTCTTGAGAATTCTGGGGCTTCGGGGCTTGCTTCAGGTTTTAGATATGATATCGGGGCTTTGGGGGGTTGTAAGAAAGTTTAAAGGGGTGAAAAATGTGAAAAATGGTGAAATTTGGGGTAAAAATGGTGAAGGAACCGGAGAGTCTCGCACCCTTTATATAGGTGCGAGGGTTCGGCCGAAGAGGTGAGTCACTGGACACGCGTCATCAGCAGCGAAGGCCACGAGGCCGAAGTTCGGATGCGAGACAGGGAGGGGAGGCGCGTGTCGGATCCGGTTGTGGCGGTTACTGTTCATGCGAAGGATGTCGGATGGCCATTGGACCGCGGATTCGGTCGAATCAGAAGGCGACACGGGGCGGACACGAGGAAGCCTCGCATGCGAAGTGACGTGGCCGAATGGTGACCATGCGAAATTTCTCGGTTTTCAATATTTTTCGATTTTTGTGCCTGAGACTTGCGAAATTCATAAATTTCGCATACGAGCTCCGTTTTCGACGTTATTTATATGCACGCGTAGGTAAAATTATACTCTACGACTTTTGTTTAGACTTCGTTGGCTAATTTTGGCTTTATTTTTAATATTATTATTTTTAACAGACCGGGACAGGAAAATCCGTTAAAAATTCATAACTTCTTCATTCGACGTCCGTTTTCGTCTGTCTTTTTACCGTTGTACTACTTTTGACCAGACATTCGATTCTCGTTTAAGTTGTGTCGGCTAAATATCGATCGATTTTTATTTCGAATTTTTAGTTGTCTACTGCTAAACCGAAACTTAGAAAAATCATAACTTCGTCATACGAAGTCAGATTTTGACGTTCTTTTTATGAAAGTTCTCGGTTTAACATATTCTACAACTTTCATTTAGATTGTTATGGCTAAAAAGCCTTTTATTGAAAATTTACTTTTTACACTGAACAGTGTTTTACCGGTTTTGTCGCGGATCTTCGATTGGTCATAACTTCTTCGTTATAACTCAGATTTCAGTGTTCTTTATATTTTTGGAAACCTTGTTACAATCTCTACAATTTTTTCATCCCAATTACGATTATTGATCAATTTATTTTTGACCTAAATTTGACTGGTGTTACATTATCCCCCCGTTAGAGGGAATTTCGTCCCGAAATTAAGTCTAAAGTGATACTCATGGACTAGGGGAAAGATGTGGATATTTTAGTTTCATCTAATCTTCCCTTTCCCAAGTGAATTCAGGTCCCCGGTTTGCAATCCAGCGAACCTTCACTATCCGGATAAGACTTTGCTTGGTTCTTTTGATTTCCCTATCCATGATTTCTATTGGTTCTTCTACAAAGTGTAGACTTTTATTTAACTTGATTTCATCGAGTGAAATAACAAGTGTTTCATCGGATAGACACCTATTTAGATTAGATATGTGAAAGGTGGGATGAATGTTATTAAGTTTTTGTGGTAGTTTAAGTTTATAAGCTACAAGACTGATTCTGGCAAGAATCTCGAATGGTCCTATGTACCTTGGATTTAGTATTCCATGCTTTCTGAAGCGTATCTTGCCCTTCCGAGGTGAGACCTTCATATGATAAGGTCACCAACCTGGAATTCCAAGGGTTTTCTCTTATCAAAGGCGTAGCTTTTCTGATTAACTCGGGAAGCTTCATGTCGCTTCCTGATTCATATTCTCTTTTTGGTAGTCTCTTGGAATAATTCCGGTCCAGCGAGGGTGCTGTCTGGAAATTGGACCTCTAGTTAGTTGCGTGTCACCAACTTTAGTCCAGTGCAGATAGGATCTGCACTTGTGACCACATAAGGTTTTGAATGGAGCAACTTTAAATGCTAGCATGGTAAAGGACTCAACTAATTGGTAAATGGGTATCCCATACTTTACCATAGTCGATCACATATGCTCATGACTACTCTAGTTCCTAGAGATTTCTGAAGTGACTGCCTGAACTGGGAGATGATTCTATTATCTCAACGGATATCACAGATATTGGAACACCGTGCACTCTGACTAATCTCTCTAACACACGTTCTAGTTATCTTCTCTATTTGCCTGTTTCCTCAAAATTGTAAGAAGTGCGCGGACTTGGCTAATCTGTCGACGATCAACTAAAATGGCATCAAGTCCACCTGTTGCCTTGGTAACTTGATTATAAAGCCCATTGATCCGCTACCACTTCCACTTAGGTATCTCCGGTTGTTGTAGTAAGCTTGCGGCTTTTGCTTCGATAAGACTCATACTTGGCTCATCTATCATCACCTCGTGTATACGAGTCATATATAATTTAGATTGACAAAACGTTCGGTTGGGTGGCTCTGCCCCAATTCCACAACCAGACAAGGAACAGGAAATAGGGCGGAATCACACATCCTAAATCTTTTTGAGTCTAAATTATATGCCACTCTTGCGCATACATTTAGCAGCGATAGATTAGTCTAATGAGTTCTTTATACTTTATTCTCGAACTTTAGTCTTCTTCGGAGGTCTATTCGGTATACTACGGGTGGTTACTGACTTCTGAAAATTCTTTGGAGCTTTTTGCTTCAAGTTTTCTTGACATAAGGGTATCCTTCGCATGGGTACTTCTGAAGTTTTGAAATGAGAGATGACATAAGGGTTTGCGTTATGGATTGGAAGAATTTCATCTTACGGCTGATCAAGGAAAAAGTTCTCTTATACAGTATAAGAATTTTCACATGGTAAGGACCAGGCCAAACCATGTCGAATGAGGATGTCAGAATTTTCTCGACGAAATAGATATTAAGTTGTTCTGGGGGAAATGATTACTAGGATAATGAACTATCCTATGTACCTAAGTTTTCAGCGCTTCCGGTTTTATTTTGTTATTACTGTTACGAATCCCCTTTTTGATTCGAAATTGGCGGGTACTACCAATACGAGGGTTCTGATAATTTGAAATTATGAACTTCCATGAAATGATCCTTACTAGGTCTCTCTATAATCGCTTGGTGTATACAAGTTATGTATAATTAAGATTGGTAAGACCTTTGACTAAGCAACCCTGCCCTAAATCCACAACCAAACAAGGAACAGGAAATGAGGCGGGATTACTCACTCTAAGTCTACAAATCTTAATTATAAATGACCCTTATGTATACACTAAGCCATCATAGCTTACCTGTTAGGGTTTCAAATTTTATATGAATGCTGTGATTTAATTTAAACGGGAGAGTAATCATAATTATAGATAATTGTTGGGGTTTGGAAGCGTACCAAAAATATAGCAGGGTTCTTTGATGTCTTCCCATGTATTGGGGTCAAACTTCTCCTGCTGCCCCGTCGTTCTTCTCTATTAGACAGTCTCTCTTGTAATGTCCTATTTCACCACAAAGGTGACATATTGGAATGGTTCCAACATTGGTAGTTGAAGTGATGAACTCAACCGGAGTTCTACAGATGCGGGCGGTGTGCCCCTTTATGTTGTATCTATTGCAATGCAGCTCTCGGCAAACTCCATGATGATGTTACTTATACTTGCTGTAGTGTGGGAGGTTTCCTAAGTACGGCGTGGTCGGTGCTGGAATAACAGGGCTGATGGGGGTATTGACTGCCCCAGTTCATTGCCCTCTGTTAGGTTCTTGAGTTGAACAACTCCCTTTCTTGTTCTTGAACTTTCGTTTCAGGATATTAGGCTTAAGGTTCGAAGTGTTCTCACAAATAGGTACTCGTTGCTGTACTTGGTCATCACCACGATCGGGGTTGTCGATAACATTACCACCAACATTTGCGTTGTTAGCATTAAGGTGTGCCATGACAGCTGCTACAGCTGCTGTGACTGCAGCTTGAAACATAGCCGCATTTATTTGAAGGATTGGTGTTTTGCCGGTGGGTTGGTTTTGTTTCTTCGGAGGCATGATTCTGCTACACGAAGAGAAAACGAGCTCGTGAACAACGATAGTTGTCTCTAGATGTATTCTAACCATTTATATATACATAATAAATTTGTCGTTTTGTTATACTGTTCTCAATGATTCGACCTGCATCCCTATGATGCAGTCCTGGTAAGGAGCAGAAATGAGTTTCTAGAATGGTTATGAACCGAGTATCATTCGAACTAAGTTACCTTCTGTCACACCCCAAAACCGGAACGGCGGAAACGTTCTGGGGTGGAGGACGTCATGTCAAGTATCACAACATATGTAGTATAGAAATCAAAGTACAACAACCATTGCATTAATAGTGATAATTTTACATAGGTTACATTTAACAACAACATCAAAAGTAGATATAGGAATATAACATAAACTGCAGCTTGGTACTAGGCTGTCTTCGCAAAAGCTCCCGGAGTGTACCTGTCTACTGATGACCTGAGAATACAAGTTATTTTGAAAGCGAGTATCAACATTTTAATGCTGGTGAGTTCATAAGTATTTAATGACATTGGTATAAATACATGTTTTTCTTCAAAATAATCTCACTAGATAATGGTGATTTGAGTTTACAGAGTATTATAATTCTTTCCAGAAAATCCTATATTTTCTAATAAAAGTAGTCTTCTACCAAGACCCAATTGTTTTATGTTTAAGGAGTAATTTCCCCCAAAGGTAACTATTATTATCAAAATATAGTTTATACTTTAAGGAATACGTGAGAAGATCACAAGCAAAAGTAATAGGGAAAATACTATTTTACCTCAGCAGTAACGCTGCTGACTAAAAGTGAATAAAACATAGACTCCAGGTGGTATCGAATGAACCATACGCCTCGGAGAGTCTAAAGGAATGAAGTATAGACTCCAGGCGGTATTAAGTGAACAATACGCCTCGGAGAGTCTAAGTGAACGAAATACAGACTCCAGGCGGTATTAAGTGAACAATACGCCTCAGAGAGTCTAAGTTAACCTTTAATCCTAAGTAGGCCAGTTTAAAGGTTTAATATGAGGCCTAGTGTATAACTAGGAAAATATATTATGATGGTTTCATATGTAGAAAATACCGTGATAATACTTATTACCTTAAAGCCATGAATTATAAGGTAAATGTAAAGATACTCGTAACCATACTGATTGACGGATGTAAACATGACGACCTGCTGGCGTCGAAATGAATGTGACATTTGTCACCCCTTGGCTTGGTCGGTCGGGACTGTAGCTAGCAGTCGGGATGTGGGAGTGTCTGTCCCGTATAGATCTATACACACAATGCCCGCTCTCCCTCCAGGAGACTCTGGTTACCACTCGACAACGGTGAAATCCGCGTTTGAGGATGTATCTCTTGTTTTGAAATCTATATATCTTTCTTTTACTAAAAGTACAAGTGTTTAGAATATAGATATAACTAAGTTCTTCTCCACGACAGTTATGGTTGGTTTCTAAACTATACCTATTATAGTTTACTCGAGAGGTTATCTAGATGCCTTTGCTACCCAAAGGTGTTGAACTGGAATAAGAGCATTAACATCTAACCAGATATACATAATATATAACTAGGACTTCAACGACCCTCGGTAAATAACTGGATGCTCTAAGTCCACAACCAAACGAGGAACAGGAAATAAAGCGGGTTATCAGTCCTAAGTCCTTCAAACCCTACTTATATAACTATATCTATATAGACATGAATCTATCAAGAATATAAGTTTAAAAGACTTTGATAAAAGCTTGGTAATTTAAAAGAGATCTTGGTACTTTTAAAAGAGATTTGAAAACAAAGTTTGGAAACCTTTAGCGGGATAAAACAGTTTAACATGCATAAATCTTTTTGCTATACAGTTATTAATCACATATGGTTGATAAAATAACTTTATAGATCAACTTGTATTTGTTGGGTTTTGAGCATTCTAACACTCCTATGGTGTACATGCAACCCTATAAACCTTGGATCTATGTTTTCTCTATTATACATGCAAATATTAACTATTCCAAGGTTTCATCCTAACTAGCATATTATGAAGCACCTATACTACAAAGTTCTAGTTAGATGACATACCTTTTGATGTAGCTTGATGTCTTCAAGCTTTAAGAGCTTAGCCCCAATAGTGTGGAAGCCTCAAATGGAATCACAAATCACCAAAACACCTTGGAAGAACTTGAGAGAATATGTATGCACACTAAAATCGGCCCACTCTTATTTTCACACACTTGTGCCAATTTTGTGAGCCAAGGACCCCTTTATATATTATGGAGGATTAGGGTTACATCCATGTAAACCCTAATACCCATGACCTTTCATTTACATAGGATCCATGGGTTAAAAGCTCCATGGACCATCCATGAGAGCTTAGCCCAACCTAAATGAACTTGGCCCATTCCATATATATAAGAGTCCATATTTAATTAGTTCTTTTTGATCACTTAATTAATTCTAAATTAATTCTTGATCAATACTAATTAAATAATATGATTCCATATTAATATATTAGAACTTATAATATATTAATATAAATCATAAATATACTATTCTCAAAAGACTATCCATATAAATTGTGCCGGTGAAGTGCAACCCAAATGGACCATGCCGGGTCGGGTCAAGTACATACCAAATATAGTTATGGACTTAGACATTAATCCAACAGTCTCCCACTTGGATAAGTCTAAAACTATTATTGAGTATGACTTCAAAACCTAACTGGCAATCGTAGCTCTTAAAGCCGCTGTCGAACTCTGACCTTGTCAATGACTTGTCCATTAGATAAGTGATCATATATTCCTCCATTCTAGATATCATATGGACTGAGACATGGATTATAATCATTCTCTCTGTCTATTTGTTGTTTCCCGATTTTCGATTTATGATGACTGACTGATTGAACAAATCAAATCAGTCCTGGCTTGGCCAAGCACTCACATGTGTCATCGCTAAATCATCGAGGGCCCCACAAATATCGCTTTTATCCCGAAGGTAAAAGGAATGGATAAACTTCGACTCATATGGCTTGTTCTACTACTTGCTGAATCATACACAAAGGCACGTTTTATAACATCGAGTTACCAATGCGTTTTCGTGCAATCAATGTATAACCAACTCATAGTAACAACTCATATCTCTAGGTTTGAAGAATATAAGATATTATCGTCTCATGATCACTTGTGATAAAATCCATGAAGTGATTCAAATGAGCGCGGGTTGAATCCAATACTCAGAACTTATGAGCACTCATGAGTGTTGTAGCACCACTTTGTCCACCAACTTGGACCTCTACAAACCAACCCATGACAGTCTTGATTCATATCTACTTCCAACATATGACCGACTGTGGATGGTTTGAATAACTTAATCATTCAGGAAGAGCGACTTAGTTATTCTGGAAGTCAAAACATGCAAAGTGAAACACAAGAATAAATGAATCAAATATGGTATCAAACCCTATGAATATAAATAAACACTTTTATTTATCACCATACTGATTACTCATTATTCATTGTTTCGGTTTTATCAACTTTATACTTGAATTAAAAACACTAGTTGTCCCATGCTCCAAGCATGTACACTATGTTTTTCTTAAACAATAACTTTGCCATACACCAAGTATGCACTCTATGTTTGTCTATGATCCTTACTTTGTGAAATAAACCAATTGAACATAATTTCAATGATTCTAATTTCACACTCCCAAATCCTTATCGAAAAATATGAGAATTTCAAATTCCTATCATTTATCGAAATCTGTTTAGATTTTAAACTTATATGCACTGACCCTCCTGTAATGAATATGTACAAAGTCACAAAGACTTGTCAACAGTCATTATAAGGTATTTCAATGGAGATCAACTCCATGGAAACTAAGTCTCATATTCAAAGTACATTGCTTTGGACATGCTTCTTGCATTAAGTTTTCTAATCTTACACAGATGACTTCCACCTATGGAGACAACTCCATATTCTCATTTTGACTATCACTTCTGAATAAGAGATGCCTCTTTTTAGAATATGTCAATATGGTCCTTCCAAAATTAGCACTATACTTCCAACTGTCCCTGAGCAACCAATCTTTGGTAAACCTTAGATTGTCCTCGACAATTGCTTAATCATTTTAGTCATATCCAATTCTAGACCTTTTCCCTTCTTAATGCCTCTGGGCATTTGGAAAAAATTAGAAATGACAAATATTATAGCACATGCAATCGATCCTGTACCCAAAGCAAATGGTACACGATTCATGATGTCTCACATAAAGACATGATTCTAGACTAGTCTTTTGCTACAATATTTTTATTTGCCATGTTTTCAAAAATTTGACTATGAAGAGGGATGCCGTAATCATAATCGAATTTTGAGAACGCAATATATAGAATTTCCTTAAGTTGAACCAATCCAACATGAAATTCATATATATATTCTTGACTAAAGATGATTAAGGTCTCAATCTAAGCCTTTAGAACTGAAATGAAGTATATCCTCTCCCTTAATTATAGCAAAACAACTTTTTCAATCCCTGCAGCCTCACGAATTGAAACTTTTGTTTTCTATAATTAACATTGCTAAATTGCAACACTAACAATAATTATCATGCTCCCACTAACATGATGATTATTAGCATAACACTTATGCTCCCACTAGCTTTGACATGTACTCAGAAATCAGCTGGACTTCTAGAAATCAATACTTTATTGACTTTCTTACCAAAGTTCAGATTTCTGATACGAGATGCTTTGATAAAACTTTATCAAAATCATACACCTTTCCTTAGATAGCATGCATGTGTGTCTAAACAATTTCAGAACTATGAAAAGGGATGCCGTAATCATAATCTCAATTGTTTAGACCTTTTGCCATCTGCTTCAAATCTACTTGGTGGAAGTGTTTCCTCACCATCATTTTCATGAATCGGAGAGAAACCTTATGACCCTTAGATTTTATGGTGTATGTGTTCTTATCCATGTGAATCGTCAAAACCATAGTCACAAGACAAGGATAATGACAAATCCAAACTCATATGGACTGAACTTATGCAATCTTAACTTCTTGCCACCTGGCAGTACAGGGCCTGCCATTACTTCCAAGTTGTTATGCAACCAATTGAGAACTTTCAGAACTCCTATGCAAAGCCAACTTTAACTGGAATGGGCACATAATATGTCAACACGATAGGTTATAAACCTCAAGTCGTGTGCTAGTGAAGAACCTCAGGTTTTATTCTTGATTAGTTCTTGAAATTATTTTTAGGATCTTTAAGACTCCCACTATCCTCTTGACATATAAGACTATCTTGCCAAATATTCAAGAGATAGTGCGGATTCTTTATCAAGACAAACACTTCACACAATTGGCCTTAGTTGGTCTTTGTTTTATCCAAAACATCACAACTTACCAATTTCAAATGTACAAGAGTAGGACACTTTTACTCTTACATTTGACAAGTGTTTTAAACCTTTCTTTAAGATATGTCACTCAAGTTACAATCTTGGAGTATGACTCTAAGAATTGTTTTGGAACGAAATATGACTCATCTTCCTAATCTAACCATTTCAACAATTCATGACTCCTCTTCTTAGTCATAAGAATGCACTAAGATGACCTTTAGAGGACTAATTGTGATATGATTTCTAAATCATTAAGATGATCACAAACATGATACTAAAGTACTCTCCCATATTTTCAGATTTGAGAAACTTTTATCTTTCTGCCTAATTTGATTCTTCCCATTCGTTCTGCCATACATTGAGACTTTTCCAATGTTTCAGAATTATACTTAAACTTGTAAGTATAACCATATTTACTAAACTTTAGTAAATCAAATAGTCTTAACGAGCTTTGTGGTGGACATGACCAGTGCACAAGAATGTGTACTCGATCCCTTTAGTCCTTCACTTGACTCACACATCCATGTGAACAAGTAATTAGTCTTGATTTTCCAATGCTTGAAAGTTCTCATTCATCATACTATTCAACTTGCATGATTCCAAGTTTCGGTCCAATTGAAACTTGGGTGATGCGGAAATTTTCTGATTTGGTAAATTTAGACACTACCACAAATGAAAGAATCAAATCCATTTTCCAATATTGCTGTCAGTGGAATCATATAAGCAACAATTTTCCACAAATGCCATTGTAAGGATACTTCAAATAAATAAAATTAAACAATTTTTCTTTTATTTTAAAACTTTACGGAAAAACTTATCCTTACAATCCACATGGAAAATTGTTGTTATCTATTCCTTAGCAATATATCATAACTTCTTAAGCAACTGCTCAAAATTTTGATGCGATCGAAATCCACCTTCGCGTCCAGAATCAGCATATACTTCCTTTAAGATTTCTCTATATTCTTTGATTCTTAAAACATCAACATGTGACCCAGTCACATCATGTAATGAGGATCTCAGAATAGAAATTAACAGAGTTAGATAATGGGCTCTACTTGATGTAGAGTCAAACTTATTATTGACTTTAACATCCTTAGGTAAATTTGGCAGATTTGCAATCAACGCCCCTTCCTTTGGCAAAATAAACATATGGACCCTTTGGTAATGGGACTATCTCAGACTTAGCCTTTCTCTTTACCATTTGGTCAACCGAGTTGACTATGGCCAATCCCTTTCCATTGGGAAGAGAATGCTTTTTCTGGATTTCCAGTGTCACCATTATAATTATCCATAAAGCTTTTGGGAAGTTGATCTTCTAATCAAATTTGCTTTACTATCGTTCCAAATCATTGCTGATTCAGCAGCACCAAGCAAATAGATATGATCATTAAGGTTCATGTCATAGTCTGTTTCATAGTAGTCCCAAAGGAACTCACTATGTGACTTAGAAAGTGATTGAACATCCAACTTTCTCAAGACTTTGACACCCAACTCTCCCGGCTTGTCAATATGTGACTTCATCTCTAAGATGTGATCACACATAGACCTTGCTTGCCATTAGGGCTTGAGTGACCTTGAACTTGTGGGTTAGGGAGAATAATTGGAGGAGGTGGAGGAAGAGAAGTATGACTTCCATGAGCCAAACTCGGGAAGTCATATTCATTAGGAAAGCTTGGTTTGGGAAGATCATTGTTGTCTAAACCAGACATCAACAATGGGAGAAATTCACGTAAAGTTGATTTAAGTCCTTAATATAACACCCAATATGATATATTAAGGCTTGGACCCAACAAACTATTTTATAACTTGGAAGAGGGATGCCGTAATCCAAGCTATAAAATATTTGAAGGTAGGTGAATGACGATTCACCAATTTCCACCAAGATAAACGAAATGTATTATTAGGTTTTAATTGGTTTTGAAACTCCTAGATTCTTTTGAGATTCATTGAACTTTTCAATGGCATGTTTCAATCTCGAGTGTGCCCTTCAGGTTTTGTGACTGGGATGCCGAGGATCACAAAACAAGGTGTGAAGTAACCATGCAAATATACTTGGTACCCTTAATATTTACCCCTCAATCGATGTGCCGGTTAACCACACACGCTCCAACGATACTATGATAAACATTAAGTTACCCTTTGCCTACCTTGTTAAGTCCAGGTTAGTGTGTCGGTTAACTACACACGCTCCACTAACAGCTTAAACAAAGTGCAAAGTGTAATTTCATGGATTAGCACCTTATTCACATTTTTCTAAGTAACTAAGATTGGGAATTTATAAGTGTTTAGTTACTTAGTATTTATCATTATACTTATAATGAAGGGAGAATTATAGTCCTTGTCCTACCTGTTCGGCTAACGACCCTCCACCGGTCAAGGAGGCGGTGAGTGAGAGTGGACACCCATTAAACTTCCATTTTATAGGCAGTAACCTTATACCCCCCTTATAGACCGGCTTCGTGAATGAGGCCTACTAATGGTAAGACGAATTGCTCTTATACATATAATATATTAAACTTTTAATATTATAATAGTATAAGGGTGTATTTTAGACATTTAAAATACTTGGTGGTTTAATCTATTAATTAAACTAGACTTTTAATTTAATTAAACTCAAACCATATATTTATGGATTTAATAATACTCTTTTAATTAAACGCTTTAATTAACTATTAATAAAGTCCATAAGAGTTAATTTGAACTATTCAACAAAACATCATAATTCCAATTATTAAACTCAAAATTAAAACCATTTAATTAATTGTTTAAGTTATGAACCCAAGAGTTTTAGAATTCAATTCTTTTTTTCATAAAAAACTTTTCTCAAATTCCAAAACTTGAGGGCAAGTTTTGTAATTCTTGAAAACCTTTGGATTCCATAACTTATGGAATTAATGGTGTTTTATGATGAAACTTTCCATGTTCCATAACTTAAGAACAAGTTATGAAATTCTTTAAAACATTAACACCAAATTTTGTAACTCCATAAAAACTTTGAATCAAATTTTTTTTTTAAAAAAAAAACTTTCATATCCATAACTTATGGAAGTTTCAAAAATCCTTAAGATCACAACTTTAAAAAAAAACTTTTGAGCTCCAAAATTTTATGACAAAATATGTAACTCCTTAAAACATTTAGATCAAACTTTTAAAACTAATAAAATAATCATATCATTTTATCTTTTACTAAATTTGACATAATTCAACTCATATAACAAATGATTCAAATTTTACAAATAATTCGTTTTTCACAAAACAAGTAATTATCTTAAAATTTGACAAACGTCATGTTTTTTTTCCTTTTTTTCAACTTGAAAATAAAACATTTACATCAATATAACAGAAAACAACCTGGCTCTGATACCACTGTTGGGTTTTGAGCATTCTAACACTCCTATGGTGTACATGCAACCCTATAAACCTTGGATCTATGTTTTCTCTATTATACATGCAAATATTAACTATTCCAAGGTTTCATCCTAACTAGCATATTATGAAGCACCTATACTACAAAGTTCTAGTTAGATGACATACCTTTTGATGTAGCTTGATGTCTTCAAGCTTTAAGAGCTTAGCCCCAATAGTGTGGAAGCCTCAAATGGAATCACAAATCACCAAAACACCTTGGAAGAACTTGAGAGAATATGTATGCACACTAAAATCGGCCCACTCTTATTTTCACACACTTGTGCCAATTTTGTGAGCCAAGGACCCCTTTATATATTATGGAGGATTAGGGTTACATCCATGTAAACCCTAATACCCATGACCTTTCATTTACATAGGATCCATGGGTTAAAAGCTCCATGGACCATCCATGAGAGCTTAGCCCAACCTAAATGAACTTGGCCCATTCCATATATATAAGAGTCCATATTTAATTAGTTCTTTTTGATCACTTAATTAATTCTAAATTAATTCTTGATCAATACTAATTAAATAATATGATTCCATATTAATATATTAGAACTTATAATATATTAATATAAATCATAAATATACTATTCTCAAAAGACTATCCATATAAATTGTGCCGGTGAAGTGCAACCCAAATGGACCATGCCGGGTCGGGTCAAGTACATACCAAATATAGTTATGGACTTAGACATTAATCCAACATTATTCCCCCCCCATAAAAGCATTTAAAAGCATTTAAAAAGGTTGATTAAGGGGTATGAACTCACCTGAAGTGGGTGATTCGGATGAACGGGTGGTATAGGATGCTAAGTGTCAAGTGAGGACTTGAACACACACGCGGATCCTATTGAGCATGTAATGATACATTTATGTATCTAATTAGTCATTTAATAACTAATTAAGCAAGTAAAGACACTCAAATACATGAAAACACTTTGTTTCAAGTGCTAGGAGTGCTAAGGGTTGCATCTTAAGAGAGTATGGCCTCACATTGGAGTTTACTCCCCATATGGTAGCACCATATGGGTTTACGGTTCTGGAACCATTTCCCCCATGAATTCACGGCCGTAAACTCATGGTAATGGTGCCGTTGGGTGTTTTAAGGTCCTACACCACACAAGGAAGTAAGCTAGACTCGAATCCAAGGCTTAGGAAGTGACTAGGGCTCGAAATGGCCCTTCTTTGGAGTTTACGGTCCTTGGACCACTCCTTGGGAGTTTACGGTCGTAAACCCATGAGTTTACGGCCGTAAACTCATGGTTACCCAACCATTCTGTGTTTTTGTGTTTCTAGCTTATGCATGCAAGGTTCTAGTCCTTTATACAAGCCATGGAAGGTGTTAGGGGCACTTAAACACCATTTGAAGGTGTTTACAGTTCTGGGAGATCTCCTTGAACCGTAAACACATATAATCTTGGGGATTTTGATGTTCTTCAAGAGTTTAACATGTATTCTAAGCAAACAACTAGTTAGGGGGAGTATACTTACTTATAGGAAGCTCGAATGAGTGTTTAAGGGCCAAAAAACACTAGTGTGTGTTCTTGGTGTTCTTGGTGTTTTGATGAACACTTGAAGATCTAAGAAAAGAGGAGATTTCCATGGATGAAATCGAGTAAAAACACTAGATAAAGTGTTATATGAACGAACCAAGGAAGGAAACACTTACATTTTTGGCGGATTTGACGGAAAGTGATATGATACTTGAGAGAAAAACTTGGGTGTTCTTGAACTAGGAAGTGAAAAATGAGTCAAAAATGACTAAGTGTCATATTTATACTCTTTAGAGTTTACGGCTGTAAACTCCATGTTTGGGGCCGTAAACTCCAAACTCTTGGAGTTTTGAGATTTACGTGATGCACGACAACCTCTAAAGTATACTTCCTTTTATTTGTTCGCTTTACGAATTAAAAATAAAAATACCCAAACGGACTTAAAACCGGCCAAAAATGTACTGGGATGAATTTGACTATTATTTGATGTGCTTGACTGCGGAGTTTATAAGAATGAAAATTTCGGGTTGTCACATCATCCCCCCCGTTAGAGGGAATTTCGTCCCGAAATTAGAGTTCAAGCAACCAGTTATTATAAAATAACTATGAAAAAAGATGGGGATATTTAAGTTTCGTTGATCCTCGGGCTCCCAAGTGAATTCAGGTCTTCGCTTGGCGTTCCAGCGAACCTTCACTATCGTAATACGGCTTTGCTTTGTTCGCTTGACCTCTCGGTCCATGATCTCTTCAGGTTCTCCTACGAAGTTGGGGCTCTCAATGATTTCGATCTCGACGAGTGGGATTACAAGAGTCACGTCGGACAAGCACTTTTTCAAGTTGAGACGTGGGATAGATTCGGATGGAAATTATGGAATCCCTAAAGTAGTCAAGGTCTGACGGAGGTTGGACCAATTCTCATCAAGAATCCCTGATGGTCCTAGCTTCTTGGGAAAATAGAATGTTTCAGTACTTGGAACATAATGTACTTCCATGGTTAGATCATCACTTGGCGTGATCGCCATTCTGAAGTTCCACAAGTTTTCTCTTACTGGAGTGCAGTCTTCCGGGTTGGTTCTTAGAAGGCTCAGGTCGTCTTCGGATTCGTATTTCCTACTGATTTGTTTTCGGAGGTTTTCTGGATCATTGGAGGTACTGGCTATATACTAGCACCTATTGGTTACGTGGCATCTATCTCGACCTTGTGCAAAATGGACCTGCACTTCTGACTCTCGAGGTGTTTCTAACAGAAACTCTCAAAGTCAGCGAGATAGAGGGTTTTACCAGGCGATGCTTACAAAATTGCAAATTTTCTCATCGTCAAGTAGATGCTTTCACAGTATGATTCCTAACTGGAAAGAATCATTCTCTTACTTGCTTCGCTGTTTCATGGATAGCAGTCTCTGGTCGGGGCTAGCTTCGCCCTTAAAGATTTTCTGAAGTGATTGACTATCTCGGGAGGTGGATCTACTATCTCTTTCGGGATAGTATTATTTGGAACACCTAGTAGTCTAACAAATCTCTAAGACTTGCACCATTCTCCATCGCGTCTGCTCCCTCCAGTTTGTAGGAAGCGCGTGTTCTTGTATAACCCATCGACTAACATCTAGACTGGTGTCGAGTCTACAATCTCTTTATGATCTGGGTTATAAAGCTTAACGCAACTTACCATCTACTTTATTCAAGTATTCTTGGTTGCGGAGGTAGTCATGTGGTTCTTAGCATTTTAGTATTAACTTTGGAGAATGCAGTCTATCGTCTATAGGGCGACGGTGACTTTTCTCGCATGAGAAGGAAGTGTGTCCTAGGAACTACTCGTCGGTATTTGGATGGACGAAGTGCCTGAGTAGTGCGAGTATCCCTTTCAACTACTCTACCGGTGTTACTGAGTTTTCTCTATTTAGATTACATCTAGATAGCATAAGATTCTGCTACCCAGAACCTCTAATTTCCTCATCCATTCTTCTCAGAGTTTAACCTGTCACAGCTTTCCAGGTTTCATAGCCCACTACTGAGATGCTTAATTTGTGGGATTAGGCGTGAATGGATGGTCGTAGTCAATGTTTTTGACTCTTACGACTTGAGTTACTTTTCCTAACTGAGGGTGTTAGCTACTATGTTGGCTTAACCGGGATGACAACAAATTTCGAATTTGTGGTCATTTTAGTAGCTCAACCCACATCGGTTCTCTTGACTCCAGCTCTTTTTCTATAGGATAGGATGAAGGGTCTTATTATAAGGTTCGTGGTAGACCTCATACTCGGCTCAAACACTAATACTTGGTGCATGCAAGTCGTATATAATTGAGATTGACGGGATGTTCAGATGTGTGGCCCCACCCCAAACCCCCAACCAAACAAGGAACAGGGAGTAGGGAGGAAGCACACATCTTAAATTTCATTGATCTAAATTATATACCACTCTAATGCACATACTCAGCAGTAGTAAGTTGATCCCATGAGTTCTTTCTCTTGATTCACGAACCTGGTTGTGCGGTGCAAATGGTCCTTCTGGGGGGATCTACTGAGTAGGCCTCAGGCGGTTATTGTCTTTCGGAATATCTGCAGTGTCTTTCGTTTATGGTTTTAAAGTCTAAAGGGGTTGGTTAACAGCGCGCGGTACCCCTCTCCTGGGTACTTCTGAAGGTTGGATGAGAGAGACGACTGACGGTTCGCATTAGGTTTTCCTTATTAGGTTCGAAAGAATTTTCATTCGATGCTCAGGATACGGTGAAAGTTCTTTTACACAGCACCCGAAATTTTCGCATGGTTGAACCAAGTCAAGCCATGACTGACGGTAGTGTCGAAATTTACAATCATCGACACGATATGGAATGAAGATAGATAGGACCATGTGCTGAACAGGGCATACAAGTTCTTAGCGTCTCGGGTTTCGTCCATGGTATCACTATCGTGGATACTTGGACCGACATGGTTGACGCTGAACTCTAAGGGTCCTGATGTTTCAGAATAATGTACTTTTCATGAATGGATTTTTCACGAGGCCTCTCTATAATCGCCTAGTATACACTAGTCATGTATAATTAAGATTAAAAGGACGGTTGACTGAGCGACTCCGCCCTAAATCCACAACCAAACGAGGAACAGGAAATAAGGCAGCATCACTCACTCGAGGTCTATCAATCTTAATTATAAATGACCTTAACGTATATACTAAGCCATCATAGCTTTACCTGATGGGTTTTTAAGTGTTACAACAGTGCTGCGACTTTCGCCTTAACGAGGGAGTAATTACAATTAGAATGGATTATTCTAAGTTTTCGATTAGCTACTTAAGGTTTGAGAAACATACCAAAATTCTACCGGGTTCTTGATGTTCCCCTAGGCATTAGGGTTAAACTCCTCCTGCGCCCTTGTCATTTCTTTCAGTTGGGCAGTCCCTCTTAAAGTGTCCAACTTCACCACATAGGTGGCATACTGGACTGGCCCCAACATTGGTGGTTGATGTAATGAACTCAACCGGGGTTCTGCAGCTGCGAGCGGTATGCCCCTTCATGTTGCACCTAACACAAAAGGGTTCCCGACAGACTCCATGATGATGGAAGTCACACCTGCCGCAGCGGGGAAGGTTTCCTAGGTATGGTCTTCTTGGAGTCGAGACGGGCGGATTGATAGGGGTATTGACTACCTCAGCTCGCTGCCCTTTGGAAGGTCCTTGAGTCGAGGTACTTCCCTCCTCGTTCTCAGACTTTCTTTTCAGTGGATTAGGTTTGATTTCTTGGGTGGTTTTACACACCGGCGCTGGTTGCTGCTGTCCATTGCTATGATCGGGATTCTCGATAGGGCTCCTGTTAACATTGGCATTGTTAGCGTTCAAGTGAGCCATGACAGCGGCTACGGCTGCTGAAACTGCAGCTTGAAACGTTGCTTCATCGATTTGAAGAATCAGTGTCTTGCCAGCGGGTTGGTTACGTTTCTTTGGAGGCATGGTTTTTCCTATACGAAAAGGAACACAAGCTGATGAGAAACGATGGTTAACCCTAGACGTATCTTTCTTTACTATGATAGGCATAAATTTTTCCCGTGCCTCGAATTACGGTTATCTGAGTGTCGACCTACATCCCTATGATGCAGTCTGGGTAACAGAGTAGGAGTAAGTGTATCGGAAAGCCATAAAATAGGTGTCGTTCCTACTAAGTTATCTTTATATTGGAGAGGTTCACTCTCCGGCTTTGAAAAGATTCGAGAGAAGTTCGGAACGAAGATCACGGAAGAAAAGGCTCATGAAAACTTATGGCTAAACACTCTCAATCGAGGTTTTGTGATCCGATCTATTTATATTAATCGTGACGGGAAAGACGATTTGCCTAGCCCACAGTGTAAGCAGTGTAATCACTAGCTCACTAAATGTATTATTTTATGGGTTATTAACTTGACGTTAAAGAGGTAGAAACACCTCTCGGGTTCCATGCATTGGCTCCCTCTGTCCACCTCTTATCCCTCCGGGTATCTATATAGGGTTCTCTGCTCTCGTAGACATATTGAATTTCTGTTCCGCCTTACTTCCGATTCTGACTCTGGGTGTCATCACTTCATAATGTATGACTGGAATCTCGGGAGTTCAGGCGAATTTCCCACCGATGTCCCTAAAAGACATAGGCACATGGTGATTTCAATAGTCTCGTCCCTGTTCATTTATTTCCTAATTGGAAGTCTTTCTCAATGAACCTCTTCTGGGTCTTCATCGACTCTTCTGCCGACTACTAAAGTGGATAAGGCTTCCTTAAAGGGGTTTGCACGAGAATGGGAATGTCTAAAGAATCTTAAGAGATTATTAAAATATTTCACTAGGTGACCTATATCGAGTCCTGCTGCAATTACATAGCGTACACAAATCATATATAATTTAGATCTGATAGGCCTTCGAATATGTGATACTACCCTATATCCACATCCAAACAAGGAAAAGGAAGTAGAGCGAAATCACACATTCTTAGCCTATGAGATCTTCACTATATATAACCTTGGGAGTATACACTCTGTAATCATAGGTCTATCGATAAGGATCTCTTTTAGTTTTCACGCAAGGTTATTTATGGTTCCTAAAATACCCCTATGGTATTTTAATTACATGTTTGATTCTTAACTTCTGAACATACTTTTGGGTTTATTGCGAGTCTTTTAGTATTCTAAAATACTCCTATAGTATTTTAACTTTATGTTTGGCTCTAGCATTCCTATTTGGTAAGTTTCAGATTCATTGCAACACTACCATCACTCCCAAGCACACGTTAGTCGCATCTCGAATAAATGTAGTTGATCAGGTTACATTTATTCCAGCTTACGATTACATAACTGCCCAGGTTTGACGGTAATGCTCAACATCCAAAGACTTTTATTCTTGTTCTTCTTGTGATACTTGTTCGCGTTTTTGTATTCTGGATGTTCTTATACTTTTGTAAAATATGGTTATATTTTAAAGTATAATTCTTGGTCAGAGTATTTTATCCCATTGTATTTATAGGTTGTATATCTTTTATGATTTGATATACTGAGCTCACTATAAACAATTCTCTGATACCAATCTGTCACACCCCAAAACCGGAACGGCGGAAACGTTCTTGGATGGAGGACGTCATGTCAAGTATCACAACATATGTAGTATAGAAATCAAAGTACAACAACCATTACATTAATAGTAATAATTTTACATAGGTTACATTTAACAACAACATCAAAAATAGATATAGGAATATAACATAAACTGCAGCTTGGTACTAGGCTGTCTTCGCAAAAGCTCTCGGAGTGTACCTGTCTACTGATGACCTGAGAATACAAGTTATTTTGAAAGCGAGTATCAGCATTTTAATGCTGGTGAGTTCATAAGTATTTAATGACATTGGTATAAATACATTTTTTTCTTGAAAATAATCTCACTAGATAATGGTGATTTGAGTTTACAGAGTATTAGAATTCTTTCCAGAAAATCCTATATTTTCTAATAAAAGTAGTCTTCTACCAAGATCCAATTGTTTTATGTTTAAGGAGTAATTTCCCCTAAAGGTAACTATTATTATCAAAATATAGTTTATACTTTAAGGAATATGTGAGAAGATCACAAGCAAAAGTAATAGGGAAAATACTATTTTACCTCAGCAGTAACGTTGCTGACTAAAAGTGAATAAAACATAGACTCCAGGTGGTATCGAATGAACCATACGCCTCGGAGAGTCTAAAGGAATGAAGTATAGACTCCAGGCAGTATTAAGTGAACAATACGCCTCGGAGAGTCTAAGTGAACGAAATACAGACTCCAGGCGGTATTAAGTGAACAATACGCCTCAGAGAGTCTAAGTTAACCTTTAATCCTAAGTAGGCCAGTTTAAAGGTTTAATATGAGGCCTAGTGTATAACTAGGAAAATATATTATGATGGTTTCATATGTAGAAAATACCGTGATAATACTTATTACCTTAAAGCCATGAATTATAAGGTAAATGTAAAGATACTCGTAACCATACTGATTGACGGATGTAAACATGACGACCTGCTGGCGTCGAAATGAATGTGACATTTGTCACCCCTTGGCTTGGTCGGTCGGGACTGTAGCTAGCAGTCGGGATGTGGGAGTGTCTGTCCCGTATAGATCTATACACACAATGCCCGCTCTCCCTCCAGGAGACTCTGGTTACCACTCGACAACGGTGAAATCCGCGTTTGAGGATGTATCTCTTGTTTTGAAATCTATATATCTTTCTTTTACTAAAAGTACAAGTGTTTAGAATATAGATATAACTAAGTTCTTCTCCACGACAGTTATGGTTGGTTTCTAAACTATACCTATTATAGTTTACTCGAGAGGTTATCTAGATGCCTTTGCTACCCAAAGGTGTTGAACTGGAATAAGAGCATTAACATCTAACCAGATATACATAATATATAACTAGGACTTCAACGACCCTCGGACAAATAACCGGATGCTCTAAGTCCACAACCAAACGAGGAACAGGAAATAAAGCGGGTTATCAGTCCTAAGTCCTTCAAACCCTACTTATATAACTATATCTATATAGACATGAATCTATCAAGAATATAATTTTAAAAGACTTTGATAAAAGCTTGGTAATTTAAAAGAGATCTTGGTACTTTAAAAGAGATTTGAAAACAAAGTTTGGAAACCTTTAGCTGGATAAAACAGTTTAACATGCAGAAATCTTTTTGCTATACAGTTATTAATCACATATGGTTGATAAAATAACTTTATAGATCAACTTCTATTCCCCCCATAAAAGCATTTAAAATCATTTAAAAAGGTTGATTAAGGGGTATGAACTCACCTGAAGTGGGTGATTCGGATGAACGGGTGGTATAGGATGCTAAGTGTCAAGTGAGGACTTGAACACACACGCGGATCCTATTGAGCATGTAATGATACATTTATGTATCTAATTAGTCATTTAATAACTAATTAAGCAAGTAAAGACACTCAAATGCATGAAAACACTTTGTTTCAAGTGCTAGGAGTGCTAAGGGTTGCATCTTAAGAGAGTATGGCCTCACATTGGAGTTTACTCCCCATATGGTAGCACCATATGGGTTTACGGTTCTGGGACCATTTCCCCATGAGTTCACGGCCGTAAACTCATGGTAATGGTGCCATTGGGTGTTTTAAGGTCCTACACCACACAAGGAAGTAAGCTAGACTCGAATCCAAGGCTTAGGAAGTGACAAGGGCTCGAAATGGCCATTCTTTGGAGTTTACGGTCCTTGGACCACTCCTTGGGAGTTTACGGTCGTAAACCCATGAGTTTACGGCCGTAAACTCATGGTTACCCAACCATTCCGTGTTTTGGTGTTTCTAGCTTATGCATGCAAGGTTCTAGTCCTTTATACAAGCCATGGAGGTGTTAGGGGCACTTAAACACCATTTGAAGGTGTTTACGGTTCTGGGAGATCTCCTTGAACCGTAAACACATATAATCTTGGGGATTTTGATGTTCTTCAAGGGTTTAACATGTATTCTAAGCAAACAACTAGTTAGGAGGAGTATACTTACTTATAGGAAGCTCGAATGAGTGTTTAAGGGCCAAAAAACACTAGTGTGTGTTCTTGGTGTTTTGTTGAACACTTGAAGATCTAAGAAAAGAGGAGATTTCCATGGATGAAATCGAGTAAAAACACTAGATAAAGTGTTATATGAACGAACCAAGGAAGGAAACACTTACATTTTTGGCGGATTTAACGGAAAGTGATATGATACTTGAGAGAAAAACTTGGGTGTTCTTGAACTAGGAAGTGAAAAATGAGTCAAAAATGACTAAGTGTCATATTTATACTCTTTAGAGTTTACGGCCGTAAACTCCATGTTTGGGGCCGTAAACTCCAAACTCTTGGAGTTTTGAGATTTACGTGATGCACGATAACCTCTAAAGTATACTTCCTTTTATTTGTTCGCTTTACGAATTAAAAATAAAAATACCCAAACAGACTTAAAACCGGCCAAAAATGTACTGGGATGAATTTGACTATTATTTGATGTGCTTGACTGCGGAGTTTATAAGAATGAAAATTTCGGGTTGTCACACCTTCGATTGGTGGATATCGTTTTCCAACTTTTGAAATGATTGAAAACAATTCATAATAAAGTCTACATAAAATAGACTTATGAATTTGAGAAGTAATCACTATCAATTGAGATTTTGTGATCCGATGTATTGTTATTAGCCGTGACAGGAAAAGAAGATAAGCTCAAAACCTAATGTGAGTAATGTAAATACTAACTCACTAGGTTGAATCGATTTACTAGTTATTACTTAGATGAAAAGGCGCTCAAACACTTCACATGAATCACGCGTGGTTTTCCTCTGTTCTCTGTTCTATTCTGGGCGGTAATGATTTGTTCCTCCTGGTATCTATAGGGTGTCCTTCTCCTCCGTAGGTATATTAAATTCCTGAGCTGTCTTACTTCCGATTCTGACACTGATCCCCATTACTTCGTAATGAATATTTTGAATCTTGGAAGTTCATGCGAATCTCTCGTTGGTGTCCTTAATAGGGTAAGGGCACTAAATGATTTTTATAGTTTCTCTACTTCTCATCTGTTTCTTTCTCAGAATTCTCCTAATGAAATTCTGTTGGATCCTCCTTGACTCTTCTATTGAAGGCTGGAGTGACTACATCTATCTAAGGGTTTATACGAGAATAGGAATGTCTAAAGAATCTATGAGAAAATTTAAATGTTTACGAAGCTGATCCTTTCTGGTCCTTCTATAATCACATGGTGTGTATCGATTATATATAATCCAGATCAAATAGACCTTCGAATAAGTAATCCTACTCTAAAACCACATCCAAACAAGGAAAAGGAAGTAGAGTGAAAATCACATATTCTAAGTCTATAAAATCTCAACTATATATAACCTTAACGTATCCACTTAGTAATTATAGACTTACCAGAAAAGATATTTTTAAGATTTCCCCAAAGTTATTTATGGTATCTAAAATACTTCCATGGTATTTTAATTATAAGTTTGATTCTTGGACTTCTAGATATAAGAAGTTGATAAGTTTTCAGTTTTCTTGTTAGCATCCTAAAATACTCCTATAGTATTTTAACCTTTATGTTTGGTTCTAGAATTCTTCTGGTACTTAGGTAAGTTTTAGACTTGTTGCAACACTACAATCACTCCCAAACACATGTTGGTCATATCTCAAATGAATATAGTTGATCAGGCTATATTGATCCCAGATATGATTACATAACTGTCCAGGTTTAACTGTAATGTCCAACATCCAAATACTTTTGTTTTGTTCTTCTTGTGATACTCATTCTAGTATATATATTCTGCATGTACTTATACTTTTATAAAATATTGTTATATTTTTAAAGTATAACTCTTGGTCAGAGTGTTTTTCTCCCAATGGGTTTGTAGTTGTATATCTTTTATGACTGATATACTGAGTTTACTATAAACACTGCTCTGATACCAATCTGTCACACCCCCAAACCAGAACGGCGGAAACGTTCGGGGGCGGAGGACGTCATGTAAGTATCACAACACATGCAATATAGTAATCAAAGTACAAACAACCATCGCATTAATAAGTATAAGTTTTACATAAGTGTTTAAAAATTACATATTCAAACATCAAAGTAGATACAGTAGAAGACAAGAGTCGCAGTACGGTACAAGGTAATCTTCTCAAAAGTTCGGGAGTGTACCTGTCTACTGGATTCCTGAGAATACAAGTTATTTTGAAAGAGTAGATCAGCATTTAAGCTGGTGAGTTCATAAGTATTTTAGTTATATAAAGTATACTCTAAGTTCTTGGAAAAGTTCGTTGGTTCCTCCAGAAAATCCTATATTTCCTGATGTGATAAAATGATAACCTCAATAGTTCCCTCTGCAATTACTTAGTTGATACTAGTTATATATAACCTAATATCGAATGGACAGTTAAATGGGTGAATCTGCACTAAGCCCACAACCAAACAAGGAACAGGAAGTAAGGCGGAAGTCACACATTTCACTGTCAATCGGATATTACTTATATATAACTTTGATGTACAAACTAAGGAATTATAGAATTAGCCACTAAAGGTCCTTTATGTTATACTAGTTTAAAGAGAGTGAATGACTAAGTTCCATCTAATAAGTAGTTTTAAATCCCCATAAAACCGTTTCTGAATAGTAGTTTTAAATCCCCATAAAACCGTTTCTGAATAGTAGTATTAAATCCCCATAAAACCGTTTCATTTGTAAAAGTATTCTTAGTTATATCCGTTCTACAGTAAAACATTGATATTAATCCTGGAAAATATTATATTTTCCATAATACTGATTTATGGTTTTTAAACGTTCCAAAATCAAAAGTACAAGTATATTTGCCATACTTGATTTCATGATACGTAGTTTTTACCATAAGTAAAACTAACAGAAGGTATATTTGGTCAGTAAAATAGATAGGATGTAATTATCTTTTCTTACTGTTTTGAAAGAAGTATATTACTACGTAATTTAATCGTTGTATTCTCCATATGAGTTCTATTAACCATACTAATATGACTGATGTGCCTGATACGACGTTCTTCAGGCGTCGGAAACGATATAACATTTGTCACCCTAGGCATGCCGGCCAAACTGTAGCGAACAGTTAAGGTGCGGGATTGTCAGTCCCGTATAGATCTATACACAAATTCACGCTCTCCCTCCAGGAGATTCTGGTTAATAAGTCAGGACTTAAGGTCGTACTTAGATAAGTACAACATGAAGAGTCTCACAAATTTATTGTTTCAACGAGATTACGAGTAATACAGTGGAAAAAGCCTTTTAACAGTAATGATGAAACTTTTCCATATATAAGTTTAAGATGATTGATATTGAGAATTGACCCATAAATTATACCTATTATAATTTATATGTTCTATCTGATTAGCATGATTTCTCATGGATGAACACCTTTGCTCAGCATGATACAAAGGTAATGATACCGAATGAAGTAACATTTTATATTTCTATATGTATAATGTATATAATTAAGAAGGAAACGACCTTCGGACAATTAACCTCACCTCAAATCCACATCCAAATAAGGAAAAGGAGATAAGGCAACTCTTTAGTCCTAAGCCCTTTAAGTTTTATTTATATACTTATACATATATGAATATGATATTGATAATTATTATTTGAAATAGTTTATAAAACCTTTTTCAAAGAATTTAACAGTATTAAAAGAGTTTACATGACTTTAAAGATTTAACATAGCTTTAAGTCATTTTGGAAGTATTTGGTAATCCTTAAAAGCATAAGGAAACCCTTTGTGTGATTATTATCACATACAATTATTAACAGAATTTAGACTGTGTTCAACTTGTATTCCCCCCCCCCCCCTAAAAAGCATTTAAAACCATTTAAAAAGGTATATTATAGGGGTATGAACTCACTTGATAAGTGGTGATTTGGGCTGCGTTTCGTTTCTATAAATGATCTTTCTCGAAGAAACCGCGAGTTTTTGATTAAAAACCGGGCTTTACGCGGGCAGCACTTCGACTGGAAAGAGGTTACCTTCTCGAGAATTTTGGGGCTTCGGGGCTTGCTTCGGGTTTTAGATATGATATCGGGGCTTCGGGGGGTTGTAAGAAAGTTTAAAGGGGTGAAAAATGTGAAAAATGGTGAAATTTGGGGTAAAAATGGTGAAGGAACCGGAGAGTCTCGCACCCTTTATATAGGTGCGAGGGTTCGGCCGAAGAGGTGAGTCACCGGACACGCGACATCAGCAACGAAGGCCACGAGGCCGAAGTTCGGATGTGAGACAGGGAGGCGATGCGCGTGTCGGATCTGGGTGTGGCGGTTACTGTTCATGCGAAGGATGTCGGATGGCCATTGGACCGTAACTTCAGTCGAATCAGAAGGCGACACGGGGCGGACACGGGGAAGCCTCGCATGCGAGGTGACGTGGCCGAATGGTGACCATGCGAAATTTCTCGGTTTACAATATTTTTCGATTTTTGTGCCTGAAACTTGCAAAATTCATAACTTTCGCATACGAGCTCCGTTTTCGACGTTCTTTATATGCAAGCGTAGGTAAAATTATACTCTACGACTTTCGTTTAGACTTTGTCGGCTAATTTTAACTTTATTTTTAATATTATTATTTTTAACAGAACGGGACAGGAAAATCCGTTAAAATTTCATAACTTCTTCATCCGACGTCCGTTTTCGTCTGTCTTTTTACCGTTGTACTACTTTTGACGAGACCTTCGATTCTCG